>NC_079195.1:194693312-195048600 GCF_029499605.1 Hyla sarda | reverse complement strand
GAAGTACATTGATCTGTGTGATCTGCGCTCCATTGATAAAGCCTGGTCCAGCCAGGCTTTATAAATGTGAGAGCCTGGACCAGCAAGGAAGCAGAGGTAAGCCCCCTGGCTACCTCCACAGTGGATCAACTATCCCTCCCCCCCCCCCCCCCCCCCCCCCCGTCCCCCTGGGAGGTGATCCATCCCACTGGACCACCAGGGACCAGGGAGTGTTTGCAGGGTTTTTAGACGCCGCTGTCAGCTTTGACAGCGGCAATTTAAAGGGTTAATAGCCGGCTGCATGTCAGCTATTAACGCCGGCCCTCAGCTACAAAAATCAGCTGAGGGCTGGCCGATATATCTCATATCTATGTATCTGTCTCATATCTATCTATCTCATATCTATATTATCTCTCTCATATCTATCAATCTCATATCTATCTTATCTATCTCATATCTCTCATATCTATCTATCTATCTATCTCTAATCTATCTATCTATCTCTATCTCTCTTATATCTATCTATCTCTCTTATATCTATCTATCTCATAACTATCTATCTATCTATCTTATATATTATCTATCTATCTATCTAAAATATATACTCACTCAGCAGATTGGAGCCGGGATCAGATGCCTGATTGCGGGGGTCCTGCCGCTGATAACCCACGTGATCTTGCACGCAGCACCCCGTTAAAATCAGTCCCCGTAGCACGTTCGCTCGGGATCTGATTACTGGTGATCATGGGGGTCGGAGCATTGTGGCATTGTGACGTCACGGCTCTGCCCCCGTGTGACGTCACGCTCCACCCACTCAATGCAAGCCTATGGGAGGGGGCTTGATAGCTGTCACGACCCCTCCCATAGGCTTGCATTGAGGGGGCGGAGCATGATGTCACAATGCTCCGGCCCCGTGATCGCCAGTAATCAGACCCGGAGCGAATGTGCTCCGGGGACTGATTTTAACTGGGTGCTACGTGCAAGATCATGGGGGTCCCCAGCAGTGGGACACCCGCGATCAGGCATCTTATCCCCTATCCTTTGGATATCTAAGCGCTGGAGTACCCCTTTAAGAGTCTCAACTCCATAGAAAACCTTTGGAGGGAGCTGAAAGTACCGTATTTATCGGGGTATACCACGCACCGGCCTATAACACGCACCCTCATTTTACCAAGGATATTTGGGTAAAAAAAGTTTTTTACCCAAATATCCATGGTAAAATGAGGGTGCGTGTGTGCGCGTGTATACCCCGATACACCCCCAGGAAAGGCAGGGGGAGAGAGGCCGTCGCTGCCCGCTTCTCTCCCCCTGCCTTTCCTGGGGTCTAGAGCCCTGCTGCCGGCCCTTCTCTCCCCCTGGCTATCGGCACCGCTGCCCGTTCTGTCCCCCTGACTATCGGTGCCGGCGCCCCATTGCCGATGCCGATAGCCAGGGGGAGAGAAGCGGCGCCGACAGCCAGGGGGAGAGAAGGGGCAGCGGCACCCATTGCCGGCGCCGCTGCCCCGTTGCCTCCCCCCATCCCCGGTGGCATAATTACCTGTTGCCGGGGTCGGGTCCGCGCTGCTGCAGGCCTCCGGCGTGCGTCCCCTGCGTCGTTGCTATGCGCTGCAAGGCCCGGCGCATGACGTCAGTGCGCCGCGCCGTGCATAGCAATGACGCAGGGGACGCACGCCGGAGGCCTGCAGCAGAGCAGACCCGACCCCGGCAACAGGTAATTATGCCACCGGGGATGGGGGGAGGCAACGGGCAGCGGCGCCGGCAATGGGTGCCGCTGCCCCTTCTCTCCCCCTGGCTATCGCCGCCGGTACCGATAGTCAGGGGGACAGAACTGGCAGCGGCACCGATAGCCAGGGGGAGAGAAGGGCCGGCAGCAGGGCTCTAGACCCCAGGAAAGGCAGGGGGAGAGAAGCGGGCAGCAACGGCCTCTCTCCCCCTGCCTTTCCTGGGGGTGTATCGGCGTATAACATGCACATAGACTTTAGGCTAAAAATTTTAGCCTAAAAAGTGCATGTTATACGCCGATAAATACGGTATGTGTTACCCAGCGACAGCCCCAAAACATCACTGCTCTAGAGGAGATCTGCATGGAGGAATGGGCCAAAATACCAGCAACAGTGTGTGCAAACCTTGTGAAGACTTACAGAAAACATTTGACCTATGTGTCATTAGTGTTGCTCGCGAATATTCGCAATGCGAATTTTATTTGCGAATATCGCATATTCGCGAATTCGCGAATATAGCACTATATATTCGTAATTACAAATATTCCTTTTTATTTTTATTTTTTTTCACCGTACACATCACAGTGATCACCCCTCTATGCTTCCAGCTTGTGTGGTGTAAAGAAGGCTCTAATACTACTGTGTGAGACTGACGTGCGAATTTTCGTTTATGCTAATTTTTGTATATGCTAATTTTCGCATATGCGAAAATAAAACACGAATATTACGAATATGCCAATTTTGCGAATATATGACGAATATTCGTCCATAAATTCGTGAAATATCGCAAATTCGAATATGGTCTATGCCGCTCAACACTGTGTCATTGCCAACAAAGGGTATAGAACAAAGTATTGAGATAAACTTTTGTTACTGACCAAATACTTATTTTCCACCATAATTTGCAAATAAATTCTTTATAGATCAGACAATGTGATTTTATGGATCTCTCATCTTTTTAGGTGGGAGAACTTGCACAATTGGTGGCTAACTTAAAGGGGTTATCCAGGAAAAAACTTTTTTTTATATATCAACTGGCTCCAGAAAGTTAAACAGATTTGTAAATTACTTCTATTAAAAAAATCTTAATCCTTTCAGTACTTATGAGCTTCTGAAGTTAAGGTTGTTCTTTTCTGTCTAAATCCTCTCTGATGACACCTGTCTCGGGAAACGCCCAGTTTAGAAGCAAATCCCCAAAGCAAACCTCTTCTAAACTGGGCCTTTCCCGAGACAGGTGACATCAGAGAGGATTTAGACAGAAAAGAACAACCTTAACTTCAGAAGCTCATAAGTACTGAAAGGATTAAGATTTTTATAATAGAAGTAATTTACAAATCTGTTTAACTTTCTGGAGCCAGTTGATATATATATAAAAGTTTTTTCCTGGAATACCCCTTTAATACTTTTTTTTGCCCCACTGTGTATATATATATATTTTTATACCCAGTCATTTGATTAACAATAATTAAGTGATATTACCACACAAGTATAAAATAGTAAAAAAAAATAAAATAAAATAAAATCAGGAAAACAGCTAATCAAGTACAAATATCTGAGTTCATACAGTTCATTTTAAAAGTGCATAGCTAGTGTTTATATATCAATAAAACTGTCGTGGAAATATTAAGTTGTCACATTGCCTTCATATTGTGCGATATTGTGTAGATTCATGTGTTGTCGACTGACCATCATAGCTGCAGATGTGGGGAGTTTTGTTGATGGCACATGGAGGGGTGTCATATCTTCTGTAGGCTGAATCACCTTGTAACCTAATGCTGACTGTATGTATGGGCGTGGCTCTGTACTGTATGTATGGGCGTGGCTCTGTACTGTATGTATGGGTGTGGCTCTGTACTGTATGTATGGGCGTGGCTCTGTACTGTATGTATGGGCGTGGCTCTGTACTGTATGTATGGGCGTGGCTCTGTACTGTATGTATGGGTGTGGCTCTGTACTGTATGTATGGGCGTGGCTCTGTACTGTATGTATGGGCGTGGCTCTGTACTGTATGTATGGGTGTGGCTCTGTATTGCATGTATGGGCGTGGCTCTGTACTGCATGTATGGGCGTGGCTCTGTCCTATGGGAGTGGCTATTGAAAAACCTCCTTTTGTTGTCTGCATAAATAAACTGTACTTACCTCCAGAGAGGGCATTTCTCTCTATGCTGGAGGAGGAATCAGTTGTAGGACCACTGACTCAGTCTGTGTTTTTCCAACTATTGCTAATTCGCTATCCCGAGCAGACACCACTGACGCTGAATCTTATTACAAGTCTTGATTTTCTACAACAAAAACATATAAGGCTTGAAAACTGTAGCTCCATATCAAGAATAAATAATGAATTATAACATATGTGGTGTCCCAGTACCGCATTTCATACGGTACTTATTTATTTATGGGTCCCCATAGCCAGAGTCCCTAGGACTTAGGGTTCCCTATTAGTTAGTCCACCCCTAGTCGCCTCTATCCTAATATATAATTAGTAATTTATGCATAGATAATGTAAATAGTATAGTATAAATGGTTAATTACTTGTTTCCATGGTGTCGCAGGGCCTTCGGGTCATGTGATGCGTTCCAAGCCTCACTCTGGATGCGTTCCAGGCCTCACTTTGGCATCTCTAGCCTCGTTTTGGTTTTATAATGTGTATAGAGCTTGTGACGCAAGCAATCCCATCACACCTTGTAATGGTGGGTGGCAAACGTTTGGACCAATCAGATTTGCCACGCCCCCCTGCCCATATAAGGGAGCGGCGGCCATGTTTCTCTCTCTTACTCCTTTGCTCTTGATGAGAGAAGACCTGTACAGCAATTATCGCAGTGAGTTGGGCCCGAGCCTTGCGGCGACGGCTGAGCCATTACAAACATACAGTGTATCATCTTCCAAACACTCTGCAGTACCACCGGACCTAATAACTCCCCTAAATCCGGATGGATCTGCAAATATCTTCCTAAAATTCAGAGACTATATGTCTAATGCAAGGTCCTTAACTTCTGCTAGTCACTAAGCAACCTCAAGACTGTTATATGAGACTGTTACTGTACTTGGACATTGCAAGTGCTTCAGTAAAAGTTGTTCAAGTTCAATTCTCCTTGTGGACCTTTAGTTATTTTATGCACCTATCGTTACTGGGAAGGGCGGCGATAGGCCGGAACACTGATTCAGCATACCAGCCCTCAGCCTGGCGTCACAAACTCTTCTAGGGTTAACATTAACCCCTTATATACCCAAACCATACCACAACTACCATACACCCCCCAAGGGCTACCACACATACAGCTGTAAACATCAGTCATAATGCAAGAGGACACTCACAGCTCTGTTTCTCAAGATGGCGCTGCCTGTTTGTATACAATGTTACTGCACATGTGCAGAACTAAACCATCACGTGATCAAATCACATGGTATTTCACATGTCTGATAGACCACATGACCTGACAATGATCACATGGTCGGTCACCCTGGGAACCATAGTGCGTGTAAAAAGTGAACATGAACCCAGGGAGGCTGAACAATATCTATCACCGGCATGTTAGAAAAAGCAACAGATTGGTTGCAGAATACTTACTACCAATATAATCTCAGTGGGGGAGATTTATCAATACCTGTCCAGAAGAAAAGTTGCCCAGTTGCCCATAGCAACCAATCAGATCGCTTCTTTCATTTTGCAGAGACCTTGTTAAAAATGAAAGAAGCGATCTGATTGGTTGCTATGGGCAACTTTTCCTCTGTACAGGTTTTGATAAATCTCCCCCAGTATCTTTAATGTACTAGATGTGATCATACTTATTGAATTACTCTATTAAACATTACATTTATGTGAATAAACAATGTGCAAACATTACCTATACCATATTATGTGCATTATGTTATATTGTGTTATATTTTACACTAAATCAGGGGTCAGCAACCCCTGGCATGCATGCCACTCATGGCACGTGGTGTGCTTTTGAGTGGCACGCGGGGCTCTGTGCGGAGTGACGCTCACTCCGCTAATGGGGATCCAGGACACTTGTCCCGGATCCCCAGGCTAGCGAGTGCCACTTTCAGCTGTGTGCGCACACACATCTTAAAGGGGTACTCCAGTGGTCAACGTGTTTTTCCGTTTGTGACTTACCCTATTTGTTTTGTTTCATTTCTATTCTTGTTGTTTAGCCTACTCTATTTCCGTTCTTTGTTTTTATTTTATCCCCCACCTTGTTTTCATATCTTTGCTTCTATTTCCTGTTTCTTGCTGTGCTGGAAACTACAAATCCCAGCATGCCACATGCCTTGCTGGTTTGGGGCGGCTCCTTTTTTTTTGTTCTGCCCTTTACCCACCCTACTATTTTCCCGGGTCAGCCCCCTTATACACAGCACACTAATATAATCAGCCTTGGTTGGGATACACTGTCATACACACACAAAAGGGACTACAACTCCCAGCATGTGTCATTCAGGAGTCTTCAGTCTGTGGTATAACACCAGTATGCTGCCTCTGTAGTCTCCTGGGGGTTGTAGTTCACCACACCTCTGTAGGGCATACACCAGTGTTTCCCAAACAGGGTACCTCCAGGTGTTGCAAAACTACAACTCCCAGCATGCCCTGACAGCCTTTGGGCATGCTAGGAGTTGTAGTTTTGCAACAGCTGGAGGCACACTGCTTGGGAAACACTGGTGTAACGTGATGTGTCTGCTGAATAGGCTAGAACAGTGTTTCCCAACCAGTGTACCTCCAGCTGTTGCAAATCTACAACTCCCAGCATGCCCAAAGTCTGTCAGGGCATGCTGGGAGTTGTAGTTTTGCAACAGCTGGAGGCACACTGGTTTGTAAACACTAGCATACACACAACAGGGACTACAACTCCCAGCATGTGTCATTCAGGAGCCCCCCCCCCCCCTTTCACATATAGGGGGAGATTTGTCAAAACCTGTGCAGAGGAAAACTTGCCCAGTTGCCCATAGCAACCAATCAGCTTGCTGCTTTCATTTTTACGAACTGAAATAAAAAGGATGGAGAACCGCTCCACTGTGAAGAACAATAGACAAAAGAAAGTGAGCCCCTAATAATAGAGAGAATCACCAGATGATGTTGTGCTATAGAGGCACAACGCTCTAACAGGCATGTAATCCTTTCGGATGGTTGGGATGGAGACTCCACCTGGATATCCACCTAGGACTGCAGCTTATCCCGCCCTTGGCTAGGCATAGGGAACATGAAGTGAAAAATGTGCACTTTTTGTGGTGCACAGGTAATAGGGATATTACAGCGCTGTCCACAACCAAGGTATAAGATGAAAGTATCTATTACATGTAATAAATACTTTCATCTTATACCTTGGTTGTGGACAGCGCTGTAATATCCCTATTACCTGTGCACCACAAAAAGTGCACATTTTTCACTTCATTTTTATGAAGGCCTGGTGGCAAGTTTTCCTCTGCACAGGTTTTGATAAATCTCCCCCACAGAGATCATTCCCAGTATGAGATTTATTCCCCTGCAGTCCATACATCCCCAGCCCGTGCACCTTCTCATCCTCCCCTTCACATAACACTTATCTTCTCTGTGAGGTCCTTCTCCTGTGCAGACCTGCGTCCTTAGAATACAGAGCAGGGGGGAGGGGAGGTTAGGAGCTGTGTACTCAGCTGGATGAGATGAGGGGGCGTGGCTTATTTTACTTATGCAGACAGAGAAAAAAAAAAAGCTGTGACATCTTGTCCACAACAGACTCAGAGTGTCTGAGCGCAGAGTGATGATGATGATGAGGGGAGGGGGGGTACAGAGTGATGATGATGAGGAGAGGAGGTACAGAGTGATGATGATGATGATGGGAGGGGGTATAGAGTGATGATGATGATGATGGGAGGGGGTACAGAGTGATGATGAGGGGAGGGGGATTCAGAGTGATGATGATGAGGGGAGGGGGGTACAGAGTGATGATGATGAGGGGAGGGGAGGGGGTGCAGAGTGATGATAATGATAAGGGGAGGGGGTGCAGAGTGATGAGGAGGGGAGGGGGGTGCAATGTGATGATGATGGGGGAGGGCAAAATGATGATGATGTGGGTTTCAAAGTGATGAAGATGAGGGGGTGCAAAGTGATGATGATGGGGGGTGTAAGTGATGATGATGGGGGGGTGCAAAGTGATGATGGGGTGGTTGCAAAGTGATGATGGGGGTGGGTGCAAAGTGATGATGAGGTGATGAGGGGGGTGCAAATGATGAGGGGGTGCAAAGTGATGATGGGGGTGCAAGTAATCATGGGAGGTGCAAGTGAAGGGGGTGCAAGTGATGGGGAGGGGAGTGCAAGTAAAGGGTGGGTGCAGGTGACGGGGGGTGGGTGCAGGTGACGGGGAGGGGGTGCAGGTGACGGGGAGGGGGTGCAGGTGACGGGGGGGGGGGTGCAGGTGACAGGGAGGGGGATGATGATTTGGATGTGAAGGAGCACTGGCTACTTCCCTACCTGGCTACCTACACAATTACCTGCCTGTCTACCTACCTTATTATTTTCCTGGTTCCATACCCACCTACTTAGCCACCTGGCTACCTACATAGCTACTTACCTGCATAGCAACCTAAGTACCTACCTACCTACATACATACATAGCTACCCATTTACCTACCTTGCTACCCACCTATGAACTTACCTCCATATCTACTTATCTACCTGCATAGCTACCTTGGCTGCTTGCCTACATACCTTCCTACCTATATCCAAGGAAAATTGTAGCCCACCAAAGTATAACGTGCAGAATTCAGTGCAGTTTATTCCATTCCAAACAGTGTTACAGAGCAGGCTACGTTGCCTCTCATACTTCATAAAGGCGAATACAGGTAGCTGAAATGTAGCCTGCTCTGTAACGCTGTTTAAAATGGAATAAACTCCACAGAATTCTGCACTTCTGAGGAGTGCACTGGAAAAATGCAGAAACTAAAATGTTTGTCTTGCAGATGCTGCAGTGATGGGTTTTGGCTGGAAGAAGTAGTCATGTCGGTCTGAGCCAGATGGAGAACAGAAGGAAAGAGGATGACGCCGACCATAAAAGATGTGACTTGTGAGTCAGTTAATGTAACTGTAAGTATATTATTGTGCAACACGACTGGGGTCTGATCCTGGGGTCTGTATTATGTAAAGGGGGGGGGGGGTCTGTATTGTGGAAGGTGGTGATTCTGGGGTCTGTATCGTGGTGGGGTCTGATCCTGGGGTCTATATTATGTAAAGGGGGGGGGGGGGGTCTGTATTATGGTGGGTGGGGATTCTGGGGTCTGTATTATGGTGGGGTCTGGTTCTGGGATCTGTATTATGGTGGGTGGTGATTCTAGGGTGTGTATTATGGTGGGTGGTGATTCTGGGATCCATAATATGGTGGGTGGTGATTCTGGGGTCTGTATTATGTTGGGTGGTGATTCTGGGGTCTGTATTATGGTGGGTGGTGATTCTGGGATCCATAATATGGTGGGTGGTGATTCTGGGGTCTGTATTATGGTGGGTGGTGATTCTGGGGTCTGTATTATGGTGGGTGATGATTCTGGGGTCTGTATTATGGTGGGGACTGATTCTGGGGTCTGTATTATGGTGGGGACTGATTCTGGGGTCTGTATTATGGTGGGGTCTGATTCTGGGGTCTGTAGTATTTTGGGGGCTGATTCTGGGGCCTGTATTATGGTGGGTGGTGATTCTGGGGCCTGTATTATGGTGGGTGGTGATTCTGGGGTCTGTATTATGGTGGGGTCTGATTCTGGCGTCTGAATTGTGGTGGGGTCTGATTCTGGGGTCTGTAATATGGTGGGATCTGATTCGGGGGTCTGTATTATGGTGGGTGGGGATTCTGGGGTCTGTATTATGGTGGGGTCTGATTCTGGGGTCTGTATTATACAGGTCTGAGTTAAAATGGTTGTTCTCACTTAGGTCCTTACAGCGAAAACAA
Source organism: Hyla sarda (assembly GCF_029499605.1). Classification (NCBI taxonomy): domain Eukaryota; kingdom Metazoa; phylum Chordata; class Amphibia; order Anura; family Hylidae; genus Hyla; species Hyla sarda. The sequence goes on along the minus strand of NC_079195.1, from coordinate 195,038,993 downwards.
TATATATATATATATATATATATATATATATATATATATATATATATATGACAACTCTGAAAAAGCCACACACCCACAAACCCCACCCACATCAAGCCACAGCCATATTGCCAGCACACCCGACTTCGAAAACATATTCCTTATGTGTTTGTACATTAATATGTATAAAAAACAAATGCTAATATTTTTATATAAAAAAAAAAACATACTAATCCCCAAAAATTATAATCCAAAAAAAAAATAAAAAAATTATAAACATGAATATTAAGTAATAAAAAATAATGGAAAATAAATATATATACATAAGATAATACCAAAGAGAATATATATTACCATAACAAATAAAAATCCAGTATAAAGGGTCAAACCACCAGTATAGTAACCGTCTGAAAGACCATAAGTATTCTCTAGCTAAACCAATTGCTACAGATCAGGCTATTTAATAAGGGGAAAAACTCGCTGGTTTGTAGAACAACGCACTCTCCACTTCCACAGAAGCGGTAGGGTCCGCTGTCAACTCTGACCCTAGGAATTGTTAAGTCGTGCTGAACAGAATCTCACCCCCTACAGCCAATTCAGGATTGCACCCTTTTTCAACAGCGTTAATCCTTTTTTTTTTTAAACATTGTTTTTATAATACAACAATCATACAACAGTCATGGCCGTAAATGTTTGCACCCCTGAAATTTTTCAAGAAAATGAAGTATTTCTCCCAGAAAAGGATTGCAGTAACACATGTTTTGCTATACACATGTTTATTCCCTTTGTGTGTATTGGAACTAAACCAAAAAGGGGAGGAAAAAAAGCAAATTGGACATAATGACACATCAAACTCCAAAAATGGGCTGAACAAAATTATTGGCACCCTTAACTTAATATTTGGTTGCACATGCTTTGGAAAAAATATCTGAAATCAGAGGCTTCCTATAACCATCAATAAGCTTCTTACACCTCTCAGCCGGAATGTTGGACCACTCTTCCTTTGCAGACTGCTCCAGGTCTCTCTTATTGAAAGGCGCCTTTTCCCAACAGCAATTTTAAGATCTCTCCACAGGTGATCAATGGGATTTAGATCCGGACTCATTGCTGCCACTTCAGAACTTTCCAGCACTTTGTTGCCATCCATTTCTGGGTGCTTTTTGACGTATGTTTGGGGTCATTGTCCTGCTAGAAGACCCAAGATCTTGGATGCAAACCCAGCTTTCTGACACTGGGCTGTACAGTGCGACCCAAAATCTGTTGGTAATCCTCAGATTTCATGATGCTTTGCACACATTCAAGGCACCCAGTGCCAGAGGCAGCAAAACAACCCCGAAACATCATTGAACCTACACCATATTTCACTGTAGGTACTGTGTTCTTTTCTTTGTAGGCCTCATTCCATTTTCGGTAAACAGTAAAATCATGTGCTTTACCAAAAAGCTCTATCTTGGTCTCATCTATCCACAAGATGTTTTCCCAGAAGGATTTTGCCTTACTCAAGTTCATTTTGGCAAAATGTAGTCTTGCTTTTTTATGTCTCTGTGTCAGCAGTGGGGTCCTCCTGGGTCTCCTGCCATAGCGTTTCATTTCATTTAAATGTTGATGGATAGTTTGCGCTGACACTGATGCTCCCTGAGCCTGCAGGACAGTTTGAACGTCTTTGGAACTTGTTTGGAGCTGCTTATCCACCATCCGGACTATCCTGCGTTGACACCTTTTATAAATTTTTCTCTTTGATGCACGCCCAGGGAGATTAGCTACAGTGTTCTTGATAATGTTGCGCACTGTGGACAAAGGCAAATCTAGATCTCTGGAGATGGACATGTAACCTTGAGATTGTTGATATTTTTCCACAATTTTGGTTCTCAAGTTCTCAAACAGTTCTCTTCTCCTCTTTCTGTTTTCGACACACAAGGCAAAGACTAAGTGGACTTCTCTCCTTTTAATCTACTTTCAGGTGTGATTTTTATATTGCCCACACCTGTTACTTGCCCCAGGTGAAAAAAATCTTATTTTTCCATAATTTTGAAAGGGTGCCAAAAATGTTGTTCAGTCCATTTTTGAAGTTTGGTGTGACATTATGTCCAATTTGCTTTTTTTCTTGCTTTTTTGGTTTAGTTCCAATACATACAAAGATACAAAACATGTGTTACTGCAATCCTTTTCTGTGAGAAATACACATATTTTATACTTGTTTGGTAATATCACTTACCGTATTTTTCGTCCTATAGGATGCACCGGCGTATAAGATGCACCCAATTTTTAGGGGCAAAATCTAAAAAAATAAAGATTTTGAACCCAATAGTGGTCTTCAACCTGCGGACCTCCAGATGTTGCAAAACTACAACTCCCAGCATGCCCGGACAGCCGTTGGCTGTCCGGGCATGCTGGGAGTTGTAGTTGTGCAACATCTTGTGGTCCACAGATTGAAGACCACTGCATAGGAGGTAATACTCACTTGTCCCCGCCGCTCCAGACCCGTCACCGCTGCCCTGGATGTCGCTCCATCGCTGTCGCCGTGTCCCCGTCGCTCTGGAACGTCTCGGCTGCCGGCCGGGTATCCTCGCTCTCCGTCGCCGCCATCACGTTGTTACACACGCCGACGCACGTACGCGACGACGTGATGACGAGGAAGGAGAGCGCCGGCATACAGGGGATCCCTGAACGGAGAAGACACCGGGGAGGCAGGTAAGGTCCCCCCCGGTGTCCTGTAAGCACTAACCCGGCTATTCAGTCGGGCTGTTCGGGACCGCCGCGGTGAAATCACGGCAGTCCCGAACAGCCCGACTGAACAGCCAGTTTAGTGTTAATTTCCCTTCAGACGCGGCGGTCAGCTTTGATCGCCGTGTCTGAAGGGTTAATACAGGGCATCACCGCGATCGGTGATGTCCTGTATTAGCCGCGGGTCCCGGACGTTGATGGCCGCAGGGACTGCCGCGATAGGAGTGTATTCGCCGTATAAGGCGCACAGACTTTTTCCCCCCAGTTTTGGGGAAGAAAAAGTGCGTCTTATACGGCGAAAAATACGGTAATTATTGTTAGTCACATGACTGGGTATGAAAAAAAAAAAAAACTTGTTTTGATGTATCCCTATGCTTGAAAAAGGCTCCATGGAGGAGCTGAAACGTTGCTATTTGTATTTTGACTTGAGAGAATAAATTCACTTTTTTTGCAACATTAGAGTGCTGCACCATTGCTGTGGATGTCTAAATGGACTGAGATCAAGTCTGCGGTGCTGGCAGCATACGTTTGAACGGTGAAGTAGTGCTGCATTTACTTCAAGTACATATAAATATTTGCAATGTGTTGTAAAAATGACATGTTATTCTGGGGATCAGTCTAACTCCAAATGAAATGGGTATGCCGGTGGAATTATTATTTTTTTTTAAATCAACTGCTGCCACAAAGTTAATGGAGATGTTCGGTGCAGACTTTTTCTATTCCATCCTGCCCGGGCTGCAAAAAAGACAAAACAAAATTTCACTTACCTTCCTAGGTTCCCCCGGAGCTTCGCAACAGCTGATCGTTCGTCACACAGTGTTTCAGCCTATCACCGGCCACACCTCGGCTGGTGATAGGCTGAAGTGTCATGTGACGTACCAGGCTAAGGGAAGTAGTAAGTAGAAAGTCCGGCCGAACGATCAGCTGTTGCGAAGCTCCGGGGGAACGTAGGAAGGTAAGTGAAAGTTTGTTTTGTCTTTTTTTGCAGCCCGGGCAGGATGGAATAGAAAAAGTCTGCACTGGAAATCTCCTTAAAATAGGTTTGTAAATGACTTCTATTTAAAAATCTTAATCCTTCCAGTACTTATCAGCTTCTGTGTGCTCCACAGGAAGTTGTATTTCTTTCTGGAATTCTTTTCTGTCTGACCACAGTGCTCTCTGCTGACACCTCTGTCCATGTCAGGAACTGTCCGGAGCAGGAGAGGTTTGCTATGGAGATTTGCTTGTACTCTGGACAGTTCCAGATTGCCAGCAGAGAGCACTGTGGTCAGACTGAAAAGAATTACAGAAAGAAATACAACTTCCTGGGGAGCTAACAGCAGCTGATAAGAACTGGAAGGATTAAGATTTTAAAATATAAATAATATATTAATCTATTTAACTTTGTTGCAGCAATTGATTTAAAAAAAATTAGTTTTCCACCGGAGCACCCCATTAAGGCTATGTTCAGCAGGCACCAGGACTGGTGGACTGGTGGGAGTTGTAGTAGCCAGCGGGCAGGACAGCAGGCAATGGTGAACTGGCGGGAGTTGTAGTAGTCAGTATACAGCGAGGGTGGTGGTAGTAGTATCGAATCAGTGACATCTGGCACAGGAGCATTACATTCCTGACTGATCCATGCCTGATTAATTTTTTCCACATATCTGGCAGGCAGTCTTGTGTGCTAAGGGGTGACAACTATGCCTTCCTTGCTGAACAATCTCTTATGCTACACTGGAGGGTGGACATGACAGACACCCATGGAAAGTTCTGGCCAATGGTCTAATATGGAAATCTAGAAAAATCCTTGGGGTCTGGGTTCATGGTGTCTGTAAGAGAAAAGACACAGCTTAGGTATGCATCAACCTCTTTGTTCAGGTGGTGATGTTCATCCCTTTTGATTCATGTCAGGGTGGAATACCAGATGTAAAAACTTCATCATGTACACCAATAAAAGATGCTGCTGGGTTTTATCAGCCTCTTAAATCCACTGCTATGCTGTCTCCTGATTGGGAGCTGTATGTCTCATATTGCAAGTAATGATTGGCTAACCTGGGATCATGTGATCTTTCTGCTAGCTGAAAGGTATGCTGGGCTACCCTAATATCATTTCAGTGTTCCTAGTACTGACTCCATTCATTCAGGCATCAAAATCTTCTTTAATTTTTTAGAAGCCCAAAAATGAAAGAAGTGACCGGATTGGTTTCTATGGACAACTGGGCAACTTTTCCTCTCCACAAGTTTTGATAAATCTCCCTCATGTGTTTCTCATCCCTTCTGCTGAATGGGTTTATTTGGGGATATAGACTGAGGCCCAACCTGTGATTAGCTGTGGAGGGAGTAGGAGGCTTCACTGGCTATATCTTGTTTAGTCAGAGGGCCTTTGGTTGCATAGCTGTCTAGTTCACCAACCTACTTCTAATTATTATGTAGTTTTTGTTTTTTTTTCACTAAAGAAAAAAAAAAACATAAAAACAAAACAAACTTGCTCTGTTTGTTACAGCAGACAGTACCACAAGCTGTTCTAGCAGACTTTGAAATGCCAGGTGTCAACATACCACCAGGGAAGCAGTACTTGGCATGGATTCTGATGATGTTTGCTGCTTTTTGCTGTTAATTTATAGTGTTATAAAATAAATTAAAAAAGTAAATATTTACAGACATAAAGGGGTACTCCTGTGAAAAACATTTTTTTTAAATCATCTGGTGCCATAACGTTAAACAGATTTGTAAAATACTTCTATTTAAAAATCCTAACCCTTTCAGTACTTATCAGCTGCTGAATGCTCCACAGGAAGTTCTTTTCTTTAAAAAATGTATTTTCTGTCTGATCACAGTGCTCTCTGCTGACACTCTTTTTTATTATAAAAGTACAAAACACAAAACAAGTTCATTTCACTGTAACAAAATTAACAAAACTGAACATAAAAACAAACTATCCGTCTCAAAATAACAACTTAAACCTTCCTAACCGGCCAGCCCAGATAAACCAAAAATAAATGAATAAATAAATCATTACCTACTATAGTCCAACACACACACACACATACCTAATGAACATAAATAAAGTTTTCCTCGCTTGGATCAAAAACTAAAAATATCCAAACTAGGAAACATAACCACACTACTAATATAATACTATAGTAACTGAAAACTGGTCCGACTGCCTTTCTCTCAAAATAATTATGACATTATATAAATAATAATAAAAATAAAATAAAAAAAATAAAAAATGTAAATAAAAATACAAAAAAATTCCCACTATACATAAAACCATACAGAATATACATACCAAAAAAAAAAAAAAAAAAAAAAAAAAAAAAAAAAATACATTTATAACACAGAAAAACAACCTATACTAAACTATCCCACCACCCCCTCTGGACATGGGTCAGAGTCCATAGGTCACAGTTTTTGTCCACAACTGACCCATACCAGACCCCCAAAATAGTACCCACTGCAACAGTCCAGTCCTGGGTACACACCACCACCACCCCCCCCCAAAAAAAGAAACCCCACCCAACCTAAAATACACCCCTACCCACCTAATGTAAACAGAACAATATATACAAAACAATATATACATAGTCTACAACAAAGCAATATTAACAGTACAATACACCAAAACCACAAGGCCCAAGTTTGGTTGCCTGCAAGCCCTTTACAATCCATCCATAGAAAACAAAACAAAAGGCTAAGGTGACATGCATAGCCCCCCACCAGGAAGAAGGATGGCAATCCTGATAAAATTAAATTTAAATTCCTCTCCCTATCAACCTCTAACCCTATCACTATCCCTTCATGAAACTGACCCTATACTCACCCTAAGATATATACACTATCCCTGGCCAAAATAAGGTACTTCACCTTAAGGGCCTAGTACCTAGGGCACATCAAAAGAAAAACCTCTCCATAGGAGAGAAGCCCTACTGGTACCAAGACTGCCATACTCCAAAGACCTGATCTTCCCGAGGTCACCAGTGATGTTCCTACAGACCTCCACCTCGGAGAGGACTTTCTGTTGGGTCGATACTAAGCACCGTGCATTCCATGTGTAGTACCTAACCACTAAACTAACTAAGAATAAAGTGCCCCGGTCTCGGCCACCCAGGGACCTGAATGCCCCATAAGCCCACTCCGGATAGGTAAGGCCGGCAAGTTGACTCCAGTTGATGGAAGCGCCCACCCGGTTGTAAACCCCTATATTAAAGGGACAATGAAGCAGGAAGTGGTCCATGCTTTCCAGCGTGTCCCCGCACTCTTCTCGGGGACATCCCCGGTCATCAGAGTTCCTACACTTCAGGTTGTCCCTTACATATAGCTTCCCCTGAAAGCAGCGCCAGGCCAAGTCCCAAAACTTCTGGGGGATCCTTTTCATGTTCAAAAGATACAACCCCACCCTCAGATCCCGACCTGGGCAGTCCCTGAGCGCCAGAGGCTTCTGGAAGTGGGTCAACAGAACCCGTTTATCAAGGAACTGCCTTGACTGGGTCCTGATCTCCCACACTCCCAGACCCCACCGGCGTATCGCCTTCAGAGTCGGGGTAGCGTAAGCCGGAAGATATCCATGGGGTGTACGGAGGTCCTTCACTCGCCCTCCTCTCTCCCATTCCTGGAAGAAAGGCCGAAACCATTCCCTGCAGGAGAGTACCCACGGAGAAGCCCTCTCTGACCAGAGGTTTGCGATGTTAGCTTTCAAGAAGGTGTTCGTAAAGAACACCACAGGGTTTACCATAGATAAACCCCCTAGTCTCCTCGTGCGGTACGTAACCTCCCTCTTGACTAGGTTCATCCTGTTCCCCCATAACAGTTGGAAAAACAGGCTGTAGATCCTAGTGTAGTAAGCCTCTGGCAAGATACATACACTGCCCAGATAGATAAACAAGGGGAGCAGGTATGATTTCATCAGGTGTACCCTTTCCCTGAGGGTCATAGACCAACCCTTCCACTGGTCCACCTTCTGAGCGGCATCCTGGAGCTTACCATCCCAGTTTTTGGTGGGATAATCATCTTGGCCGAATGTGATGCCTAAGACTTTTGCTGACTCTTGGGGCCCTGGAAGGGTGTCCGGGAGATCAAACGTGGGGTCTCCCCCTCCCAGCCAGAGACTCTCACACTTATCCCGGTTGATCTTAGACCCGGATGCCTCAGAGTAGCGGTCCACCTCCGACATCACCACATCGACCTCCTCTCTTGAGGAGACGAAAATAGTGACATCGTCAGCGTACGCCACCACTCTCTGGGCGACATCCAGCTCCGCCAGTCTACCTCTCGGCTACCTCCAGTCGAGACGAGAAGCTCGAGTTTCCTCCTCAGACCCTGATACAGGCGGTACCTGTTCAGGGACCTGAGGCTCGAGAGCTGGCGGAAGAACCCCGCAACCCGCTTCTTGAATATCTCCCACCACTCTGACTTACTACTACATAGGCCCAGTAAAGGTACCTGGCTCTGAAGAAAATCCTCAAAGGACTGTCTTACTTCCGCTTCCTCCAGGAGGGACGAATTCAGCTTCCAATAACCTTTTCCCATCCGGGGGGTCTCTGAAACATTCAGGGAAAACAAAATCATACAGTGATCGGAGAACTCCACCTCAACCACGGACACTACGGAAGAGACAGCTTCCTCCTTTAAATAAAACCTATCTATCCTAGACCTGCGACTACCTTGATGATAGGTGAAACCCGTGTGGCCTGAGGGGCTCCGGATGTGGGCATCCTCTAGGCGAGCTTCTCTAGCTATGCTAATCAGTGCCACACTATCGCAAGTCAGCGGACCATTGGAGCCTCTCCTATCTTGGGACCTCGTGACATTATTGAAGTCCCCTCCAAAGATCACTTGCCGACTCGTAAAAAGAAAGGGCTTAATCCTCATAAAGAGATCTTTACGGCCCCGCTTAGTTTGCGGGGCGTAGATGTTAATGAGCCGGAGCTCTTGTCCCTTCATGAAGACATCTAAGATCAGGCACCTCCCCATTTCTAATTCAATAACCCGTCGGCATTCAACAGGAGCGGTAAAAAGGACCGCCACCCCACTATACGGCTCAGCCGCAAGAGACCAGTGGGAGGGACCGCGCCTCCACTCTCTTCTGGCTTTTACCAGAGAGGCTAGATCTGACAACCTGGTCTCCTGTAAAAGGAAAATGTCGGCTTCAACACGGCCGAGAAAATCAAAGGCTGCGAATCTAGCCGTATCTGACTTTATACTGGCACAGTTAATAGATGCCAGCGTCAATGGGGTGAGTGCCGCCATACAGGGTGATTAAATTAGACGGCCACACCCTTTACTTTCTCTTTCCCTTCTTTTTTGCCCCCTCATCCCCCGAAGAAGACGAGAGGGCAGGACCACTCTTGGATCTTTTTTTACACTCCGATTGATCCATATGGTCCCCGTCTCTGTCCGGCTCCGGTCTAGCCCTGCCCTCTGAGGAAGGTGCCTCAACAGGACAGGGCCCAGTTCCCCCCAGAGGCTCCTTCTCCCTAGGCACCCCGTCCTCACCTTCCCCCTCCAAGGAGGGGGAGGAGATGGTATCGAGGACGAGGTATCGGTTTGACAGGTCAATCAGAGGGGGGGCAGTCAGGCTTCCGTTTTGGACCTGGCCCGTAGTACAAGGAACTTCAGAGGGCTCTGACCTCTTCTTTCTCCCTTTCCTTTTGCCCTTATCTTTCTTTTTGGGCCTCACCCCACTTTCCTCATCCACACTTTCATAGTGGGAGGAATCGGAAGGGTCGGCCATATTGCCTTTCTCTCTGTGAAGTCTCCTGATCTCCTCATCCAGCACGTTCTCTTCTAGGGCTTCAGCGGTTACAGGGCCAGCTTCAGGAGCAGGGGCTAAAGCTGCCCCCGTCACCTGGGCACTCTCCAGCTCCCTACTCCTTCTACGATTTTCCTCCCGCCTTAGTTTGGCGGGGCCCTTTTTCCTCCTCACTAGCCCTGTTGCGCCCCCATCCCTGCCCGTACCCTCCCCAGCCGAGGCAACTTCGCAGCTCTCCTCAGCCGGAGCGGCCGCCGCACGGGCGAAGGCGCTAGGACAACGGCTAAAAGGGTGCCCGAGGACACCACACAGGTGGCACCGGATCTGCCTACAGGATGCGGCCAGATGACCCACCCCACCACACAAAGCGCAGACCTGCACAGTACAGGCTGCGCTAAAGTGGGTGGGGCTGCCACACCTGTGACAGACCTTGGGTTGCCCCTGGTAGAAGACCTGGATCCTATCGCGTCCAAGGAAGGCGGCTGACGGAATGTGGGCAACTGTACTCCCTGAACGCTTGAGTTTGACGGAAAACGTCCAGGCCCCGGACCAGATCCCGTGCTCATCCAAGTTTTTCTTGGGCATATCCGTCACATCCCCATACCGACCAAGCCAGGTCATAATGTCATAACAAGAAAGTGACTCGTTACGGGTCAAAACGGTAACTTTCTTGACAGAGTTCTGACGGGAAATCGCCTTGACGGCAAAATCCCGCCAGCCGGGCTCGTTCTTTGCCACTTCGTAGTTTGACCAGAAGAGTTCGAGACCCTCTGGCCGTACGAAACTGACATCAAACTCGGATGAACCGTAGGGGTGAATGAGGGCAAAGATGTCACTTGCCCTGAATTCCATCTGAAGGAGGAGCTCAACCACTTTAGAGCGAGGTGGGCACGCATCCTCGCCCCTCCAAATCAGACGGACCACATTCCTACGGTTACTGTCCTGCCCGGTTGTCGGGAGGGACCAGACCACCTCCCCATTCCGCTCTCGGAAAGCCCCCAAACCGTGCCTCTCTATCCAGAAAGACAGGTCGACCTCACCCCTTCCCTCTACCTGGATCGACCTGTCGCCCCTGCGTAAAGCCTCCAGGAGGCGCTGTTGCAAGTGGCCTCCAGAGCCGGACAGAGATGGGGACCCCCCTGAACCCCCGGCAGTGACATTGGCATAGCTCCTAGAAGCAGCCACTACCGGGGGGGCAGCCAGACCAGACCCAGACCCAGAACCGTCAGTACAGCCACTCACACCACTACTCCCATCTTTATTCCCATTCATACCCGACTTTCCACTCTTACCACTACTAGTCCCACCATCATTCACTCCACTTACACTCCCACATGCACTCCTCTCATCCACAACACTACTACACTCAGCATTCTCACATCCTCCACTCATTACCTGCCTAACAGATTCTGGGCTGGCTGGGACTTGTAGTATAGCTGGTTTAATAATGTTCTTTGCTTTCTTAGCTGTTGCTGGGGTTGACGCCAAGGGCTTCTCCTCCATGGGCGATGTCCCTTCTGGAGTCTGGAGCTGCCCCCCCGGGCGCACCCCAGCTCCGCCCACACTCTCTGACACGCAGGGAATCCCCACCGTGCCAGCTGTGCCCGTCCGCACGGGCTCTGCAGCAGACTCTGACGCCCGGACACTCCCCTCCCTCACAGAGGCCACAGCGCCCACAGAACATATAGTACTCGGAGGACCGCCCCCTGAGCACCTGGACCCACCATTCTCTGCCAACGGCGCCTGGACACTCCCCCCCCCTCACAGGGGAGTGCCCCGCAGCGCCGGTAATGCCCACAGCACTCGGGGAACCGCCCCCCGAGCACGCGGCGGCATAGCTTGCCTCGCCACTTCCCACCATGAGCCCATCCTGCCCCTCCCTACCGGCAGGATGGGTGGGCTTCACATCTATTGCGCCTACAGCCTTTTCAGACGCCATGCTGTACCCCCCTTGCTGGCCCCGGTCCATGACAGGAACGGGGTCTGGCAGTTTGGGGGGCCCAGCAGCCTGAACCAACTTCACAGCTGGCCCAGACTGCTTGAATGAATGAAAAACAAAAGATACCGTTTCCTGAACTTTCTGCTTCTTCCTTTTTTTCACTACATCATTCTTGCCAAGATCTTCACCAAAGGCAAAATCCTCAAAGCGGGTAGGTGACTCCTGCTGCACAATAGCTCTCAGCAAACCCCCACTAGCTGCGTCCTCTTCACAGCTATCCTCCATCTCCCCATCACTGGAAGGTAACGCCACTTGATAGGGCTCTGGGTAGCTATCTTGGGGGGGCTGGGGGTCACATGCACCAGGGGCAGCATCCCCCTCACTCTCCACAGCTTCACCTGACTCTCCATCACCTTCCTCCTCTCCATCTTCCTCCTCACTGCTGTCCTCATGGCTGTCTGCACATGCATGCGGGTTTTTAAATCTTTCATTGTTAGTAAGTTTTTCCTTAAAGAACCCTGCATCCTCAGCAATGTTCCTTCTGGCCTCCTCCACCTCAGCCACCTTTGCCTTAAGAGCCCGCACCTGAGCAGTAAACTTCTGCCTCTTACCTGCAGAGGCATTGTCAGCCTGGTAGCGTGAAAACTTCAGGTCTTCCCTCAGGCTCCTAAGTTTTCTTCCCAACTCTTCATACTCCGCCATCTTGGATTGGATCCGTGACCCATACATCTCCAGAGACTCCCTTGGACCCCGTACCCCCCATTGCTGAGGTTCAGGGGTAGCAGAAGGTCCGCTGTTCTTGGCTGTAGCCTTGCGTCCTTCGGGTTTGGACGGGGGAGCGGGCTCCGCATTTCTGCGGGCCCTGCTGGAACGCCTCACCCCGACCTTGGAACCGGCTGTAGATGCTATCTTCCCCCCTCTCGCCAGCCGGGAACGAGAGGTAGAAGCCCGAGACTCCCTTGGCTCCATGCAGGAAAGCTCTCCCCAGGGGCCTGCCACACCCCTGGGAAGGCAGGTGAAAAACGCTGCTTCTCTCTGTGTGGAAGTCTGGAGCTCAAAGGAGACACACCCGACAACTTCACACACTGAAACTGCTGTGTTCAGAGGATGTGCTCTCTGCTGACACCTCTGTCCATGTCAGGAACTATCAAAATCCTCATAGAAAACCTATCCTGTTCTGGACTGTTCCTGAGACAGAAAGAGGTGTCAGCAGAAAGCACTGTGGTCAGACGGAAAATACATTTTAAAAGAAAAGAACTTCCTGTGGAGCATAGAGCAGTTGACAACTACTGGAAGGCTTAAGATTTTTAAATAGAAGTAATCTACAAATCTGTTTAAATTTCTTGCACCAGTTGATTTAAAAATGTTTATAAATTCACCCGAGTACCCCTTTAACCCCTTAACGACCAAGGACGTATATTTACGTCCTTGGCCGCCTCCTGCGATATAATACGGGGTCACGCGGTGACCCCGCATCATATCGGGTCGGTCCCAGCATGTATCTGATGCCGGGACCCGGGGCTAATAGCGCGCAGCAGCGATCGCGGTGCCGCGCGCTATTAACCCTTTAGACGCGGCGTTCAAAGTTGAATGCAGCGTCTAAACCGAAAGTAAAACCTTCCCGGCTGTTCAGCGGGGCTGATTGGGACCACCGCAGTGAAAATGTGATATCCTGATCAGCTGGAACACGAGCGGAGGTCCTCTTACTTGCCTCCGGCGTGTCCCCTCAGCGATTGCTCCAAGCCTGAGATTCAGACTTGAGCAATCGACCGCCGATAACCCTGATCACTGCAAAGCTATGGCTTTGCAGTGAACAGGGTATAAGATCAGTGTGTGCAGTGTTATAGGTCCCTATGGGAGCTATAACACTGCAAAAAAAAAGTGTTAAAAAAAAGTTAATAAATGTGATTTAACCCTTTCCTTAATAAAAGTTTAAATCACCCCCCTTTTCCCATAAAAAAAAAACACCATGTAAATAAATATAAACATATGTAGTATCGCCGCGTGCGTAAATGTCCGAACTATAAAAATATGTCATTAATTAAACTGCACGGTCAATGGCGTACGCGCAAAAAAATTCAAAATAAGTCCAAAATAACGTATTATTCGATCAAAAAGTCCGATCAATACAATGATGGTACCGCTAAAAACTTCAGATCACGGCGCAAAAAATGAGCCCTCATATCACCGCATATGTGGAAAAATAAAAAAGTTATAGGGGTCAGAAAATGACAATTTTAAACGTATACATTTTTCTGTATGTAGTTATGATTTTTTACAGAAGTACGACAAAATCAAACCTATATAAGTAGGGTATCATTTTAACCGTATGGACCTACAGAATAAAGATAAGGTGTAACTTTTACCGAAAAATGTACTGCGTAGAAACGGAAGCCCCCAAAAGTTACAAAATGTCTTTTTTCTTCAATTTCGTCGCACAATGATTTTTTTTCTGTTTCGACGTCGATTTTTGGGTAAAATGACTGATGTCACTGCAAAGTAGAATTGGTTGCGCAAAAAATAAGCCCTCATATGGATTTTTAGGTGCAAAATTGAAAGGGTTATGATTTTTAAAAGGTGAGGAGGAAAAAACTAAAGTGCAAAAACGGAAAAACCCGTGGTCCTTAAGGGCTTAAGGGAGTTGCATGTTTATCTGGCCACAGACATACATTAAAGGGGTACTCAGCTGTAAACATCTTATTGCCTATCCAAAGGTGGGACCCTGCGATTCCTGCAGGGGCACCCCGGTCATTTGGTGCATGGAGCGAACTCTGCTCCGTGCCCGATGACTGGCGATGCCAGCCACCATGCCCCCCCATTCACGTCTATGGGAGGACATGACATGGAGGACTGAGAAGCAGGGATGAGGGGACACACACACTTCATGGTGGTCTAGCTAGCAATAGGAAAGTCATTGCAGAATACTGGGAGAGCGGCCTGTTTTTGAAAAATGTGGTAGAGTAGAAGGCCATTGACTCCCTCTCCCACCATTTTAGGCCACGGGCGGCTTTAGGCCTGCAACCTTCAAGAGGCTAAGAGCAGCTGAATCTTGGCACAGGTGGCACTATGATTTCACTATATTGCATCACTTTTTTTTTTTTGCATAAAAGAGTACATTTTAAGGGTATGCCAAGAAGCCTAAGATGTTAAATTGACAAATTTTGCAGACAAGTTGCTGGAAATAGACTTCATGGAAGTCTAAACCAGATAGAGAGAAAATGGAAAGAGAGCGTCTCCAATCAGCAAAGATGTCACCTGTGAGTCACTGGATGTAACTGCACTGTAATCATTTATACAGTCTGCACGATGCCTGTGTAGAGCTGGTATCTACTGTTACGCCGAGCGCTCCGTGTCCCTGCTCCTCCCCGGAGCGCTCGTGGCGTTCTCCTCTCTGCAGCGCCCTGGTCAGACCAGCTGACCGGGAGCGCTGCACTGTCACTGCCGTCGGGGATGCGATTCGCATAGCGGGACGTGCCCCAATCTGCTTACCTGTCCCGTTCCCCGGCTGTCACATTCTGGCACGCGCGGCTCCGCTCTCTAGGGCACGCGCGCGCCGGCTCTCTAAGATTTAAAAGGCCAGTGCACCACTAATTGGTGCCTGGCCCAATCAGTGTAATTAGCTCCCATCAGCTCCATGCCTATAAAACCTCACTTCCCCTTCCCAGCATGGCCGGATCTTGTTGCCTCAGTGCCAGTGAAAGCGTTCCTGTGTATGTCCCAAGCCAGTGTTCCAGACCCTCTGCCATTGCCCCTGACTACGATCCTTGCTGCCTGCCCTGACCTTCTGCTACGTTCGATCTTGCTCTTGCCTAATCCCTTGTACCGCGCCTGTCTCAGCCGTCAGTTGGGGTTGAGTCGCTATCGGGTGAAACGACCTGGGGATTACCTGCCGCTGCAAGTCCATCCCGCTTTGCGGCGGGCTCTGGTGAAAACCAGTAACCCCTTAGACTCCGTTCCCCTGGTACGGCCCACGTCATCACCCCACTGACACAGAGGATCCACCACCAGTATCCTCCCAGTATACCCATCCGGATCCTGACATCTACCACTATATGGTTATTGTATAGGGAAGTACAGTGGTTACGTTGTGTTGGTATTATTTGTCTTTCTATAGTAATAGTCTTGATTATATTGGTCTTGGTGTACTGGGGTGTGTTGAGCACCAGTATGATGGTACTATATGCTCCTTATATACAGTGGTCCCTCAACATACGATGGTAATTCGTTCCAAATGGACCATCGTTTGTTGAAACCATCGTATGTTGAGGGATCCATGCAATGTAAAGTATAGGACAGTGGTCTACAACCTACAACCAGCCGTTGGCTGTCCGGGCATGCTGGGGGTTGTAGTTTTTCAACATCTGGAGGTCTGCAGGTTGAAGACCGCTGGTATTGGAGGTTATACTCACATGTCCCCGCCGCTCCGGACCGTCACCGCTCGTCACCGCTGCCCTGGATGTCGCCCTCCATCGCTGTCATTGCGTCCCCGTGATGTCCCGTGATGACTCTCTGGCAAGGCCTCTGCTTCCCCGGCATCCTCGCTCTGTCGCCACCATCACATTGCTATGCACGCCGCTCCTATTGGATGATGGGAAGCCGTGCGCAGCGACGTGATGGCGACGATGGAGAGCGCCGATGATGCAGGGGATCCCGAAAAGGACGCACCGGAGCCCCGAAGACAGGTAAGTGATCGTCAGAGGGCCACACGGGTCACCGTAAACGGCTATCCGGTGGCAGCTGAAGCAGTCAGCGCTGCCGGATAGCCGTTTATGCGATGGCCCGACATACAAAAACATCGTATGTTGATACTGCCTTCAACATGCAATGCTTCTGAGAGGCCATCGTATGTTGAAATGATCGTATGTCGGGGCCATCGTAGGTCGGGGGGGGGGGGGGTCACTGTACTGGTATTATTAGGTTACAGTATGACTTTTATTTAGAGATATTATCATAAATAGAAAATTGTCTAGAAGCTATGTTGTCTGTGAGATATGTGTTTTTTTGTATCTTTTGTTGGGGGTGGGAGTTGGACGTATATATATATATATATATATAGACCCTAACAATGGCATTGGTGGAGCCCGGATGTAGAGACTCGAACAACGGTGAGCTAAGCTCATACATGGAGGGACATCGCTATTGCTGAACTGTCATGTACAGTGAGAGATATTTTTACTGAAGAAAGAGGAAGGGGGATTTAGGAAAGCTACACGCAAAGGAGGAGGTGGCAGGGACGCCACTTATCTTTTCTGCCCAGCGTCCCACTGCCAAGGTTGAAACTGGTTAAAACGTAGGTGCAAAGTCGTCACCATGATCAACTATTACATTGCTTATCATTTCATGGTGTGTGTGTGTGGGGGGGGGGGGATTATTTTATTAGACTTGTAATACATTTTGGTACTATATTATACTTGTAACTTTGTACAGTAATTCAAATGCATTCTATAATTAAAGTTCACTTATTGTACATGCGGATGGATTCTATATGGATGACAATTTCCTACCGGCATCGATTCAATGTATTTATCTCATCACCTGGATTACTTCAGTCTTTATTTGACCTTACCGTTTTCCAAATGTCATCGCTAATTCTAATTTATGTGACTGAACTAATCTATTGTTACCCTGAAACATTTTCCTGAAGTAATTTATAATTGCTTCCGAATCTTCAGAAATGCCAGGAAGGTGCAGATGCATGGATTTTTATTTGACTCATGTTACCGACAAGTAGCGTCATGTACATAGCCATATTACAGAACCATGCGGTATGGATCCATAATAGATCACCAAAGATATATTATTATCTTTCATCCCATGCTTTCCTCTCTACAGAACCACATAGCAAGTACAGTATATAACTCAATAAGCCTTTTTTATTTATTTTTTTAGAGCATTCTTTGTTTTGCCTTTTCCAATAAACTCTGTGGAAAAATGTCACAGATATGTACACTTGGTCCATATGAGTTCAACAGATCAGTAACAGTATATCGGCTTTGCCTGAGGAATCTTTAATATTTACACCAACATCATTGCAACATGGGTAGAAGTTAATGGCGGCGACCGAGAGCGCGGATGCCGGAGAAGCAGAGGCCTTCCCGGAGCGTCGGGGACACTCCGGGGACGCGGCGACATCCCGGGCAGTGGTGACGGTCCGGAGCGGCGGGGACAGGTGAGTACAACTTCCTCTAACAGTGGTCTACAACCTGCGGACCTCCTGATGTTGCAAAACTACAACTCCCAGCCATCGGCTGTCGGCATGCTGGGTGTTGTCGTTTTGCAACATCTGGAGGTCCGCAGGTTGTAGACCACTGTCCTATACATTGCACGGATCCCTCAACATGCGATGGTTTCAACAAACGATGATCCATTTGGAACGGATTACCATCGTATGTTGAGGGATCACTGTAATCCTGAAAATAGATGTATATTCATAAATTCAATATTGACAAACATTGCCTGATAATGGTAGTGGCCAGTCAGAAGTCTTATAACAGCATGGTGCTTAGAATATGTTCTGCATTATGCTCTGTAGTATTGTCTCTCTCTGTATACAGAAAACTCCTCACAGAATGTAAATTTGCCTAAAAAAGTCAATTGTCAAGAGGAGAGACTTTTCTTTTTTCTTCTCGGAAGAGAAGGGAGAGATATCAGGTAAGAGAATACTTGGTACCTAAGAATGTCTAAGTCCATGTCAGGAACTGTCCAGAGCAGGAGAGGTTTGCTATGGGGATTTGCTCCTACTCTGGACAGTTCCTGAGACAGACAGAGGTGTCAGCAGAGAGCACTGTGGTCAGAAAGAAAATACATTTTAAAAGAAAATAACTTCCCCTGTAGTATACAGCAGCTGATAAGTACTGGAAGGACTACGATTTTTAAATAACTTTATTTTATTTTATTTTTTTAAATCAACTGGGGCCAGAAAGTTACACAGATTTGTAAATTACTTCTATTAAAAAATCTTAATCCTTCCAGTACTTAATAGCTGCTGAATACTACAGAGGAAATTATTTTCTTTTTGGAACAAAGAGCTCTTTGCTGAATCACGATCACAGTGCTCTCTGCTGACATCTCTGTCCATTTTAAGAACTGTCCAGAGTAGGAAAAAATCCCCATAGCAAACATATGCTGCTCTGGACAGTTCCTAAAATGGACAGAGATGTCAGCAGAGAGCACTGTGCTCGTGATGTCAGCAGAGAGCACTGTGTTCCAAAAAGAACAGAATTTCCTCTGTAGTATTCCGCAGCTAATAAGTACTGGAAGGATTAAGATTTTTTAATAGAAGTAATTTACAAATCTGTTTAACGTTCTGGCACCAGTTGATTTAAAAAACATATTTTTCACTGGAGTACCCCTTTAATCCTTGTGATACCATGCAGTGCCAGCTAAATTAGGCAAAACACAAACAATCATACATACTGTATAAAATAAGGACATAAAAACACAAGTATTCATCCGCCAGACAGGACTACTACCCTTTGAAGGACATTACATATCTGTGTTTCATTAATATAGCTTGGTCATGTGATCATAAGTCTGACCCACTGAAAATCACAGTGCAGTCAGTAAAGGATGTCAGTCCAGGGTTTTGACTTCCTTTAAACTACAGAATGACATTACTGTCTACCAGATCCCCACCTAATAGTTTTCAGATCTCTCTTCTGTCGGCTCTATCTCTATGGGATCAGGGAATATAGTAGTTATAACTCCACAGAGGCTATGTTTACACACTGTGTATTTTTTCTGTGCATTAGCTGTGTTTGCTGTTATTTTTCCAAAATCGGGCAATATTGTGATATTTTACTGCAATTGTGCAGAAACAGCCAAAATGCTGTAAAGTTGTGTGAAGAATGCTGTAAAAATACATGTGAACATTAAGGATTTGAAATCTGCATAAAACAAATCAGCATGATTATAACTCAAATCACTTTCACCTCATGGCAACATTTCTCTTAAAAAGAAAAAAAAAATGAATAAGAAAACCCATTAAAAAAAATGCATGTAATGTGTATGTGAACTGACTGACACCAACCCGCTTATGAGTCAAATGAGTTTACCTGGCTGGACTCCAGCACTGACAGCCTGGTTAGATGACCAGCTTCAGTGATTAAACCCCCTACACAAAGCCAGAGGGTTCATGGGAAATGAAGGCTGCATTACCAGAATTGCAAACCAAGATTGAGCCAATCTCATGCCTGCTACATTAGCTGAAACAGGTAAAGAGAAGGCATACTACATTATTCTCTAAAACAGCCTATTGCGGCATTATATATATATATGTGTGTATATATATATATATGTGTGTGTGTATATATATATATATATGTGTGTGTGTGTATATATATATATATATATATATATATATATATATATATATATATATATACAATCCAAAGAAGGAAGTGGCACTCCAAGTTGCAAAAAGCAGTGTGTTTATTCACCCATCAAGTCAATGCGTCGTTTCAGCCTCACATTGAGGCCTTTCTCAAGCCTATCTATCTATCTATCTATCTATCTATCTATCTATATATATATATATATATATATATATATATATTTTTTTTTTTTATTTATTTTTTTTTTTTTATTTATTTATTTATTTATTTTTTCCAATAGTGCTTCTTTAATATATTGACCACAGAGTAAGAAATTACGTCAGGCATTTCCTTCTTTTCACTTAAGTCTTCCCACTGCATAAACATCATAGAAATAAGTAATTCATCTCATTATAAGAGGAAAATATGACAGATTTGAGAAAGAAAGGCGATACAGTCTAATAGCAATATTGTAACAAAGAATCATATCCTGGCGACCTGGTTGATCAATAGTTTAACACTGTATATACTGGTTATTGTTAGTACATAAAGTGTTTAGCATAGGGTACAGACAGTAAAAGGAGCAGGTCCATTTGACACACCAGAGAATGACAGAAAATCAATTACTGTGTTACTTAGAGAACTACAGGAATGTAAAGGTAAATTTAGCTGCAGGTCTTCCTAATATTAGTTTTGGGCAGTCCTGTTCTGTATCAGGTCTTAAAGTCAGTTCAAGTGTAAGAACAACCCTACAGCAAAATAATTAAAGTGACATGCTTAGTATTGTGACAATTGTTGGAGTATCTTTTGGAGTAATTTCTGAAGTGCAAAGGTAAAAGGTGTACTCCACTGGCCAGCATTCAGAACTAAATGTTCTGAACGCTGTTTTTGTGCTGCAAGGTTCGTCCCGCCCCTCGTGACATCACGGTCATGCCCCCCTCAATGCAAGTCTATGGGAGGGGGGCATGACCGTCGTCACGCTCCCTCCCATAGACTTGCATTGAGGGGGAGTGGTCATGACGTCACGAGGGGCGTAGCACGAAAACAGCATTTGGAACATTAAGTTCTGAGTGCTGGCCAGTGTAGTACCCCTTTAACCCCTTAAGGACTCAGGGTTTTTCCGTTTTTGCACTTTCGTTTTTTCCTCCTTACCTTTTAAAAATCATAACCCTTTCAATTTTCCACCTAAAAATCCATATTATGGCTTATTTTTTGCGTCGCCCATTCTAATTTGCAGTGACATTAGTCATTTTACCCAAAAATGCACGGCAAAACGGAAAAAAAATCATTGTGCGACAAAATCGAAGAAAAAACGCCATTTTTGTAACTTTTGGGGGCTTCCGTTTCTACGCAGTGCATATTTCGCTATAAATTATGCCTTATCATTATTCTGTAGGTCCATACGGTTAAAATGATACCCTACTTATATAGGTTTGATTTTGTTGCACTTCTGGAAAAAATCATAACTACATGCAGGAAAATTTATACGTTTAAAAATGTCATCTTCTGACCCCTATAACTTTTTTATTTTTCCATGTACAGGGCGGTATGAGGACTCATTTTTTGCGCCGTGATCTCAAGTTTTTATCGATATGATTTTTGTTTTGATCGGACTTTTTGATCACTTTTTATTTATTTTTAAATGGTATAAAAAGTGACCAAAATACGCTTTTTTGGACTTTGGAATTTTTTTGCGCGTACGCCATTGACCATGCTATTTAATTAATGATATATTTTTATAGTTCGGACATTTATGCACACGGCGATACCACATATGTTTATTTTTATTTTTTTTACACTGTTTTAATTTTTTTTATGGGAAAAGGGGGGTGATTCAAACTTTTATTAGAGAAGGGGTTAAATGACCTTTATTAACACTTTTTTTAAACATTTTTTTTGCAGTGTTATAGGTCCCATAGGGACCTATAACACTGCACACACTGATCTTTTACACAGATCACATGCGTGTATTAACACGCCTGTGATCAGTGTTATCGGCCCTTGACTGCTCCTGCCTGGATCTCAGGCACGGAGCAGTCATTCGCCGATCGGACACCGAGGAGGCAGGTAAGGGCCCTCCCGGTGTCCGGTCAGCTGTTCGGGACGCCGCGATTTCACCGCGGCGGTCCCGAACAGCCCGACTGAGCAGCCGAGTCACTTTCACTTTTGCTTTAGAAGCGGCAGTCAGCTTTGACCGCCGCTTCTAAAGGGTTAATACCGCACATCGCCGTGATCGGCGATGTGTGGTATTAGCCGCGGGTCCCGGCCGTTGATGAGCGCCGGGACCGACGCAATATGATGCGGGATCGCGGCGCGATCCCGCTTCATATCACGGGAGCCGTCGCAGGACGTAAATATACGTCCTGCGTCGTTAAGGAGTTCAAGGGGTATTCTAGGACTTTTTTTTTATTTGGCTATGCTACAGGGGCTGTAAAGTTAGTGTAGTTCATAATAAAGTGTTTGTACCTATGTGTGACAGTGGTCTCACAATTCTTCTGTGATGTTCGCCCCAATGTTTATTTTTAACAGCATAAACAATTACTCATGTCTCGAAATTTCCCAGGTTGCAGTGTGTCGAGACCTGACATCACTAGTCAGTTGTGCAACAGGAGCCTGTCCTATTTCAATGGGTGGAGCGACATAGAGATAATTCAGCAACAGCTGTAGGAACCGCTAGAGAACAGTGATCTTTTGAGCTTATTTATGCTGCAATGGGTGGGGTGGCTGATGTGTGATAGGGAGGAATGTAACTTCACATCTACAAGCATGGAACTATGGGATGTGTGGTTTAGGAGACCAAACTTCAACAGGAAATACCTAGATAGCCTGGTAGGAATGTACTAAAATCACCTTATAGTGGACAACCCCTTTAAGATCAGGTCTCCTCTGCAACTCCTGTGGAAACATTTTTGAAGGAAATACCAAGTAACTCTATTCTCATTCCTACCTCAAAGAAGTTGGTGTATGGGCATGTACAGTGCATCTGTAAAGTTTTCAGACCCTTTCCCTTTACTCAAATTTTGTCATGTTGATTATTTTGCACATAATAACCCATAATGACAAAGTGGAAACAGAATGGTAAAAGTCTTTGTTAATTTATTGAAAAAGAAAACTATTGTATTATTATTACATATTCAGACCCTTTACTCAGGACTTAGTAGAAGCCCCTTTTTCAGCGATTAAAGCCTCCAGTCTTCTTGGGGATGAGACCACAAGGTTTGTGTGCTCAGGGTCATTGGGAGACATTTACCATAATCTTTAGAACCGTTTGCTTATATTTGGTACATAAAATGTTGCATATGTGCCAAAGCACTTTTTTGGCAACCTTTGGCTATAAGCAAAAAGCTACAAACGATCTTGCAATAGTCATTTTCAGGTAACAGATTTATCAAGTGTAAATGTTGCTTTTGGATAGCACTTTTAGATAGCACTTTTAAAAATTCACAGAAAAAGTTGGAGAGGAGTAATCATACAAAATTATGTTTTTGAAGTGATTTCTTGTTTTTTGCTTAAGTGCACCAAATTTATCAACCCCTTTCCCCTCCCGTGATAGTATGATAAATATGTTGCACGTAAGTAAAACCAATGCAAAAATAAATGTCTTCAAAACACTCTTTCTAAAGACAACAATGACAAATCTCCCTCATTGTCCCGTTGGAAGGTAAACCTTTGGTCCAGTCTGAGGTCCAGAGCTCTCAGGATCAGGTTTTCAATAAGAATATCTGTGTACTTTTCTCCATTCAGCTTTCCCTCAATCCTGACCAGTCTACTTGTCCCAGCTACTAAAGAACAAACTCCAGGTGGCATTTATGTGTCATTTACTGAGGACAGGCTTCTTTGTGACCACTCTCCTTTTAGGCCCAGATTCTGTAGTGTTGCAGTGATGGTTTACCTTCTGGAAGTTGTTCTCCCATCTGCACACAACAACATTGGAGCTCAGCCGGAATGATCATTGGTTCTTGATCAACTCCAACCATGGCTTGTCTCTCTTGAATATTTAGCTTAGCGGGCAGCCAGCTAGTTCCAAACGTTGTCTCTTTAAGGATTATGGAGACCACTGTGCACTTGGTAACTCTTAGAGCAGCCTCATTTTTTGTACCCTTCTCCAGATTGGTGCTTCTGCATAGTGCTGTCTCCAAGCTTTACAGGCAGGTCTTTCACCCTCATGGCTTGGATTTTGCTCTGGTATACATTGCCAGCTGTGAAATCATATATAGACAAGACTGTGTCTTTTCAAATAATGTACAAACAGATGAATTTACCACAGGTTGCTCCAATCAAGGTTTAGAAACATTTCAGAGATGATCATGAGAAATGGAAGAGCTACATTTTATCTGTCAATACAAGAGGGTCTGAATACTTACACCCATGCAAACTTTTTGTACCCTGATTGGGAAAAACTTAAATGGCACTATCAGAATCAAAAACATTTTATATGTTGTACATCTTGCCAGAAAATGAACCTCTTTAATATACTTTATAAAAAAATATATCTCCTTTTTAAAGAAATCATGGCTTATAAAAGAAAAAAAAAAAGACCGCTAGGGGTCTCCAGAACATCCAGAACATAGTTCTGTCTGGCTGCAGCATCATCTTTGTCCCAGGTGAAGCACAGGCAGTAAGTGAGGGCAGGACAAGCACTCCTCTGTGCTCACTCCTGTGTCTTGTCTATGAGACTTCTGTCTGAAAACAGAATGGGAGGAGGTTACAGAGCAGCTTGCAGTGATTGGATGAAGAGACCCAGCACAGCAGACTCAGGGAGGAAGTGAATACATGGTGAGTGAGGGTGGGCTCAGTGCTTGCCTCGGACACGCCCCTCCCTGAGCAGTGGATGTCAGAATGAGTGTGCAGCAGGTGAGAGTGATTTGTGAGCCAAATACAAAAGCTTGAGACATAAAAAGACATGTAAAGCATCTGCATAACCTAGTGAGTAACATTTATAAGCATTTTCTTTCTGTGCTATTACATGTACACTTTCACTGGGGAAGAAAAGAAAGCAACCAAAATTACAGTATTTGCATTGTAAAACAAAAAAAAAAAATTCAAAAAGGAAAATATATATCTTTTTATTGCACAAAATGAAAGATTTTGAATGATCATTTGATTAGATTTATGTAAATTTAGCTTTTTTCCTTTATATACTTGTTCGTAACAGGGCAGGAATGAGAATTTTAAAGGACATCTGCAGCGTGATTAACACTTATCCCCTATCCACAGGATAGGGGATGTTTGATCGCGAGGGGTCCGACCACTAGGACCCCCTGTGATCTCCTGTACGGGGCCGCGGCTGTCCCGTGCAGGAGGTGTGCCGGCCGCAGCATGATGTTGCAGCCGGCACGCCTCCTCCATACATCTCTATGGGAGAGGCGGGAAGGCAGCGTTCTTGCCTCCCCGTCTCCCCCATAGAACTGTATGGGGACTGGGAGGAGACGGGGCATCACCATCGACCTCAAGGTCGACGCTACGCGTCTTAGCGCTCACCATGAGCGCTAATGGCGGCACCCCGTTAGGGAGATCGTGGGGGGTCCCAGCGGTCGGACCCCCCGCAATCAAACACTTATCCCCTATCCTGTGGATAGGGGATAAGTGTCATACCGCTGCAGTTGTCCTTGAAGATTTCTTTTACATTCACGACTGTCTTTGTATGGTACAAATAATATTCTGTTTGTGTCAACTTCCCCTTTAAATAAACATGCGTCTCTAGATACTGTATACAGCCAGCACCGCTCGCTATCATTCATATTGATTGCACATTCTTAAAGAATATTTTTTTTTTTTATGTATGTCTCGGCTCCAGCAAGATGGGGCATTGCAAATCAATGGCACAATCTTATTTTAGACCATTGCAAATTGGTAGATGATAGATTGGATCAGGTCATGTCATGTGAAAGACTGACAGCTATTGTAAATGACAGATTATAGCAATTTCACCCAACCTGAGAACTCTGCCTTTCATGTATAGTAACCCTTCAGTACCTCTTTACTTGGACCTATGTCCGTGAAGTTCTCATAACTCATGATCCGGCTTTAAGGGCAATATCTAACTCTGTAAGGTCAGTTGTATCTACAGTAAGTGCGCTCTCTCCAAAATCATTATAGTGTGTATGAAAAGCATCTTCTGCACCTGCAGACCCGCTGCTGAAGCCACCCCGCTGTAAAACGTGTTATCCTTATAGCAGTTCTTTACTTAGCAATGTGTTATCCTTGTAGCAATACTTTACTCTATAATATAAAAGGACATTTTAAAAGGAATATTCACTCTTCAACCTCATTTTGTTTGTTTTTTTAATATCAGTTGGTCCAAAATTCAGTTTTGGTTCATTTCTTAAAGGGGTATTTCATCAGGTTTTTTTTCTTCTTTTGCTTATATAGTGCAGCTTAGGCTATTATTAGAGAATAGTAAAAGTAGAGGTTCTTGTGTATGTCTTACACTCACCTCTTTTTACTGACATGGCAGACATGGAAAAGACTTCACTTTCTTTAGCAAATTCACATTGTGATCCTGTAATGCAGCCTACATTTCCCATGAATTCTCTGGCTGAGGGTCAGGTGTTTAATCACTCCAGCTGGTCATCTAATTAGGCTGCTAGTCCTGGGGGTTACCCAGGTGAACTCTTTACACTCATAAATGGATTGGGGTCAATATATACTGCATGCAGTTTAGATGTGTTTCTTATTCAGAATACACAGTCCTTAGACTGTGTTTACACATTGATATTTGACTGTACTTTTCGCACATTTTAATTGCATTTTGGCAGTTTCTGTTCAAAAAATGTGGTAAAAATTATATGTTTTTATGGTGAATGGATTGAACAGTCAGGCAGGTACCTGGGAGACCAGTGGGAGACCTGGGGTAGGTAGTTTTTTTTAACCCAGCCACTGTAACATTTAAATAAAAAATAATAAAAATGCCAGAATACCCTTCAATGTATTGTTATACAAGACAAAGCTTTATTTTTATGATACAAAGCTTCAAATCCTGCAAATTGTCCATAAAAAGAATTAGGCAATGTTCCTATTGGAAAAATGTGTCACAGAATACATAGCTGAAATTCCTGCTGTGTATTTTAATTTTTAAATGTCAATCCATGTCATAAATGCCTGACATAAAATACATGCATAAAATGTGTCAATAACATGTCACTCCTTTATTTTCCACCCTGTGAATTTTGATTCTATCCTTCAGCTCACAATGTAAATTGCCCTTTCAACACAGGACTCATGTTACATTAAAATTTTACATGTATACCAATGCGCATGGAAAATACATTACAGCCATCATTATTGTTTGTGGTGGACATGTTTTACAGTCAGAATTTTTCATCTGTGAAAGTGCCGAAGTGTGTCAAATTTATGAGATGGCACAGAGTATATTTGAGCGACACACAGCTAGGGGAAATTACCTTAGCACAGTCAATTTTACACTGAAAGAAAAATGGCTGTGTTAAGTGCTGTGTGTTGCTGTATTGCATTTTTCCATCTAAAGACCTTATTGTTTGCATAATTAATTACTGTGACTTTTGTGTGACTTAACCTGCTGCGCCAAATTGTGCGACTTTTTAAACATGCTCTCCAAAGGCAGTTTTGTAAGCTAGTTCTGAACTGGCGTTTTGGAGGGGTTTACAACTTTTTTTGTGACTTTTTCTAAATGACAATGCATCTGTAAACCTAGATTTCACTGTCCATAGTGTTTTCTCTCAGAGCTGCCGTGAGCATAAAATTGCAAACAAAAGTTGACTTTTTTGCACCAAACCACGGCAAAAAAAAAAGTCCTAGGTACCTACAGGAAAGTAGTTATGGGGCTTGAAGTTCATGACATGAACCACCCACAAGTAGGAGCAGCTCGCACAGTTTTCTTGTCCACCAGACACAGGTGACATCTTCTTTATACACACCTGCCTCAGCCCGGACCATTTCTAGGTGCTTAGCAGAAGGAAATTTGGTGTCATGGTGCCCATACCATGTCCTGCCATTGACAGTCACAAACAGTTGAATGAGAAACCTGGATTGCTAGAGACTGGAAGCGTATCATATTAACAATAAATCCAGGTTCAGTTTGGGATCTGACAACATTCAAGTATGGAGGCCTCGTGGTGAGCGCTTTAATCCTTCCTTTGTGGTGGGCACACTGCCCCAAATGCCAGTGTGATGATCTGGAGAGAAACCACCTACAAAAGTTGGTCATCGCTAGTAGTGATATGAGGAACACTAACAGCTCAGCGATATATAAAGGACATCCTGCCGCCACATGTGTTGTCCCTCATGACACAACGTCCAGCTATTTTTCAGAAGGCCCACATGCTGCAAGAGTTTGCCAGGAATGTCTTTGTCAGATTGCAACACTTCCTTTTCCTGCCGGTGGCCAGATTTATCTCTAATTGAGCATTTATGGCGAGACAGCTTTGGTCACCTTTTCGTGTACAGGGTCTACAGGCCCAGCTGCAACATCTGTGGTCAAATATGCCATTCAGAATGCCATATGGAACCTGGAAAGCATTTGTAGACCCCAAATGGTCTTTTTATAAAGGCATTCGGTCATAGGTTACTTTTTGTTATTGTCTATTTGTGTTTTATTTGAGAACTCATTTTTTCTACCACTAATATCTACAAGCTAACAAAATATATTAGCTCTTTTTACTATACACCCTGTTCCAAATTATTATGTAAATTATATTTTTCTCATTTACCTAAATAATTTATGTAAATAACAGTCAGCATAAGTCTCATGTTATCAACTATTGAGTACAATTAAAATTTTATTGAACAAACCTCCTAATGACTAGTGTTGAGCGGCATAGGCCATATTCGAATTCGCGAATATATGGATGAATATTCGTCATATATTCGCTAAATTCGCATATTTACAATATTCGCATTTTATTTTCGCATATGCGAAAATTTGCGTATGCGAAAATTAGCATATGCGAAAATGAGCGTATACAAAAATTTGCACGCCAGTCTCACACAGTAGTATTAGAGCCTTCTTTACATCACACAAGCTGGAAGCAGAGAGGGATGATCACTGTGATGTGTACTGTGGAAAAAAATAAAAATAAAAATATATTCATAATTACGAATATATAGTGCTATATTCGCGAATTCGCGAATATGCGATATTCGCAAATAAAATTCACATTGCGAATATTCGCAAGCAACACTACTAATGACAACAGTATTTTTTTAAACATAAAAAAACTTAAAATGCCCTGTTCCAAATTATTACACACAGTAAGTTTCAAAACACTTTATAGGTTGTAAAAAACTGAAAACTGTCATTTGTTGTGTTTGCAGCATATTTACTGAAATCAAAAGCTATTTCAATCAAACTTTTAACAACATTTCAACTTTTCAAACATTTTAACAGGCCACGTTACATTTTAACATAGGACCCCCCTTATTTGATAGCAGCTTTACAAGTTTTGCATCCATTGTCCAGTTTTTGGACAGTTTCTGCTTGAATTTGTTTGCAAGATGTCCCAGAGCTAGCTGTTTGGATGTAAACTGCCTCCCACCCTCATAAATGTTTTGCTTGAGGATGCTCCAAAGGTTCTCAATAGGATTGAGGTCAGGGGAGGATGGAGGACACACTGTGACTTTCTCTCCTTTTATCCCCATTGATGCAGTGGTATTCTTTGCAGCATGGGATGGTGCATTGTCAAGCATGAAGATGATTTTATTAAGGAAAATCTAGTTCTTCCTTCTGTGCCAGGGAAGAAATTGGTCAGTCAGAAACTCCACATACTTTGCAGAGGTCATCTTACATCTTCAGGGACACTAAAGGGGCCAACCAGCTCTCTTCCCATGATTCTAGTCCAAAACATGACTCCACCACCGCCTTCCTGATGTTGCAGCCTTGTTGGAACAGGGTGGCCATCCACCAACCATCCACTACTCCATCCATCTGGACCATCCAGGGTTGCACGGCACTCATCAGTGAACAGAACTGTTTAAAAATTAGTCTTCATGTATTTTTATGCCCAATGCAGCCGTTTCTGCTTTTGAGCATTGGTTAGTGGTGGCCGAATAGAAGGTTTTTGCACAGTTGCAAGACTCTGGAGGATTCTACACCTTGATGTCCGTGGGACTCCAGAGGCACCAGCAGCTTCAAATATCTGTTTGCTGCTATGTAGTGGTATTTTAGCAGCTGCTCTCTTGATCCAATGCATGGATCTGCCAGAAACCTTCCTCAATGTGCCTTAATCACCCACAAATCTCTTAAAAGTGCGATGATCACGCTTACGTTTTCGTGAAATAACTAATGTTTTCATACCTCGTCCAAGGCATTGAACTATTTCACTCTTTTCGGCAGCAAAGAGATCCTTTTTCTTCCCCATATTGCTTGAACATGGTTCTCTGATTAATAATGTGGAACACCCACCTTTATTAGTTTTTCCTTAAATTGGGCTCACCTGGCAATCTAATTATCACAGGTGTCCGATATTGTTTTCAGTGATCAGAGCCCTGAGACACAATGCCATCCATAAGTTACACTTAAAAACAAAATATTTAATCTTTGTGACACTTAAATATAATTTTCATAATAATTTGGAATAGGGTGTATACACTATTCTGCAGAATCCTGCTTGGTGAAATAGAAGGGTAGTCTGCATTATTGAAAAACTCCTACATATACGACCACACATTTTTGGCCTCCGTCAGGTAAATGGGGCTCTATGAATCCATTAAATGCTTAGTTCTGGGACCATACCAGTGTTTGTGTTAAACAAAGGCTTCTGGAACATTGATAAACGCAGTGTGAACGCAGCCTAATTGAAACATTGTGACTCTGCCTGGAGTTCTACAGCATATCCTATATGCTTGGCTACTATCGGCTGTGATGAGAAAGTTAAAATATTGAACTTAATTGGTATCATGGAAAACAGGAAAATTTAAGGTCAGATAACAAGGGACACATCCGTATTTTTCATCCAGGAGCGAAAAGTGTGTCACTCACCAGGCTTAAGTAGGGGCCACAAAGTAGATACATGAGGGGGGATTTATCAAAACCTATGTAGGGGAAGAGTGGTGCAGTTGCCCATAGTAACCAATCTGATAGCCGATTTAATTTTTCACAGGCCTCTTTAAAAATGAAAGAAGCAATCTGATTGGTTGCTATGAACGACTGCACCACTCTTCTTTGATAAATCCCCCCCATGGTCGTCTTCTTTGTATGTGGTGACTCAGTACAGAATCATGTGTTCTTCTGTACTCCTGCCCATCCTTTGTGGCAGATGCTGTTCATTGTCCATCATGGGTCCCCTCTCCTCAAAACTCTCTGTATTTCATAGTCTAATGTACTGCTACATAAGGGTTAATGTATTTGTATTATCTATGTACTTGTTGGGCTAAATCTCTTGTTGCAAAGGACCTTGTTGTTAAGGGGAGAATGCAGTGGTGAACATGTGACTTATCTGGCCAATGGGATCGCTCTAAATTCCTCCCATGTATAGTGAGGTTCAGAATATGGTGGGTTCAGTTCTCTCTTGAGCTCCTTCTCTTAATGCTGAGGTACAGTTTGGTGAAGAGTGAAGTCTGTCTGTGAGGTGGATCTGAAAGGAGGCCTGAGGCCTAGTCCAGCAACCACGCATCTACTACAAGTCAACCCCACTACCAAGGTGAAAGTAAAAGCCTTGTGGTAAGCCTGCAGCCTTGGGGATATTATACAAGTCAAGTCCAGCAAGTTAGTCAAGTCCAAGTCTCTAAAGTATAGTGTGGGCTGAATCAGTCATATATAGCACAATCAACTATAAGTCCCAGCAAGCTGATAAGCTTCCCTAAGTTCACCCTGCAACTCCTTCACGCTAATCTGAGTTGTAACGGATTGTAGCATTTTCCAACCTCAGTAAAGCAAGCCAGTTAACCGTAACCTTGCGTCGGAGTGATTATTTGCCCCGTGTCTGGCACCGGTGAAGCTGGCCTACCTCGCGTGGTGTATAGGTCAATCACGCCCTGGCGTCACGATAAGGTAAAGTACTCATTACCCCGTCTAACACCTCATGTATGCATTGATATTTAGAATAGTATACACTAAGGGGGAGATTTATCAAAACCTGTCCAGAGGAAAAGTTGCTGAGATGCCCATAGCAACCAATCAAGTTGCTTCTTTCAGTTTTTAGAGGCCTTTTTAAAAATGAAAGAAGCATTCTGATTGGTATAGACAACTCAGCAACTTTTCCTCTGGACAGGTTTTGATAAATCTCCCCCTAAGTTCTCTTTTTGCTTTCACCATAGATGAGTGGTCTCAAATTGTGGCCCTCCAGATGTTGCAAAACTTTAACTCCCAGCATGCCCAGACATCCGCTGGCTGTCCGGGCATGCTGGGAGTTAAAGTTATGCAACATCAGTAGAGTCACTGTTTGAGACCACTGCTATAGATACAGTAGCAGGGTACTCCAGGGAACTAAACCCATAGCCCATCCGTTCCCTCTCATCAACCTATTTAATTGTTTAAATATTATCCATTTGCTATATAGAGCAGTTTCCCCTCTTTGGTTGTTACTTACATGCGTGAAGTGAGGAAATGATATCATCAAGCCATCCACTCTGTCTCTGTCCAAATCCCTCTCTGAAAACAGCCCCCACCCTCATGACAGACACAGACCACATGGTTTCGGGCCTGCACTGATGAGTCATGCTCTTTCTTAGTGCTGAGAACTGGAAGGTGTGTGCAGCCTCAGCCAATCAGACACTGAACCTCTCTCTGCTGCTCAGAGCAGGAGGGTGAGGGCTGGCCAAGCAGAGCTGCAATGATTGCTAAGAGATATAGGCAAGTGTAGTGGCTTTGAAGCTATATATATATTTATATATATATATATATATTTCCAAAAAACCAACAGAGCAGCACATCCAAAAGGCAGATAAGTAAAACGGTGCCAGCGGCGAAATAGCCCGGTCAAGGCGGTCACACATCCAAGGTAGTAATCCGCAGCACTCCAGGAGTAGCACTCCTGGAGTGCTGCGGATTACTACCTTGGATATATATATATATATATATATATATATATATATATATATATATATATATATCACAGTATAAACTTGCCTGGAGTACCCTTTAATGCTATATACACCTTGAAAGATTTTGTAAATCATAACTGCCACTACGTTTAGGTTACCATACATGATAACCAATAGAAGACCTTTGTGATATAAAATACAACAACGAACATTACATTAAAATCTATAGCTCAGTCTCTTTATTGTACATTCCGAAGCACACAGTAGCGTGGCGCAGAGAGCATATTCATACCCAGTTCATCAATACAGTTGCGCGGCGAACAATTTGTGCAGCACATTATGCATTTTATTCACTCCTCCAGAAAGAGCTAAAAAGCTACTTCTCTACTAAAGAATTTTGTGAATTGTGAAATGTCTCCTTTCAGCGATCTAATACAATTTTATCATGATATCCATTTCATCTCCCAGCACTCATAATAAATTGAAAAAGGGATAATCACACTGTTACACCCATTTTTCTCTTTTCACAGCAAGATGGTAAAATTACTCTTTTTTTCCATAGAAAGACTATGTGATAAAATTAAGGAGCGCAGACTCCTATAGACAAGGATACCGACACATGCTGTGACACAGAATGTTAAGAATGTAAGCCGGAGCCATGGGGCCAGTAACGCTCTCTACCTTGGACAAGACGTTTTACCACAGGCGACAAAAAGAAACATTTATATTCTGCTGGTTAAATGAAGTGTGCAGAGCATATTGTGAATAACGTTGTAATTCAGGTAATGCTAGCAGTATCTCTCAGTGGCACTACTGAGGTATTCTTGACTATGCAAACATTATTTTAAAGAGGACCTGTCAGATCTCCTGTCAGCTTTAGTGAACACTAGTATTCCCTATAAAATAGCAATTCAGGAGAATATTTTCTTAGAACTGTGTTGTGTAGAAATGTTCCTCTACTATTCCTCTAACAAATGTATTGAAGATATGTAGAAAAAAAAGGAGGATGACAGAGATGGCACTTAATAGTGCCGTTATCCTTGCAAGGGATATAAGAGAGGCAACAAATGAGAGGATGCTCACCTTTTTATATTGTGCTATCAGGCACAATACTGTAGAGAGCTTTAGGCATCATATAGTATTGTTCTGCCTTCCTACACGTTCACATGGTGTATATTTTGACATTCAGAATAAACCATCCCTGTCTTCCAAATAAGAGTTCTAAAAACAGGAGAGAAGGTGCTCCATAGGGTAATACGACCGGAGATGGGGGGAGGGGAGAGTAAAAGCTAATTGCTAATTTTAAACTGCTCACCCTGGGTGGTTGTGTAGCCTCATACACAACAATGAAAATCGCTTGGATACAATGGTCCTTCTGCAGCCCTCTTGGTGTGGATTCCACAACGTATAGATACAAGACAAGGCTTCAGTATAGGGTGCAGGAGTACATCGGAGCTGAACGGACCCAGGACACAGCAGGTAAGAAGATAAAATCCAATTTATTTGATGCAACGCGTTTCCCTGCGCAAGCGCAGATTCATCAGGCATCAACCTGATGCCTGATGAATCTGCGCTTGCGCAGGGAAACGCGTTGCATCAAATAAATTGGATTTTATCTTCTTACCTGCTGTGTCCTGGGTCCGTTCAGCGCCGATGTATTCCTGCACCCTATACTGAAGCCTTGTCTTGTATCTATTCCAAATAAGAGGACTGTTCTTTGTAGTTCAACAAGTTTATTGGTTAACAGATTGTACTTATACATGTCTATTTGTATTTCTATAGTTTTACACACTTATTACAAAGTATAAAAACTGAATGTATCATACATTAAATAACAGTGAAGCACGTGGTAAAATGTTTGCCTATACATAGGATTGCATGGCTAGCTAAAAGTCTAACATCTACACAGTTAACTTCCCTGAGTAGTAATACAAACAACTGCACAGCTCTGGATACTATAATGACCTAGTAACAGAGGTAAGTGACTCCTCAGATATGCTGTTACACAGATAAAGAAGTTTTAGAAAAGAGACATGTAGAAGCAGCTCTGATCTTGTGTCCAGGAGACTAAGGACTGCCCCTTCTTCCCAGAATGCCTTGCAACAATCCACAATGCATAGCATCACCCACAAGGCAGAAAAACAAGGTGTAATACAACACAACACCACTAGATGGTGCTATAACAACACTAATGAACTCTCAGATATAGTGGCGGGCAGAAAGCAAATTGTAAATGGTTCTAAAACCAGCGGGGCAGAACACTCCCCGCCTGGCGTGAACTGATGCCACTACTAGGTAGATCAGGTGAAAACAAAACAAGTTCTGCCACTGGCCTGAGGAATAACTTGCACTCACCAGGCTTCCACACTTTGACTTCAGCTTTGCGTATGTTCCCATCTTTACTTGGGAATGTGTTGGTGATGAGGCCCAATGGTCACTCATTTCCGATGCAACTGGTTGTCTTTCATGAGCACAACATCCCCAGGTCTGGTGTTCGGCTTGTTAGTTTGCCACTTCCTTCTTGATTGAAAGGTAGAGATATACTGTTTCCTCCACCTGTCCCAGAAGGCATTAGAAAAACTTTGCACCTGCCTCCATTGTTGTCTGTAGAGGTCTTGGTCATTGAAATCTCCAAGAGGAGTACTCTGAGTGCTGGTCTTCTGCGTAAGTAACATGGCAGAAGTAAGGATGGTCAAATCTTCAGGGTCACTGGAAAGGGTAGTCAATGGTCTTGCATTTATGATAGCTGAAACTTCTGCCAAGAAGGTGGTCAAGCTTTCATGTATGAGTCTTGTACTCCCCTCTTTCAAGAAGATAGAATCCCAGATTTTTCTTGCTATCCCAATCAACCTTTCCTAGACGCCGCCCATGTGAGAAGAATGTGGTGCATCAAAGGTCCAGGTGCATCCTTGTACGTTTAAGTATCTTTCCACATTGGTAGTGTCTAAGATGGAAGGAATTTAAAGTCCTTTCACTGATCCAACGAAATTTGTGCCTCTGTCTGAGCGAATATGCTTCACCTTATGCTCGCCCTCTTATGGCAATAAACTGTCGAAGTGCATTTATGAAACTTGAAGTGTCCATGGATTCAACCACTTCTATATGGACAGCTCTGCTGGACATACAATTAAACATGACCACCCAGATTTTTGCGCTGTCGTGACTACCTCTAGTGTGCTGTGTAGCCACTAACCATGGACCAAATACATCTAAACCAACATTGGTGAAAGGAGGATCTATACTGAGCCTCTCAGTTAGAAGAATGGCCATCTTCGGATTCTGAAACATGCCACGAAGTTTGCGACAAGTAACGCAGCTGAAGATGAGCTTGCTCACACACCTCTTAGCTCCAACTATCCACAGTCCAGCAGCTCATAGATTCCCTTCGGTAAAAAAATCGGCCTTGATGTTTCACTTGAACGTGATGGTGCCGTACAAGCAAAATCGTGACATGATGATGTCCGGGAATTATTACAGGATGTTTCTCCCCAAATTCCACTTTGGCTTCTTGAAGATGGCCTCCTATTCTTAGCAACCCGTTTTGGTCAATGATGGGATCAAGTTTTCTCAAAGCGCTATCGTTGGAGACTGTTTGGCCTTTGCTGAGGTAGTCTATATTTTGAGCTTAAAATTATTATGTCTTTGGACCTCTTCATATTTGGAATGGTAAATGCGTGCTTACAGGGATGTCAACCTTTGCATGGCTTCTGGCCCACAGGTAATGTCAACATGTATGACTGAGCTATATGAACTAGACAGGCTATAGCACGAACAAGTGACATTCAGGTGGAGAACCTGTCAAAACGATAAGATTTGAGTTGGTGGTCCGAAGTCACCATACGTAGAACAAATACTTCAGGTCGGATTTCTTCATCCGCATCTGGGTCTACTAAATCGAACGAGTCAGATTCAATGTTGCAAGACATAGAACGAAACAGGAATGCAGGACCCGTAAACCATGTTGTGTCCTTAAGCTGGCTTGCTGTGACAGATCTAGTCGCATGGTCTGCAGGATTATGGTGTGTGGTCTGCAGGATTATGGTGTGTGTGTCACTGTTTAGGACAAGTGGGTCTCCTGATCCTTAGCACCCGATTGCTGACATAGACGTAGAAGCGTCTCATTTAATTGCAAATGTATCCTAGGACTACCTTACTGTCCGTGTAGAACTCTACTTAGAACTCTACTTACTGCCAAATTTAGTCCTGTTGTTATAAGTTCAGCCAGCTCCACTGCAAGTACAGCAGCGCAGAGTTCCAGTCTGGGTATCGTGTGCTCGTGAAGTGGCGCCAATTTGGTCCTGCTCATAACAAACCCCACATGGCATTTTTCTCTGACATGTATGGTCTTTAGGTATGCTAGGGTTGCAATCACCTTGACTGAAGCATCGCAGAAGATATACAGTCTTTGTATCTTGACTTCAGTTGATGACATGGGAGCATATGGTCGTGCCACCTGAAGGCTGGACAAAGCTTCGAGAGACTTTCTCCAACCTGTTCACAGGTCTTTTTTTCTCCATGGGAAGTGGATCATTCCAATCAGCCTTCTCTGTGGTGAATTCTCTTAACATAATTTTACCTTGGATGGTAACAGGCGCTACGAATCCCAGAGGATCATATAAGCTATTTATTGTAGACAGGACTCCTCTGCATGTGAAGGGTTTTTCTTCTGTGCTGATTTGGAAGGTGAATGTGTCTGCCTTTAAATCCCAGAGGAAACAAAGGGAAGGTTGTTTGTGCTAAGATCCATGGGGGATATTTATCATCGTTGCTTTGGTAAGTAAGTTCTGTAGTCATTTT
Source organism: Hyla sarda (assembly GCF_029499605.1). NCBI lineage: Eukaryota > Metazoa > Chordata > Amphibia > Anura > Hylidae > Hyla > Hyla sarda. The sequence continues at coordinate 195,001,555 of NC_079195.1, read as the reverse complement.
TTTCTTGCTATTTTTTTGCTTATGTATGACATATTTATCATACTATCACAGGGGGTTGATAAATTTGGCTTACATGAGCAAAAACCAAGAAATCACTTTTAAATGCCATTTTTTTTAGCACACATAAGCAAGAACCAAATAATGACTACAGAACACCACTATGCAGCTTTGAAAAAAAATGTGCATATATATATGTGTTGCTCGCGAATATTCGCAATGCGAATTTTATTCACGAATATATCACTATATATTCGTAATTACGAATATTGTTTTTTTTTTTTTTTTTTCACAGTACACTTCACAGTGATCACCCCTCTCTGCTTCCAGCTTGTGTGATGTAAAGAAGGCTCTAATACTACTGTGTGAGTAGTATATGCGCATATGCGAATGTTCGCTTATGCTAATTTTTGTATATGCTAATTTTCGCATATGTTAATTTTCGCATACGTGAATTTTCGCACATGCGAAAATAAAACGGGAATATTACGAATATGCGAATTTAGCGAATATATGACGAATATTCGTCCATATATTCGCGAATTCGAATATGGCCTATGCCGCTCAACACTAATATATATAAATATATATATATAAATATATATAAATATATATATATATATGTGTGTGTGTGTGTGTGTGTGTGTGTGTGTGTGTGTGTATATATATGTATATATATGTATGTATATATATGTATATATATGTATGTATATATATGTATATATATGTGTGTGTGTTTATTACATTTTTTAACACTGTTTTTTCTCCCTAAATGTACTTACTCATTTTTGTTTTATTGTTACTTCTTCTACAGATCCGTGTATCCTGTGGACTCCTTCGGATTCGGTGGACTACTTCGATGACCAGCGTTTTTCTTTGCTGATGTTAATAAAATTGTTAACGAGGGCTTGTGGGGGAGTGTTTTTTTGTAATAAAATATTTTTTTAAACCTGTTGTGTTTTTTTTTTAATATATTTTTTACTTACTGGACAGGCTTAGTAGTGGAAGCTGTCTTACAGACGGAGTCCATTACTAAGCCGGCCTTAGCGTTAGCCACAAAAACAGCTAGCGCTAACCCCCAATTATTACTCCGGTACCCAACACCACAGGGGTGCCGGGAAGAGCCAGTACCAACAGGCCCGGAGCGTCAAAAATGGCGCTCCGAGGCCTAGGCGGTACCAGGCTGGCGTTATTTAGGCTGGGGAGGGCCAGTAACAATGGTCCTTGCCCACCCTGGTAACGTCAGGCTGCTACTGTTTGGTTGGTATTTGGCTGAGAATAAAAATAGGGGGGACCCTATGTGTTTTTTTTTATATTTAATTATTTACTTTAAAAAAAAAAACGCATAGAGTCCCCCTTATTTTTATTCTCAGCCAAATACCAACCAAACAGTAACAGCCTGACGTTACCAGGGTGGGCGAGGACCATTGTTACTGGCCCTCCCCAGCCTAAATAACGCCAGCCTGTTACCGCCTATGCCCTCCCCATTTTTGACGCTCCGGGCCTGTTGGTACCGACTCTTCCCGACACCCCTGTGGCGTTGTGTACCGGGGTAATAATTGGGGGTTAGCGCCAGCTGTTTTTGTGGGTAATGCTAAGCCCAGCTTAGTATTGGACTCCGTCTATAAGACAGCTTCCACTACTAAGCCTGTCAAGTAAAGTAAGGAAAAAACACAACAGGTTTATAAAAAATTTTATTACAAAAAACACTCCCCCACAAGCCCTCGTTAACCATTTTATTAAAATCAAACAAAGAAAAACGCTGGTCATCAAAGTAGTCCACCGAATCCGAAGGAGTCCACAGGTTACACGGATCTGAAATGAGAAGAAAAAAAATGGGTTAGTACATTTATTATCACCTGCTCGCACATCTCTCGCCCCGCACAACTACAACTCCCAGCATGCCCTTACAGTAAGGACATGCTGGGAGTTGTAGTTGTGTGGTGCAGGAGATGTGTGGGTGACAAGCTTGTCCCCTGCCCCCAGCTGCAGGACTACAACTCCCAGCATGCCCTTACAGTAAGGACATGCTGGGAGTTGTAGTCCTGCAGCTGGGGGCAGGGGCAAGCTTGTAATTCGCCTGCACTGCACAACTACATCTCCGAGCATGTCCTTACAGTAAGGGCATGCTGGGAGTTGTAGTCCTGCAAAGGGAGCCCGGGCACACACACACACAGAGTCACACACAGAGTCACACACAGAGTCACACACAGAGTCACACACAGAGTCACACACAGAGTCACACACACACACACAAACACACACAGATTTTGGAGTCTGCGGCGCCAGTATATGTTATAATGAGCCCGGGCTGACATTACAGTGCAGCCGGCCTCCTCATACGGCCTCCCCGCTACCCTCACTTAATAATGATGGGGACACTGATATACATCCCCCCTTGTCTCCCGCCCATGCCGATCAGCTCCCGCTGCTACAAGACTACAACTCCCAGTGTGTCCTCACTGTAAGGGCATGCTGGGACTTGTAGTCTTGCCACAGTTAGCAGACAGATGGGAGTTGTGTAGCGCTGGCAGGTGAGAGGGGGGGATGTAAATCACTGCAGTGTCCCTGTAGCGAAGTGAGGGTAGCGGGGAGAAAGTATGTCGGAGCCCGAGCGGCAGTAGCTTTTCCTGCTCCATGTTGGAGCTGGAGTAAATTTAGTAAATTTTTACGGCCGTTGCGACATTTTATTGCGCAGCTCCCACTGTCGTAGTTAATAAATACCTTACTAAAGCAAATACATTTTGAAAAATTAACTACGTAAGCAAGTTTGAATTTTCTTGCTTTTCTTGTTCTTCGCGCAAATTGTCGCACAAAAACACACGTAGTCGCAGTTGCGACAATTTTGCGACAATTATAGTGAAGAAAACCTGACTAAACCCCTTGATAAATGTCTGTCCATGTCCTTTAGACCACTTGAGTGGTCTTGTGGTAAGAAGGCCTCCATTAACTCACGACTGTTGGAGGCGATTTTGTGCAACCTCAAATTAGATAGAGCGAGCATTTCTTGAGCTTTTTTCAGGAGACTGATTGCGGTGGGTGTAGATATTAAACAGTTGTCCACATATAAATTCTTTTCCACAAAGGAAGTAACCAGACAGTAAGAATTTGTTAAGCGAGACACCTTCCCACTTGGCGCTTGAGTTGAATACTACTCTTATCTGTCCTGTGTTTTTAGGATGAAACACGTCGAATATGGGTAAGTACCAAAACTCTTCTGAATCTTGGAGTGTGGGTGCCATCTCTGTGTGGTTGTTCTGAAATATTATTTCCATGAAGGTAAAGAAATATTCTTTCACCTCTGGGTTCCTCTGAAGTTTGTGTCTGAGGAAGATAAATTGATTGTAGACAAGCTCTTTGTAAGCGTTGTCTCTGGGGTCTAAACGGTAAAGGTGCGACCCAGCTTTTTGACCTGTCGTTTACTATTCCATGATATCCAAGAAGAGCCTGTCTTCTATGGACATTGTGACCCTGTTGTCTTCTCTTGTCCTGTGGAAGACTGTGTACCCTAAGTGATCTTCACAGGAGGGATCCATGTAAGGACAAGGCACGGGAGCACATTGTGGTAATTCTTTTATCAGGAAACTACTCTAACATGGCTGTAATAAGGAATTTTTGGTTGGTGAGCATACTGTAGACTGAGGTCGGCTTGTGTGCCCCTCCTAAATAGACGACTCCTATGATGACCCATCCTAAGCAAGTCTCTGGGCCTATGGAGCGTTTTGGGGTCCATTAATGTGTTTGTCTAGCCTTGTGAACTCATAGTATGTCTCTTCCAAGGAGTAGGACTATTGGGACTTCTGGGTCCAGCTCCGGTATCAGGTGAGCTATATGCTTCAGGTGGGGGTGGTGTTCTGCTACCTCAGGTGTAGGTATCTCAGACCGGTTGTCAGGAATGTGATTGCACTCCAGTATGGTTGGCATAGACAAGCAGGTCTGACCATCTATGGACTCTACCTTGTAACCTGTTGCCTTCCTCCCCGCAGTCTCAACGGTGCCTGCACATGTTCTTAAGGAGTATGAAGAACCAGGCCCTACGATGTTGAAGGTGTCAAAGAAGGTGGATTTAGCTAAAGACCTGTTGCATATACCTATTTGCCTTATCTCAATAACTGGCTGGGTAAACTCTGACAAGGCAGATTTTTTAGCAAGACTTTCCTTCAAGTCCTTTACAGATCTCTGTACACTGAGAAGGGACTACTGTGGTGTCAGTGTCTATCTGCTTTATGTCATGCTCCTCTGCTTGGGATGATACCTGAGAGGGTGGTCCAGGGTTTAAAGACGTGTTGTGTTCTGTGCTACCGCATTATGTGCATGTCACACTGACCTTACAGTTCCTGGCAAAGTGCGATGTTGTAGAATATCCAGACTTGTAATAATTTGTGCTCAGTGGTGTCTGCCAGGATAGCAAATTCGCAATAGTTGAAAAAACACAGACAGACAGAGTCAGTGATCCAGCAACTGATTTCTCCTCCAGCATAGAAAGAATACCTGGAGGAGGTCAGTGTTCAGTTTATTTATGTACACAACAAAGAGGGAGGGGTTACAGTAGCCACTCCCACATATAGCCACTATATCAGAGACAAGTTACAATATGGTGATCCAGGCACTGTGCACTGAGGCCTATATGTCACTGACCACCAACACATCTGCAGCTGTGCCAATAACCAATAATGACAAACCACACTGCACAACATCACGCTCACCATGAAGAGAATGTAACAAACCAGAAAATATTTCCACGACAGTTGTAGTGCAGCACCTGAAGCTGGGTTTGTTTCCTTCTTGAGAAGACTTGAACGACCTGTAAGGAGAACCTGTGGAAGCAACTTTAGTTTTGTGGACTGCCACTGGTGTTTTATGTAGTTTGACACCAGGGGTAGTGGGGCATGACAGTGTAAAGTCAAAACTGGGATCAATTCTGATCCTTGCCTGTTGAGCAACAAGGTCTACAATCACCCTGAAGGGAGGAAAAGGTACATTATGAGCCTGTTTATAATGAGAACCATGCGTGATCCACTTCTCCTGTAGGATATAGGGGAACTTTTGGACAATCGGATTAATGCCTCTGGCAGTGTCCAGGAATGCTAGCCCTGGTAGATCTCCTTCTGCCTGAGCAACCTATACCTCTATTAACAAGTCACTGAGTTCCCTGAGCTTTTGATAACTCCTACCCACTATTCTGGGAAAAGTATAAATTATTTTATAGAAATCATTTTCTATAGACCCATAACATTCGTCAAGTCTTTCCCATACCATCTTTAGGCCTTTGCCCGGATAGTTTATGGTAAGGTTTCTGATTCTTTTGGTGTGTTCAGCAGATTCACTTCCAAGCCATTTTACCAAGAGATCTAACTCCTCACTAGTGATGTCGCGAACATAAAATTTTCAGTTTGCGAACGCGAACTTCCGCGAAAGTTCGCGAACCGGGCGAACTGCCATTGACTTCAATGGGCAGGCGAATTTTAAAACCCACAGGGACTCTTTCTGGCCACAATAGTGATTTAAAAGTTGTTTCAAGGGGACTAACACCTGGACTGTGGCGTGCCGGAGTGGGATCCATGGCAAAACTCTTATGGAAAATTACATAGTTGATGCAGAGTCTGGTTTTAATCCATAAAGGGCATAAATCACCTAACATTCCTAAATGGTTTGGAATAACGTGCTTTAGCCCCCTTTAGGCAGCACATAGAACCCCCCTTTAGGCATCACATAGTTAGATCCCCCCTTTAGACAGCACATAGATTCCCCCCATATTAGGCAGCACATAGTTAGAGCCTCCCTTTAGGCATCACATAGTTAGATCGCCCATTTAGGCAGCACATAGATTCCCCCATGTTGGGCAGCACACAGTTAGAGCCCCCCTTTAGGCAGCACATAGAGCCCCCCTTTAGGCAGCACATAGATTTCCCCATATTAAGCAGCACATAGTTAGAGCCTCCCTTTAGGCAGCACATATTTAGATCCCCCTTTAGAGCCCCCATTTAGGCAGCACATAGTGGGATTTTAACCCAAGGCCCCAGCGCTGCAAGTCAGCAGTGCTAACCTCTGAGCCACCATGCTACCCTTACCATAAATGGACAGAGATGTCAGCAGAGAGTACCAGAAAAATTAGGCATGTACACATGGCTCAAAAATTTGGTATTGTTGCAGCCGCAGCTGTAGCAGTGCCCAGAAAAATTGCGGCAGCATAAAAAGTGCAGCACCAGAGGCCAGAAAAAATAGGCATGTACACATGGCTGAAAAATAAGAACAAGCGCATATCCAAGAGCCCAAAAGACTCTATAATGCAGGACGGAGAAATAGACAAAGAAATTATTTTCTAAATACAATTTTTCATCAAATAAAGAAACAGAGTTCATCCCTCTCTGTATTTTAGTTTTGAAAATTTAAGTTTACAAATCACACGCAACAAGCGTTCCTTGGTGTAATGGTTAGTACTCTGGAAAATTCAAGTTTAAATTATCAGAAAGTCCAGAAGACTCTATGATGCAGGATGGTGAAAATCACAGAGAAATCCTTTTTAAATTAAAATTTTTCATCAAATCAAGATGAAAGCAGCGGCCAGAAAAATTGCAGCAGCAGAAAAAGTGCAGCACCAGAGGCCAGAAATATTAGGCATGTACACATGGCTAAAATATAAGAACAAGTGCATATCCAAAAGTCCAGAAGACTCTATGATGCAGGACGGTGAAAATCACAGAGAAATCCTTTTCAAAATAAAATTTTGCATCAAATCGAGATGAAAGCAGCGGCCAGAAAAATTGCAGCACCAGAGGCCAGAAAAATTAGGCATGTACACATGGCTGAAATATGAGAACAAGCGCATATCCAAAAGTCCAGAAGACTCTATAATGCAGGATGGAGAAACAGACAAAGAAATTATTTTCTAAATAAAATTTTTCATCAAATAAAGAAACTTAGTTCTTCCCTCTCTGTATTTTACTTTTGAAAATGTAAGTTAAAAAATCACACACAACAAGCGTTCCTTTGTGTAATGGTTAGTTCTCTTGAAAATTAAAATTATCATAAAGTCCAGAAAACTCTATAATGCACGACGGTGGTGCGGTGTGACACTCCGCTTTGAGGCAAGTCAACCCCAAGATGGCGTGACACTGCCGAATCCGGGATGTGGAATAGCACATGGGGAGCTGGGGGGGGGGGGGGGGGTTGCCGGAGATGTGGAGCAAGATGCAGCAGTGGTAGAGGACTCGGCCGAGGAGGTTATGGAAGAGGATGGAGTAGGAGGAGTAGAGGAGGTGGCAGCAGGCCTGCCTGCAAGTCGTGTCGGTGTCACCAACTCCTCTGCAGAGCTACGCATTCCATGCTTGGCAGCCGTCACCAGGTTTACCCAATGCGCAGTGTAGGTGATATACCTGCCCTGACCATGCTTTGCAGACCAGGTATCAGTGGTCAGATGGACCCTTGCTCCTACACTGTGTGCCAGACATGCCATCATTTCCTTTTGCACAATGGAGTAAAGGTTGGAGATTGCCTTTTGTGCAAAAAAATTTCAGCTGGGTATCTTCCACTGCGTTGTCCCAATGGCTACAATTTTTTTAAAAGGCCTCAGACTCCACCAGCTTGTATGGTAAAAGCTGGCGGGCTAGCAGTTCCAACAAGCCAGCTGTCAGACGCCGGGCTAGGGGGGGACTTTGAGACATTGTCTTCTTGCGCTCAAACATCTCCTTGACAGACACCTGACTGTGGGCAGATGAGCAGGAACTACTCAAGGCGAGAGACGGAGAGGCGGATGGTTGAGAGGGGGCAAGGAGGGCAGCAGTGGTTGACCTGGCTGAAGATGCTGGACCAGGAGGAGGATGGCGGCTTTGACTTTGTGTGCTGCTTGTACTGACGTGTTGATCCCATAGGCGTTTGTGATGTGACATCATGTGCCTTCGCAAAGCAGTTGTGCCTAGGTGGGTGTTGGACTTCCCACGACTCAGTTTCTTCTGGCACAGGTTGCAAATGGCCTCGCTGTTGTCAGAGGCAGACACACAAAAAAAATGCCACACTGCTGAGCTCTGCGATGACGGCATTCTGGTGGTGGCAACAGCATGCATTGATTGGCGTCTCGTCTGGCTGACCCCGGGTGCCGATGCATGCTGTCTGACTGTGCCACTAGCGCCTTGCGATGACCTCCCCCTGCTTCCAACTCGTCTCCTCCTCCTCTCAGTCTCTGCATCTGAACTTTCCCCCTCTTCTTCTCTTCTAGCTGGCACCCACGTGGCATGCACAGACACTTCGTAATCATCAACACCTTCACCGCTATCTGACACCTCAAGAAAGGAAGCAGCAGTGGGTACAACATCATCATCACACCGTACGTCCATGTGTGTAATGCTGCCTGACTGAGACATATCCCTGTTAACTACATCCTCTGGCAATAAAGGTTGCACATCACTCATGTCTTCAAACTGATGAGTAAATAACTCCTCTGACGGATCAAGTAAAGCTGCTGTGGTGCTAGTGTTGGTGGTGGCGGCAGACGGGCAAGTGGTAGCATGAGAGGTGCCCGAAGCTAAGCTAGAGGAGGAGAAGGACGGTGCGTCAAGGTTCCGAGCGGAAGCTGTAGTGGATTGTGTGTCTTGTGATAGCCAGTCAACTAAGTCCTCAGAACTTTGGGGGTTCAGGGTACGTGGCCTCTGAACACTGGCCATTCTAGGGCCAAAAGGAATCCCAGCACCACGATGGTCTTCCTCTGCCTGTAATTTTTTTGGTTAAATTTGCACAAGTGTCACACCAAATGTGATTTGCACTAGGGTGACACAATTTGCCCTGCAGGCAAAAAAAAAGGCAACTGTGACGAGGACTGACAGTGACGACTGATTTTATTTAACAGCCAAAAAAGTATTTTTATTTTTTTAAATTTGCACAACTGTTACACCTAATGTGATTTGCACTAGGGTGACACAATTTGCCCTGCAGGCAAAAAAAAATGGCAACTGTGACGTGAACTGACAGTGACGACTGATTTTATTTAACAGCTAATAAAGGTTGTTTTTTTAAAAATTTGTACAACTGTCACACCTAATGTGATTTGCACGAGGGTGACACAATTTACCCTGCAGGCAAAAAAACTGGCAACTGTGACGTGAACTGACAGTGACGACTGATTTTATTTAACAGCCAAAAAAGGTATTTTTTTTTTAATTTGCACAACTGACACACCTAATGTGATTTGCACTAGGGTGACACAATTTGCCCTGCAGGCAAAAAAAAGGCAACTGTGACGTGAACTGACAGTGACGACTGATTTTATTTAACAGCCAAAAAAGGTATTTTTTTTTAATTTGCACAACTGTCACACCTAATTTGATTTGCACTAGGGTGACACAATTTGCCCTGCAGGCAAAAAAAGAAATGGCAACGTTGACGTGAACTGACAGTGACGACTTATTTTATTTAACAGCCAAAAAAGGTATTTTTTTTTTTAATTTGCACAACTGTCACACCTAATGTGATTTGCACTAGGGTGACACAATTTGCCCTGCAGGCAAAAAAAAAATGGCAACTGTGACGTGAACTGATTTGCCCTTGTTACGCCGAGCGCTCCGGGTCCCTGCTCCTCCCCGGAGCGCTCACGGCGTCTCTCTCCCTGCAGCGCCCCGGTCGGTCCCGCTGACCGGGAGCGCTGCACTGACATGGCCGTCGGGGATGCGATTCGGCCAGCGGGACGCGCCCGCTCGCGAATCGCATCCCAAGTCACTTACCCGTCCCGGTCCCCTGCTGTCATGTGCTGGCGCGCGCGGCTCCGCTCTCTAGGGCGCGCGCGCGCCAGCTCTCTGAGACTTAAAGGGCCAGTGCACCAATGATTGGTGCCTGGCCCAATTAGCTTAATTGGCTTCCACCTGCTCCCTGGCTATATCACATCACTTCCCCTGCACTCCCTTGCCGGATCTTGTTGCCTTGTGCCAGTGAAAGCGTTTAGTGTTGTCCAAAGCCTGTGTTACCTGAACTCCTGCTATCCATCTTGACTACGAACCTTGCCGCCTGCCCCGACCTTCTGCTACGTCTGACCTTGCCTCTACCTAGTCCTTCTGTCCCACGCCTTCTCAGCAGTCAGCGAGGTTGAGCCGTTGCTAGTGGATACGACCTGGTTGCTACTGCCGCAGCAAGACCATCCCGCTTTGCGGCGGGCTCTGGTGAACACCAGTAGCCTCTTAGAACCGGTCCACCAGCACGGTCCACGCCAATCCCTCGCTGACACAGAGGATCCACAACCTGTAAGCCGAATCGTGACAGTAGATCCGGCCATGGATCCCGCTGAGGTGCCGCTGCCAAGTCTCGCTGACCTTCCCACGGTGGTCGCTCAGCAATCGCAGCAGATTGCCCAACAAGGACAGCAGCTGTCGCAGTTGACTGCCATGTTACAGCAACTTCTGCCTCTGCTACAGGAGCAACCATCTCCTCCGCCAGCTCCTGCACCTCCTCCGCAGCGAGTGGCCACTCCTAGCCTCCGCTTGTCCCTGCCGGACAAATTTGATGGGGACTCTAGACTCTGCCGTGGATTTTTGTCTCAATGTTCCCTGCATATGGAGATGTTGTCGGACTTGTTTCCTATAGAACGGTCTAAGGTGGCGTTCGTAGTGAGCCTTCTTTCAGGAAAGGCCTTGTCTTGGGCCACACCGCTCTGGGACCGCAATGATCCTGCCACAGCCACAGTCCAGTCCTTCTTCGCTGAAGTCCGTAGTGTCTTCGAGGAACCAGCCCGAGCTTCTTCTGCCGAGACTGCCCTGCTGAACCTGGTCCAGGGTAATTCTTCAGTGGGCGAGTACGCCATCCAATTTCGTACTCTTGCTTCCGAATTATCATGGAATAACGAGGCTCTCTGCGCGACCTTTAAAAAAGGCCTATCCAGTAGCATCAAGGATGTGCTGGCCGCACGAGAGATTCCTGCCAACCTGCAAGAACTTATCCATTTGGCCACACGCATTGACATGCGTTTTTCTGAGAGACATCAGGAGCTCCGCCAGGAAAAAGACTTAGATCTCTGGGCACCTCTCCCACAGTATCCTTTGCAATCTACGCCTGGGCCTCCCGCCGAGGAGGCCATGCAAGTGGATCGGTCTCGCCTGACCCAGGAAGAGAGGAATCGCCGTAGGGAAGAAAATCTTTGTCTGTACTGTGCCAGTACCGAGCATTTCTTGGTGGATTGCCCTATTCGTCCTCCACGTCTAGGAAACGCACGCACGCACCCAGCTCACGTGGGTGTGGCGTTTCTTGGTTCAAAATCTGCTTCTCCACGTCTCACGGTGCCCGTGCGGATCTCTCCTTCTGCCAACTCCTCCCTCTCAGCCGTGGCCTGCTTGGACTCTGGTGCCTCTGGGAATTTTATTTTGGAGTCTTTGGTGAATAAATTCTGCATCCCGGTGACCCGTCTCGTCAAGCCGCTCTACATTTCCGCGGTCAACGGAGTCAGATTGGATTGCACCGTGCGTTACCGCACAAAACCCCTCTTAATGTGTATTGGACCTCATCACGAAATTATTGAATTCTTCGTCCTTCCTAACTGCACCTCTAAGGTCCTCCTCGGTCTGCCATGGCTCCGGCTTCATTCTCCCACCCTTGACTGGACCACCGGGGAGATCAAGAACTGGGACTCTGCTTGCCATAAGAAATGCCTCTCCCCCCCTCCCAGTCCCGTCAGGCAAGCCTCAGTGCCTCCTCATGGCCCCCGTCCTGGTGACACACTGCCCCGTGCCAAGCTTCACCCTCTGCCCTCCCTCCCCATTCCCACTCCTGCTGTACTGCCTGCCTTTGAGGAAACCCTCCATTCACTCCCGGTGTCCTCGTCCCAGGTAAAGCAGTTGTCGGACAAAAAAAGGGGGAGACCTAAGGGGGGGGGGGGTACTGTTACGCCGAGCGCTCCCGGTCCTGCTCCTCACCGGAGCGCTCACGGCGATCTTGTTGCCTTGTGCCAGTGAAAGCGTTTAGTGTTGTCCAAAGCCTGTGTTACCTGAACTCCTGCTATCCATCTTGACTACGAACCTTGCCGCCTGCCCCGAGCTTCTGCTACGTCTGACCTTGCCTCTGCCTAGTCCTTCTGTCCCACGCCTTCTCAGCAGTCAGCGAGGTTGAGCCGTTGCTAGTGGATACGACCTGGTTGCTACTGCCGCAGGAAGACCATCCCGCTTTGCGGCGGGCTCTGGTGAACACCAGTAGCCTCTTAGAATCGGTCCACCAGCACGGTCCACGCCAATCCCTCGCTGACACAGAGGATCCACAACCTGTAAGCCGAATCGTGACAGCCCTGCAGGCAAAAAAAACTGGCAACTGTGACATGAACTGACAGTGACGACTGATTGACAGGCAGGAGCGAGCACTGCAGTGACTAAATTTAGACTCGTAGTGACGTCACTGCAGAATGCATTTGGCCACTAGGAGGGCGACCCCTAGTGGCCGAATTTAAAAGTGATTTTAAACTGGTTTAAAATCACTTTTTTAAATTAAAGTATATTAGAGATATGTTGTAGTACTTAAGTACTACAACATATCATTTTTTTTTTTATTTCATGACAGTGCCCATTTAAACCGGCCCTAGCACCACCCACAAGGCAGAATTCTTATAACAAGAAAAACAAGGTGTAATACAACTTAGCACCACTAGGTGATGCTATGACAACACGAATGAACTCTCAGATATAGTGACGGGCAGAAAGTAAATTGGAAATGGTTCTAAAACCTGCTGGGTAGAACAAGTATATTGATGCTGCTGGATTGTCAGTACCAATTCTTTTGCAGACTACTTCACAGTAGTGTAGATATGTTCGAGGAGTTCCAGGCAGGGAGTCCCCAAGTAGTCCGACTTAGGTTGATATCACTTCACCCAAAAAGTTCAGGATAATGATTTTAGTTGCAGATAAGTGGGATATTTTATTCCTATAGTTAGGTACATTTAGGATAACGTGTCCCGGAAATGTATGACTAGACTGAACACTCGGTGCTGACATTCCATTTTGACTTGATACTGTCAGCAGTGATCGGACAGCATCATAAGTTGTATTGACACCATAATGAAGAAGGCAAATGGTAACTCCCAATTGTCCATTTTGTTCATAGATTTCCTTAGAGAACCAGCAAAATGACATAATTATCATCCAGGAAATGGTAGATTCTAATGAAACACATATGTCAAGAGACTGCAGGACCGGTCTCCCTGATGGGGAACCCAAGAGTCATCTTATGATGCACCCAGAGATGTAAAATTAGGCTTCTGGGTCTCAAAATATGTAACAAAATATGCTGTTCCCCAGTGCCCCTATTTATAATACTAGCAGTGGTGCAACTAGGGGGGGATTTGACAGGTGCTGTGGGGGAACAAAAGAGTAACTTGCTCCGTAACATAGTTATGTAGGCCTCATGACACCTTAAAGGGGTACTCCAGTGGAATTAATTCATAGATAAGTAAGGTGTCTACCCACCTAGATAATGGGGACTCCCAAAAATATTCAATAGGTAGAGGAAGGGGGAGAATTGAAATAAAACCTAACTTTTAATGAATGCTGTTAAGAAGCACACACACACACACACACACACACACACACACACACACATATATATATATATATATCTATATCATGTGTGAATAGTGTTCAAACAGGTGGCACTACCGTCCTAGCAGGTAGTGAACCGGTTAATTCTTATATCAGTACGAGCAAAGATTAGGGAAAAGATGGCGATGGTGGAGATCATTCACATCTATAGTCATCGGTGGTGCTAGGATAAATACAGGATAAATTGTGTCAGAAATAAGGTCAATAGAAACAAACAAAGATATCCGCACTCACCGCTGGGTTCACGACTCGATACTCCTTAATAGAGAAGCCGGCGGGTCCCGGTGACTGATGATGCAAAGCGTTCAGAGTCTATTACCGGCAATTTTGCGCACTAAGCGTTCTTCCAGTAATAGCCTCTGAACGCTTTGCATCATAAGTCACAGAGACCCACCTGGCTTCTCTATTTAGGAGTATCGAGTTGTGAACCCAGCGGTGAGTGCGGATTTCTTTGTTTGTTTCTATTGACCATATATATATAGTGAATTATGCATTCACAGAGGATACTAATGATGAACCCCTGATCAGTATAAATGCAAGAAAAAACAAACAGTTAATATGTAACAAAATATACTAAAACTTGCCGGATATAAATCAAATAGGACCAATAGCAGTCCCCATATAGATTGTCACGGCCATATATCAGAATATAGCATTCAGATCAAACACAATTCTCTACGCATTTCGGTTCACCCGAGTAGGTGACGTCATCAGAGGCTCTCCACAATGTGTGTCCAAAACAAATTAGGACAGTGTGTCAATACAACCTGTCCTAAATCACATAAGGGTCAATGATGCCAATTTCTTGGGGCTGCAGATACAGTAACACCCCCAAATACACTACTGACAGTACAAATAAATTGTGCCACCACATCTTAGTGTAGTTTTATGGCACTGTTGATTTCAGGACAGAATCCAGTGATTCCCGCAAAAGAAAACACATATACAGGATACAATCAACCTGAGGTCCAAACTAGGGACAGCACCTGTAAAGAGAGAGGACGATCAACTCGCAGTTACGATGTCCTGGCAGATTCTCTCAGTGTGCACCCCCAGTGGCGGGGAGCCATGCGATACTGCCGGCTGCTAACGCACATTGAGAGAGAGACGGCGTCTGAAGACATATCCAGTTCCCGGATCAGTAGGTGGCGCTTGGACCGGACGTCTTCACCAACCCAGCGCCAGGGTCAGGAGGCGTGTCCGAACGTGTGAGTCCTACGTAGCAAAATGCCGGACCGCATGTCTCAATAGCAGGCCATTATGTAAACGGCCAAGGTACCTTGTATGGCTTAGAATGTACAGAGCCTATAGCACAGTTTAGTGGCATGATGACTCAGTAGTCTATGACAGTGACAGATAAATGACTAGCCTAAATATGTAATTCAGCCAAAAGAGAATAATACAATCATACAAACCTAAGATCACATATTTGGACCCCAGTGTATACAAACTAACTGGGGAACAAGGTAGGAGGACACAGGACCCAATGAGCCCAGAGCAAGTAAAGGAAGCAACCTGAAAAACTTGACTATGTCTTCAGCCAACAAGGGATAGGGGCAATCCTAATAGATTGGGGACAAGGGGGTTAGAGCAGGGGCCTAGTAAACAGCCTAGGCAACCCTACACTATGCCCTATTCCTAGGCGGGGTGGCCGCCCTAAAAAGGGTGGTTAGGCTCTGGAACCTAACCTAATGGGCCCTAGAATTCCCTAGTTAGAGGGTGGGCTAACTATAAGGCTGACTACAGCCCCCACTAACTTCCCACCTGCCACCCTCAAGGAAATATCCCTTGTTGGATAAATATTACAAAAAGCTGGTAAAGTACAGTTGCTCGTTTAGTCCTTTAGGAGTAACAGTTTCAAGAGTAAATATCCATCATGCTTCATGTTGCAATAGTATCCTATCTAGATTTCCTCCCCGTGCGGATGGCTTAATTTGCTCTATCCCGTAGAAATGATTGTCACCTCCATGTATTTCATTGATATGCCGTGCCACTGCCGTATCGCGCTTGTTTCTAATGTCGCCTATGTGTCCGAGAACCTTCCTGCGCAACTCGTGGATAGTTTTACCCACATATCTCAGGTTACACGAGCACGCGGTGACATGGACCACAGGTTTTGTACTACAATTAATGAATCCCTTTAATGTTATACATTTGAGTAGATGTACCTATGTTCACAGTTTTCTTCATGAACGCGCATACATTTGTATGAACCCGTTATCCTCTTCCTGTCAAGTCATGTACCTGATGCAGGAAGTGATGGAAAATGGCTACTTGTTACCATATCTCCAATATTCCTCCCCTTACGATACGTAACCTGGGAGTAGTTGGCAATCATTGGGCTCAGACCCTTATCCATTTGTAAGATGCTCCAATCATGTTGGAGTATTCGTCTCACGGGGCCTGACATATTGTTGAAGGTACCTATGATTCTACAAACTGTAGACTCCTTTTTACGTTGTTTGGGAACCAGCAAGTTGTCTCTTGGAATAGATTGGGTGTTTTTAAAGGCAGGTATAAGGACCCGATCCTGGTATCCTCTTTCCCTGAATCTTGCTCTGAGATCACTGGCCTGTGTTCTGAATGCCTTCTCCCTCAAACAGTTCCTCCTAAGGCGAAGATATTGCCCCTTTGGGATCCCCCTTATTTGAGGGGTCCCGACTGGCAGGTCTCCCATCTCAGGAGACTGTTCTTTGACGTAGCTTTTCTAAAGACGTTGGTGGCCAACCCACCCTTTCCATCCTTGGAGATGGTAACATCAAGAAAATCGAGGGACCTTTTATCGATGGTATATGTGAATTTGAGGCCGATTTCATTTATATTAATCGAGTTAATGAACTCCTTAAATTCATCTGAATACATTGTCAATATATCGTGCTCAAAGGGAAATCATATCACTAAACCTTTCTCTCTCCTCGACGAACGCTATAGTGGATTCCCACTAGCCCAAAAAGATGTTAGCATTAGTTTGCGCACAGGGCCTGCCCATAGTATTCCCTTTTAACTGGTGGTAATAGAGTCCGTCGAAGAGAAAGTAATTATGGGTAAGTATGAACTCCAGTAGGCTTAGGACAAATAAGTTGTGATTGTGCATGAAAGTCCCCCTCGTGGACAGATTATGTGCAACTGCTCTCAAAACTTTCGCATGAGGGATGGAGGAGTAGAGAGCTTCTACATCTACCCCACACAACATCATGTCATCCTCAATCTCTATTCCATCCAACCTGGACAGAAGGTCCATTGTGTCACGAGTAAATGATGGCATATACCCCCACATTCTGCGTGATACTGCTTATGCCCGTGACTATGGGACGCCCTTTCAAAGGGACTGTCCCTTTATATATCTTGGGCAACACGTAGAATGTGGGGTTAGTTGGAGCAGCAGTACTCCTTATCCCGTAGGACCCTGTAACACATCTCCTTTATACTGGTCTCTACCCATGATCACCCCATGTGCCCCCCCCCCCATGTCGGAGGGGTTTTATTACTAAATTTGTATTGTTCTTGAGCTCCCTAATTCCTCATGCTACTATCTTGATTGGTAAGCTCCCTTAAATCATGTGTAACAAGCTGTCAAAATACCTCAATGCATGATATTTTGCGTATAGGTGGTTGGGCTCTGCTATTAGGTTTAAGGTCAGTAAAAGGGCCTTCGCTGAGTCGTGGGAAGTCCAACACCCACCTAGGCACAACTGCTTTGCGAGGGCACATGATGTCACATCACAAACGACTATGGGATCAACACGTCAGCACAAGCAGCACACAAAGTCAAAGCCGCCATCCTCCTCCTGTTCTAGCATCTTCAGCCAGGTCAACCACTGCTGCCCTCCTTGCCCCCTCTCAACCATCCGCCTCTCCGTCTCTCGCCTTGAGCAGTTCCTGCTCATCTGCCCACAGTCAGGTGTCTGTCAAAGAGATGTTTGAGCGCAAGAAGACAATGTCTCAAAGTCACCCCCTGACAGCCGGCTTGTCGGAACTGCTAGCCCGCCAGCTTTTACAATACAAGCCGGTGGAGTCTGAGGCCTTTAAAAAATTTGTAGCCATTGGGACACCGCAGTGGAAGGTACCCGGCCGAAATTCTTTTGCACAAAAGGCAATCCCCAACCTTTACTCCATTGTGCAAAAGGAAATTATGGCATGTCTGGCACACAGTGTAGGGGCAAGGGTCCATCTGACCACTGATACCTGGTCTGCAAGGCATGGTCAGGGCAGGTATATCACCTACACTGCGCATTGGGTAAACCTGGTGACGGCTGCTAAGCATGGAATGTGTGGCTCTGCAGAGGAGTTGGAGACACCACCACGACTTGCAGGCAGGCCTGCTGCCACCTCCTCTACTTCTCTTACTCCATCCTCTTCCATAACCTCCTCGGCTGAGTCCTCTTCCACTGCTGCGTCTTGCTCCACATCACCAGCACCCCCCCAGCTCCCCAGGTGCAATTCCACATCCCGGATTCGGCAGTGTCACGCCATCTTGGGGTTGACTTGCCTCAAAGCGGAGAGTCACACCGCACCACCGTCCTGCATTATAGAGTCTTCTGGACTTTATGATAATTTAAACTTTAATTTTCAAGAGTACTAACCATTACACAAAGGAACGCTTGTTGTGTGTGATTTTTTAACTTAAATTTTCAAAAGTAAAATACAGAGAGGGAAGAACTCTGTTTCTTTATTTGATGAAAAATTTTATTTAGAAAATAATTTCTTTATCTGTTTCTCTGTCCTGCATTATAGAGTCTGGACTCTTGGATATGCGCTTGTTCTTATTTTTTTCAGCCATGTGTACATGCCTAATTTTTCTGGCCTCTGGTGCTTCACTTTTTATGCTGCCACAATTTTTCTGGGCGCTGCTACAGCTGCGGCTGCAACAATACCAAATTTTTGAGCCATGTGTACATGCCTAACTTTTCTGGTACTCTCTGCTGACATCTCTGTCTATTTTAGCAACCGTGCATATGTATGGTTAGGGTAGCATGGTGGCTCAGAGGTTAGCACTGCTGACTTGCAGCTGATGGGGCCTTGGGTTCAAATCCCACTATGTGCTGCCTAAAGTGGGGCTCTAACTATGTGCTGCCTAAAGGGGGGCTCTAATTATGTGCTGCCTAACATGGAGGAATCTATGTGATGCCTAAAGGGGGGATCTAACTATGTGCTGCCTAAAGGGAGGCTCTAACTATGTGCTGCCTAATATGGGGGAATCTATGTGCTGTCTAAAGGGGGGATCTAACTATGTGATGCCTAAAGGGGGCTAAAGCACGTTATTCCAAACCATTTAGGAATGTTAGGTGATTTATGCCCTTTATGGATTAAAACCAGACATGTAATTTTCCATGGGAGTTTTGCCATGGATCCCCCTCCAGCACATCACAGTCCAGGTGTTAGTCCCCTTGAAACAACTTTTAAATCACTATTGTGGCCAGAAAGAGTCCCTGTGGGTTTTAAAATTCGCCTGCCCATTGAAGTCAATGGCGGTTCACCCAGTTCGCCGGTTCGCAAACTTTTGCGGAAGATAGCGTTCGCGGTTGGCAAACCGAAAATTTTATGTTCGCGACATCACTAGTCATGAAAATAAAGAAAACTCTGAATGAGAAGGTGTGTCCAAACTTTTGGTCTGTACTGTATATGAAGATAAAAAAAAAATTCTGATAGGGGTTTGCTATAAGCCATTAGACATAACAAAAAAGGCAGAATATCAATTACTGAGGCAGATAAACAATTCAGCAAATCAGAATGAAGTGATAATAACTTTAACTATCCTGATATAACTTGGGAGACTAAGACCTGTACGGAAAACAGGTTTCTGACTATAGCTAAAAACAATTATCTGTCCCAAATGGTGCAGGCCTGACCAGAGCAGTCACCCCCGTCCGGTCCTCGCTCGGCAGGGGCAGGGACCGAAATTCCCACGGATGCACGCATACGTCCTTGGTCCTAAACTACCAGGTGAGCTAGGACGTACACGTACATCCTTGGTCCTTAAGGGGTTAAATGGGAGCACACTTGGGACGAATGACATGGAAAAGGACTTGGGAGTCTTAGTTAACAGTAAATTTAGCTGTAGTGACCACTGTCGGGCAGCTGCTGCCAAGGCAAATAAAATCATGGGGTGCATCAATAGGGGCATAGATGCCCACAACAAGGAAATAATTCTACCGCTGTACAAATCACTAGTCAGACCACACATAGAATACTGTGTACAGTACTGAGCACCAGTGTACAAGAAAGATATAGTGGAGCTGGAGAGGGTTCAAAGAAGGGGAACCAGGGTAATACGGGGAATGAGAGGACTACAGTATCCAGAAAGATTATCAGAATTAGAGTTATTTAGTTTAGAAAAAAGAAGGCTTAGGGGCGACCTAATAACTATGTATAAATATATAAGGGGGCCATACAGAAATCTCTCCCATGATCTATTTATACCCAGGACTGTATCTATAACAAATGGGAATCCTCTAAGTCTACAGGAAAGAAGGTTTCTACACCAGCACAGACTGGGCTTCTTTACTGTAAGAGCAGTGAGACTGTGGAATTCTCTCCCGGAGGAGGTGGTCATGTGAACTCTGTAAAAAGAGTTCAAAAGGGGTCTGGATGCATTTTTTGGAGAATAATAACATTGCTGTTTATGTATACGAGATTTGTAGGGACAGAGAAGTATGAAAGACAAAAAGGGACAATGCGCCTATCTATGTGCCCTTATCCTTATTACAAGTGACAGGTGAGGAAGCATAAGGAATGCTCTCACCTGGTGGTGTTATGCTGAGAGCATAACACCTGTTGCAGCTTGAAGGGGCCCAACTGGTGTGGGTAAGTGGAAATCCACGGTGTGCTTCCCGGATCCACCCTTCCGGCCGGACGGTCTGAGTGTATGAGTGGTAGCGGTGAAAAAGGAATCCGATCCTGGCGCTCACCCGTGCTGCAGCTGAGGAAATTATGTCAGGAGCCGTAATGAGGTAAAAGATGCACTTTATTTTGGATAAAGCAGGGACTACGCTTTGCGAGGGGACACGCTCCCCTCTTTATCCAAAATAGTCCCTGCTTTATCCAAAATAAAGTGCATCTTTTTCCTCATTACGGCTCCTGACATAATTTCCTCAGCTGCCGCACGGGTGAGCGCCAGGATCGGATTCCTTTTTCACTGCTACCACTCAGATTTATAGGGACAGAACATTGATCCAGGGATTTGTTCTGATGCCATATTTGGAGTCGGGAAGGAATTTTTACCTCTAGTATGAGGATTTTTTGCCTTCCTCTGGATCAACTCAGTAGGGACTCATTAGGGATATAGGTTAAACTTGATGGACTTTGTTCAACCTTATGAACTATGTTACTATATACTTTGCTACCTTGGCCAGAGATTGTAGCAGGATGCTTTGTGGCAAGAAGACAAGCCGGTGGAGGCAGTGTGATGGTTTGAGTAATGTTCTGCTGATTTTTGAATGTTGATTGGACACCTTTGTAATGTACCTAAACATATTACGCACATAGTGCACCCCTTCCTGGCCACACCTCACAACTTACAGGACTTAAAGGGGTACTCCGCTGCTCAGCATTTGGAACAAACAGTTCCGAATGCTGGAGCCGGGAGCTTGTGATGTCATAGCCCTGCCCCCTCATGCAATCACGCCCTGCCCCCTCAGTGTAAGTCGATTGCGGGGGCGGGGCGTGATGTAATGAGTTTGTTCCAAATGCTGAGCAGCGGAGTACCCCTTTAAAGGATTTGCTGCTAATGTCTTGGTGCCAGATACCACAAGACACCTTCAGAGGAGGAGGAGTCCACACCTTAATGGGGTGAAGTTGCATGGTGACAGAAAGTCATACCCATAATTAATTTTTTCTCAGTCAATTTACGTCTATATAGACCTTATTTAAATTTCCACTCTCACTTTTTCTCCTCCCCCTTAGTTGTTGGACCCATAGCAGCTGCTGTACCTGGAACCCTTTCAATTAGGGTTATGTTTTGCACATCTCAAGCCAATTCCTTGAGAATTCATGCTATACTCTAGTTAGTGGATTTAGGCTATTGCAATCCTGTTACTAAATATTGTATGTAGATTTTAACTGGCAATGTAAATTGATAGCTAAAAATGTCCAGTTATTTTTTTAGAAGTGTTTTTTTCCCCTTATGTACAAATACCAGACAGCTTTTGCTTTTATTGTTTTCCAGAATGACCTTCCCGCACCTGAGCATTATACACATTATAATTTGCAAAGTGTTTTTTTTTTCTTCCTTTTTTTCACATTTCTAAAGCTCACCCACTCATGTCCTGTTTATGTGATACAGCTTGTTCTTGAGAATTAATTGAAGCAATTGGTGGATATCAGTACACTAACAATCCTTCCTCCAACTAGTATGCGGCAGTGAGATCAACACCATTAAAACTAATACTGTGGAATTAAATAAACACGAGAAGGTACTACATGTCTTTTTTAAACATGATTCTTTTGAAGGCTATTTCTACATTAATAACGTATTTTTTTTTTTAAATGCATTGAACTGAAAAGTAATAAGAACCTTTGTGAATAGTCACTCATCAACATTTATGTCCATTGTCTTTATACAGGTCTTCTACACAGCTCTTATAGTAACCTATGTGTCTACATATTTACATACCACAAACAAAACTTGTTTAGTCTGGTCCTGTTTAGTCTGGTTCCTGCCATCCATTCCATATTTCTTGCTTACCTACTGAATGTATGTCAAAGGGGGTACTTTGGGGAACTGACTGTTAAGGCCCCCTACAATCTCCTGTTCGGGGAGGAGGGGGGGGAGGGTAAGTGATGGATGCTTCGCCAATCACCGGTAGCAGCGATGTCCCACCTCAGCCAGTGATGGGCTTAGCTGGCCTTCACTTGCCCATTTCCAGGAGAGTGGGGGCTGGAGCACGCCGAGGATGTACGCTTGCCAAAAGTTACATAATAAATGCCTCAGTCTACATTGGACGCTTGCTCTATTCTTATAGGCACAAATGCTTTAGTAAATGTCCTCCAATATTCTTCATGGGGCAAAGGGTGTTGGATTAAAGGGGTTGTCCTGCGAAAGAAACCCATGGTGTCAAAACATATAATGAAGTAAATAATATATTGTCTTTCGCCAAAGTGCTGAGATCTTCCAGATTTGCTGTGCTCTGGATTGTAGCTTTGACATCACTACATAGGCTGTGAATGCAGAGCTTCTGTCCCTCCTCCCCTCCTGTCAGCAGCAGCGAAACGCGTTGCATTCAATAAATCCCTTGATTTTTTCCTGCATCCTGACGGTTCCTTTCTGCGCCGGACAAACTCCTGATTTTATGGTCATCTCATCCTTGTTTCTACTCTACTAAGGAGGGCTGCAGTGAACCAATTTATACACTTCACGCTAGACCTTGTTGTGTGTGGGCGCACAACCAACTTTGGTAAGTGGCTTGGGATTACCTCCCTTCCCCCCACTCGCAAGATCTGCTGATCCCGCACATGAGGCGCCTTCTTCCCTCTCTCTAGATCCTGTCAGCAGGGGAAAACACCAGTAATGTGAAGAAGGAGATCATATTACTGCTCAGTAGATTTATGACTCATTAGATAAGGCAGCAGGAAGCCTTTTCAAATTTCAGTCAGAGTGGGCTTACTGCTGCCTTATCTAATGAGTTAGAACTATAGCTCTCCTTATCACATGACTGGTCTCGTTCCGAGCAGACAGGACTGGGGGGGGGGGGGGGGGTAGAAGCTTTGCATTTACAGCCTGTGACTGTGACAGCTATGAACCAGACAGCTCGGCTGATAATGGAAGATGCAATATAGCTAATCCATTCAACATGACTATTCTATACATATATATATATATATATATATATATATAAAACTCAATGTGTGTGTGTGTGTATATGTGTGTGTGTGTGTGTTTATGTTCCAGCATCACGTCCAAACGGCTAAAGATATTAACATGAAACTTGGCACACATGTTACTTATATGTCAACAACAAACATAGGAGAGGTAATTTAACCCTTACCCACCCCCATTTGCCAGGGTCAGGGTTTTTGTTTAAAGTCCCATACAAGTCTATGGGAGATATCTATATATATATATATATATATATATATATATATATATATATAACTTCCACAGGGCTATAGATATTTCAATAATACTTGGTCACATGGCGGGATAGGACGGGATAGGAGGTCGAGATAGGAGGTCAAGATATGAGGACAGGAAAGGAGGACGGGATAGGAGGTCGGATAGGAGGTAGAGATAGGAGGTTGAGATAGGAGGATGGGATAGGAGGTCAGGATAGGAGGTCAGGATAGGAGGTTGGGATAGGAGGTCAAGATAGGAGGACTGGATAGGAGGTCAAGATAGGAGGTCAAGATATGAGGACAGGAAAGGACGACTGGATAGGAGGTCGGATAGGAGGTAGAGATAGGAGGTTGAGATAGGAGGATGGGATAGGATGTCGGGATAGGAGGTCAGGATAGGAGGTTGGGATAGGAGTTCGAGATAGGAGGACTGGATAGGAGGTCGAGATAGGAGGTTGGGATAAGAGGTCGGGATAGGAGCTCGGGATGGGAGGTCGAGATAGGAAGTCGAGATAGGAGGTTGAGATAGGAGGTCAGGATAGGAGGACGGGATATGAAGACAGCATAGGAGGACAGGATATGAGGACGGGTTAGGAGGTCGGGATAGGAGGATAGGAGGATAGGATAGGAGGTGGGAATAGGAGGTTGGGATAGGAGGTATGACAACAATATATGAGGACGGGATATGAAGTCAAAAGCTTCCTCTGTTGATTTTTCTCCTCAACAAGGATTAGGAAGGAAAAATCGGGCAACACTGAGTACTCTGCTAGTAACATTATATTAGTAAGTTGCTTTATTATACTTTTTGACACAGGTTATTTTTTTTACTGGACAACCCCTTTAAACATAGGGATACAAGATACTGTATATGTGCTGATATGCCACAAATATCGTTAACATGTCCCTTTTGTTTTATACCTACAGTACATTGTACTAGTTTGTAGCTAAAACATCATTTTACTGTGTTATTCCTTTCTTAAACTGCTCTTTTTGTTCCAATAATCTTGTAAAACTACCAGTTCACAAATAAAGATGTAGGTTGATGTGATGGCTGCCGTTTTCCATTATTTTTCATGCACTGTAATGCAGTATATACTCGAAGAGTACCACAACACAATGCACAGTGACAGGTAATGAAATATTGTCATGATCAGCTGGTGGGTGAAAAATCCAGCACCTGCTACAGTATATCTGTAAATAGGTTGTAGGTAATCTAATATCTGTCTTCTTTTTCAACCAGTGGGTAGAAGATAATATAATAACTAAAAGACCAAAAGACAAATGGAAAAGGATGCATCAACACTTCCCATTGATTTCAATAGGTCATTAGAGTGACAAAAAATTCTTCATGACTATGTTGTGCTTTTATTGTTTCTATAAGGCACAGGTAGACTCTGGATGCCACATTTTGGTATTTTCCCCCATGTAAATAAATCAGCAAAAAAAAAACAGTTGATTTGGATGACAAATGTCGTCACCACTTCTCATCAGTCACCATTCATTTTTTTCCTTCTTTTGGGTCATTCAGTTTACTGTAATTTGAAGGGACAAAAAAACTGATAACAGTGATTGCGATGGGCATTTACTCTGAGGAAATCTATAAAAACTGATGACAACAGATGATTTCTACACAACTAAACAAAGAACTGATTAAAAAACTGGGGACAATTGCTGCATGTTGTTAAAGAAAAGAAAAAAACTAGGATGAAATAAATAGCTATATATAGAACTGTTAAGTGCGTTTGTAACATGCTCTATGCAAATATAAGTGCCACCACAGTCAAATAGATAGTTAGTCAGTTAGTCTATGGATACATTGCATACCTTTATGTATGATGTCACCAATAATCCAGAGAAAAGGAAAGAATGCAGGCACGGCTGATACCTCCGTATTAAAGGGGTACTCCGATGGAATTTTTTTTTTTATCAACTGGTGCCAGAAAGTTAAACAGATTTGTAAATTACTTCTATATAAAAATCTTAATCCTTCCAGTACTTATCAACTGCTGTATGCTCCACAAGAATTTTTTTCTTCTTTAATTTCTTTTCTGTCTGATCACAGTGCTCTCTGCTGACACCTCTGTCCATGTCAGGCACTTTCCTGAGCAGAACAGGTTTTCTATGGGGATTTGCACCTGCTCTTCACAGTTCCTGACATGGACAGAGGAGTCAGCAGAGAGCACTGTGGTCAGACAGAAAATAAATTCCTGTGGAGCATGCAGCAGCTGAAAAGTACTGGAAGGATTAAGATTTTTAAATAGAAGTAATTTACGAATCTGTTTAAGTTTCTTGCACCAGTTGATTTAAAAAAAACAACAACATTTTCCACCGGAGTACACCTTTAAAGACCAAGCTAGGTGTATGGCCGTCAGCAGTAAACCTATACATGTGTAAAAGTCCTTATAGATGGTGCTCATTTGATGAAAGTTAACAGAGCATAAACAACATCCGATTATAAAGAAAGTTCAAAGGCACTCACCTGGCACAGTGTGACTTCGTACTTTATTCCATTACAGTTGTGCAAGTAACGGCAGCAACATGCCGCTATGAGTGTAAGACGCCAGTACGCTCTGAGCGCACTGGCGTCTTGCGCTCATGGTGGCATGTTTCCGCCCTTACCTGCACAATTGTAATGGAATAAAGTACAAAGTCACACTGTGCCAGGTGAGTGCCTTTGAACTTTTTTTTTTATAATGTGATGTTTATATAAGATGTGCTTGTCTTTACTCTGCTACAGAACACTCTTTAATGGGAGCCAAGAGGTCAAAGAGGTGTGCCTGGGGGTCTACTGCACCCCTGGGCTGCAAATTCTCTCCTCTGTGATATCGCTCCGGCTCCTTCTTTGATATACGGCACATGCACCATGAATGTGGATTGTGTTGCATGCTCGGTGAGTCTGATACCTAGCCTGTCAGACTGCATTGCAATTCCTAGAGGCAGAAAGCCTACTCCCTACCTTTAGTGACAGCATTGGCATGCCATTGTAAGACAGGGCGAGCTTAACTTTCCAGAGGAGAGGTATGACTAAAAGCTACATGTAGCTTTTAGACATGATTACATTAGTTTTGTGTCTTTAGTTTAACTTTTTAAAGGAGTACTCCGGGATCTGAAAACGTATCCCCTATCCTAAGGATAGGGAATGTGTTTCAAATTGCGAGGGGACTGACCGCTGGGACCCCCCTGCAATCTCTTGTATGGGGCCACGGCAGCCTGCGGGAGGGGGGTGTGTTCCACCACCGCACGAAGCAGCAGCAGACACACCCCAATACAACTCAATGGAAGAGCCAGAGTGCTGCATTCAGCATTCTCCAGCTCTGCCATAGAGCTGCATTGAGGGGGTGTGTCATCCGCCGCTTCCTGCCCCTATTTGTCCAGTGAGCCGGGGCCCCGTACAGGAGGTCATGGGGGTCCCAGCGGTCTGACCCCCCACGATCTGAAACTTATCCCCTATCCTTAGGGGATAAGTTTTCATGTCCTGAAGTACTCCTTTAATACATACCTATTAAATGGATATGTGGTGACACGAGGGTGCAAGTTATTCTTGTCAGGTCGTCCAGGGCACCGTTTAGCCTATACATGGCCCGAGGTGGAGACAGCTCTCCTGGGCCAGGAACGGGGGCAATAAACACACCGACACCAGGTTACGGATAACTGTCCTGTACTGAGGTAGGAGCAGATGGACCCTTGGGAGCCCTGTTACCTCACTGAGTCTTATTGTGCTTTTCACTCACTTGAATCAGACTGGAGACTTGAGACTTGGAGATTAAGAAAGATCCTACACTGAGTAGGGTTCTGCTAAGGTCCAATTTCTGACACCGCCAGGGTATGACTCACCAACACTGTACGGGGAACACTTGCAGAATGGCAGGGCTGATTTGATGAAAGACTTTCTTTAGGCTTCCCTTGGAATCACCTCACAGTTCTTCCACCTCCTTTCCCCACTGCAGCTCACATGAAGCTCCGCACTTAGACAAGGTCTTAACTGAACAAAACTGGGGAAGCTCCTCCCCCCTACACTATATACAGGGAAATTTGGGGGTTCCCATTGGGTAACAGGGTCACCTGATTACTCTGCATCTCCTTTCTTTAAAGGTACACTACACAGATAATAACACAATACAGTCAATACAGCAAAGTGCAAAAACACACTAAACAATAAAACAGTGGGCCCAACACAGGAGCAGCAGGCATGCCCGAGGAGACCGCAGCCCACAGGACAACCTTTGGTGCTGGGACACCACAGATAAGTTTTAACGGGGTACTCCCGTGGAAAAAATGTTTTTTAAATCAACTGGTGCCAGAAAGTTAAACAGATTTGTAAATCACTTCTATTAAAAATCTTAATCCTTCCAGTACTTTTTAAGGGCTGTATACTAAAGAGAAATCCAAAAAGAAATGCATTTCCTGTGATGTCCTGACCACAGTGCTCTCTGCTGACCAATGTCCATTTTAGGAACTGTCCAGAGAAGCATATGTCTGCTACGGGGATTTTCTTCTTCTCTGGACAGTTCCTAAAATGGACAGCAGAGGTCAACAGAGAGCACTGTGGACAGGACATCACAGGAAATGCATTTCTTTTTTGGATTTCTCTTTAGTATACAGCCCCTAAAAAGTACTGGAAGGATTACGTTTTTTTAATAGAAGTGATTTACAAATCTGTTTAACTTTCTGGCACCAATTGATTTAAAAAATAAAAAGTTTTCCACGGGAGTACCCCTTTAATTGTTCAAAGCACTTTTTCTCAGAGGAGCTGGAGGCAATTTTCTTTCCTTTTCCAAGTGGCATCACAGCCCAGGAGCACAGTGGACCCCTGGCCACACCTGTTTGACCCTCTTGGCCCCCCAAAAAAGTGTTTTTATAGCAGAATAAAGACATGAACAGCTTATATAAAGGTGTGCAATGTATCCATATACTAACAATTATTTGGTTGTGTTGGTACTTTCATTTGTATAGAACAAGGGACAGATACACGTTAAGGGGATCATCACAATAGACCATTAATATTACATGGGTGCTGGTCTCTCCTCTCCACCAAACTAACAAACCTCCTAGGCCATTGACAACAGCTTTGGATTGGTGAACCAAGAGGCGTGGTTGGAAATTTGAAGATAAATTGTGGCCCTGCTTGGATCAGTTCATCCCGGAAGATCCAAGATCTATGCCAGGAGTAGTCATCTACAGCATGAAACTGCCAAATATGAAAAGCTGCCATAGAAGACAAGTAGCCACTGATGAAGTGAACCAATCCTGTTGGGATGGAGCAGTTGTGGAAAGAGATAATAAAAAGTGCTGAAGATGCTTATTATTGATTTTGGAGACAGTTTACAGGTGAAGGTTGTTCATGGGTGAAGAATTTGGTCTAAGGAGCAAAGCACCTTCACATTGTTGTAGAGAAGATTGACACCTACAGTAGATTTCTATGGGGAGAGGAGCTGGTCTTTTTCCCATGCCTCCTAGTGAGAACTTCTCTCCATTGGGTATTGTGTAAAAATCGGAAACAAACCAATTTAGACTAATCCATCATTTAACCTTTCCTGAGAAAAAATAGCTGAATGATCAAATTGATATAGGGTTGGCATCAGTGGGACCATTTGACAATTCAGTCTCTTAGTTGAAAATGTTTAACAAAGGTTCCTTATTAGCCAAAGTTGACATAAAATCGACATTTCAGTAGTTACCAATAAATCAGTTTTATTTTGACAGGTGCTTCCCAATGTTTTTTTTTTTTTTTTTATTATCTTGTTTCTATTTCAACTCGTTTTTATCTCCTACACATTGGGCTTTTTGTTCAATTGTCCTGAGGATAATCTGGTTCATTACTTGGACGGTTCTAATGTTTGTTTAAGGGGTTAAACATTTCGCAAACTTTTTGGGTGTTTGTCATTTTTTTTTAATCATTAGCTAATGAGAAGTCTGTCTTTTATAAGTTTATTCTATTTTAGAATTCTTGATCATTTTCATTTCATTGATTTAATGGTATTTTGATTGCTGAAAGAATAATTAGTTAAAATGATTGCTTTACGACTTGAGATGCTTTCTACTAAAAAAAAAAAAAAAAAAAAAGCCATGGAAAGAGAATCTCAGAACTATTGGTATTGGCTTCTAAGGTCATACCTATAAGTCTGGTCTTCTCCAGGAGACTTTATAGACTACCAGGGGACTCAGATCCCCAACATTGTGCATGGCATGTTATGGTATTGTACAAATAGGACTCAGGCCAATCCTCATATTCCTTGCTCCCATATCTTGTATGGTGATGCATACAGTACTTTAACCAATTAAGGACTCTGGGTTTTTTAATTTCTGCACTTTCAATTTTTCCTCCTCACCTTTTAAAAATCAAAACTCTTTCAGTTTTCTACCTATAGACCTATATGGGGCTTGCTTTTGGCGCCACCAATTTTACTTTGTAAAAACATCCATCATTTTTACCACAAAATGTACGAACCCCCCCAAAAAAATTATATATATTTGATTTTGTTTTACTTCTGTTAAAAAATTATAACATTTTGCACGAACAAAATTACTGCGTTTAAAAATATCCTCTTCTGACCTCTATAATTTTTTTCTTTTTCCATATACAGGGATGTGCAAGGACTTTTGTGTGCCATGATCTGTAGTTTTTATCTGTACCATTTTTGTTTTTATGGGACTTACTGTGCAGTTTAATTAACATTATATTTTTATAGTTCAGACATTTACGTACGTAGCAATACCACATATGTTTATGTTTATTTTTATTTACATTTTTTTTTAAAAGGGGGGGTGAGTCAAACTTTTTGGGAAAAGGGGGTTGAGTCAAACTTTTATTAGGGAAGGGGTAATTTCCATTTCTTAACTTCTTTTTTTTTTTTTACACAATTGTTTTGTCCCCATAGAGGATTACATGCAATAGTGTAAAAAATAGCATAACTAGCCACACACCGAACCCAACGTTTCGCTACTGCTTCACCCGGATAAAACAGTAGCGGAATGTTGGGCTCGGCATGTGGCTAGGTATGCTATCTTTTCCACTTGGATGTATACATATGTCTGTTATAATGCTTGTACACTATTTTGGATAGCTTTTATCTTGGTTGTTTTACTCCATTGTTACTTGGTGACCCAGATGGGCATCATAATTAGATTTTTTGTATTCACTTTTAATGTATTTCCTTAGCCACCGCTTTTAGTTCTTGTCCATTCGGACATTATCTCCGGAACTATGCAATCAATTTAATCTGTTTATATAATTTCATGTGAATTCTATGTCATTTTTTGTATCAATGAAATATATATATTTTTTGACCCGTAACAGCATTTGTTTCTTTGCTAATTTTGATAGTTTGACGTTGGGTCATCTTTGACTTTTGGGGATTTCTTCTTGTATACTGGGGAAGACTGCTTGGCAACTAGGGGATCTATATGTCTAATTGGGGGGAAATACATGCTCACTAGGTGGGGGCTTCCTTGCCTACTGAAAAACCTACCTGTTGACTGGAGGGACTACCTAACTTCCATGACAGGCAAACCTAATTGAGGGCCTACATACCCATTTTTACTGTTTGGGACACCAAGGGAGACATTATTACAGTTTGGTGGACTATAGATGGGAGGATTGTATAGAGATGGGATGCCTTTTGGAATGAATGGAGCCAAAGATGTTTTTCTGGCAAAAAAAGAGTAAAGAGTACAACGTCAAGAAGAACTCCATCACCTGTAACTCATTGGGGGTGGGGGATATCAATTTACTGATGCAGTGTGCTAACAGGATCTATACTCATGGTTCATGTTCATGGCCGGGCCTACATCTGTAAGTCCTCAAAGGAAGATCTGAAAGTTTGAAATGCATTTTTAGTTCATTTTGGTGACCATACCATTTGGAAGGAATATACTATTGAGTTGTCAACCTTGGATTTTTATATAAATGTCTAAGGAACACTGGGTTATGTTGTCTACTTTCAAGGTGAATGACAGAATGCTTTTATTGAAAAACAGATTTTTTAGAATTGCTTTTTGTTGCCATCACCATGGTAATCTGGGTTCATTTTTTTGTAGAATACAAGTCATTTTACAAACAGACAACGGAGTTTTATTTGCAGTCATTTGCCTTTTTGCGAGGCAAGTTATAAATATTTGAAATGCAAATTTTTACAGCAAATACTGCGATTTCGCAAATGTTTAGAATATATTGATATATATATTCGTAATGAGAATTATACATTAATTTTTTGTATACTCATTTTTTATGCCAATTTTTTACGTGCAATTCATGTGAATATCGGCACTTCCAGACTGGACAGTGATCCCTCCCTTCTTTTAGGAGAGATATAATTGCACATGCGCACCATGCGAATTTTATTACAAATTTTTGCATTAAACATTTTTTTGACAACATAGGACGAATATTCATCCATATATTTGCAAAATATCGCAAAGTCGACTATGGCTCCTGCTGCTCATCACTAACCCTTATGTGTACTTACAGCCAAAATGTATTCCTGGGAAAAAATAAGAAAATTGTTGATTCTGTTTTTCTTGCAGTGGAAGAGATTCCACCATGGCTACTATGGCAGACATAGAAGAAATCCAATGTCCAAGTTACCTATGGGTTTTAAAATAGGAAGATCAATGAAGAGCCTGAAGAAGTCCCAACCCCCTTACTCTTGGAATGATTGCTAAGTGTTTTCGTGCATCATGTGAGATGAAGAACGCTAGTTGTTCTTCTGATTCCCTGTTACTGTTAATTTAACTTTCTTTTATTGCTTTTGTTCAGGTTGGGAAATGACTGTATGTCACTCAACTATTATGTTTTGTTAGCCTTTTCTGGTGCTTTTATGGCTATTGGGGATATAGTCACCCAGGGTTTGCTGTGTGGACATGGTCAATTATACTGATATTTTTTTTTATTTTTTATTTTTATTAATATGCAGTAAAAGTAAATAAATGGTGCATTTTGAGCAGTGCTAATGTATTTGTGTAACCCTTTCATGAAGTATTATGGGCGTTATTCCTCCTTAAGTGACCTCGTCTGATTATTCTTATTTATGAAATTATTATAGTATTTTTCTGGGTTGGAATAGGTAGAAAGTTAAACAACTAGGCCCATCCTGAAGATAAGCCATTGTTTTGAGGGCTAATGCACATGTCATTTTACTGCACTGTTTCATGATAGACAAAGGACATTTATTGGCCCTTTAGATCACTTCAATAAAAAAATTAATTAAAACAGCTTGCTGCATCACATGCCAGACATACAGTAGTATTTTATCCTATATTTCATATATAAGGCTCCCAATAGAGCTTGTGTGTCAGCCCACAAAAAGGCATACAGCACCAGGCTAGAGCAATGAGGGGAATGGGAGGACTTCAGTACCAGAAAGATTCTCAAAATTACGGTTATATTGTTAAAAAAAAAAAAAAGACGGCCGAAGGGTGTCCTAATACTGTATGTATATTGTATATGTATAAATATCTCTGGGGCAGTACAGGGATTTCTCCCATTACCTATTTATACCCAAGACTGTATCTATAACAAAGGGGCATCCTATACGTCTAGAGGAAAGAAGGTTTCTACACCAGCACAGATGGGGGTTCTTTACTGTAAGAGCAGTGAGACCATGTAACTCTCTGCCAGAGGAAATGGTCATGGTGAAGCCCATTTATAGGGACACAACGTTGATCCAGGGATTTATGGGGCAATTGGCACCAGCCTCATAAGGGTCCTCCTCTGGATTAACACAATAGTGACACAATAGGTAAATAGGTTGAACTTGATGAACGTTTGTATTTTTTAAACTTTGTGAACTATGTTATAATGTTAAATCTTTAGGGGGGCACTTTGACTAGGTTACTTATTTTGGAGGATGGTAAGTGGGGATGGGGGTTACATTTTTGGCACTATGGGCAATCTGATTACTATGATTATTTTCGAGGCATTTTTTGGACATTATGACAGAAACTACAGTGTCTGCTTAGCAGATGTTTTTGTGGGCATTGTTACTGATTAAAGGGGTACTCTGGTGGAAACATTTTTTTTTTTATCAACTGGTGGCAAAAAGTTAAACCGATTTGTAAATTACTTCTATTAAAAAATCTTAAAGGGGTATTCCAGGCAAAAACTTTTTTATATATATCAACTGGCTCCGGAAAGTTAAACAGATTTGTAAATTACTTCTATTAAAAAATCTTAATCCTTCCAATAGTTATTAGCTTCTGAAGTTTTCTGTCTAACTGCTCAATGATGATGTCACGTCCCGGGAACTATGCATGATGGGAGAATATCCCTTACATGATAGGAAAATATCCCCATAGGAGCTGGACAGCTCCCGGGAGGTGAGTCATCAGAAAGCAGTTAGACAGAAAACAGCAACTCAACTTCAGAAGCTAATAACTATTGGAAGGGTTAAGATTTTTTTTTATAGAAGTAATTTAAAAATCTGTTTAACTTTCCGAAGCCAGTTGATATATAAAAAAAGGTTTTGCCTGGAATATCCCTTTAATCTTCCAGTACTTATCAGCTGCTGCATGCTCCACAGGAAGTTGTATAGTTCTTTTCTGTCTGACCACAGTGCTCTGTACTGACACCTCTGTCCATGTCAGGAACTGTCCAGAGTAGGAGTAAATCCCCATAGCAAACCTCTCCTGCTCTGGACAGTTCCTGACATGGACAGAGGTGTCAGCAGAGAGCACTGTGGTCAGACAGAAAATAAATATACAACAT
This sequence comes from Hyla sarda, assembly GCF_029499605.1. Lineage (NCBI taxonomy): Eukaryota > Metazoa > Chordata > Amphibia > Anura > Hylidae > Hyla > Hyla sarda. Next base: position 194,967,250 of record NC_079195.1, on the reverse strand, counting down.
CCTCTGGAGCATACAGCCAGGGCTGGACTGGCCTACCGGGATACCGGGAAAATCCCCGGTGGGCCGGTCACCTTGACTGCCGAACGGGCCGGCCGCACCAAGTTAAAGAAGACTTCTTGGCCTGGCCCCTGACAGTGGTTGTCGCACGGCCGGCCGCAAGACTGGCCGTGCCGGAAGCAATGAGGCTTCCTGGGCTGACTGCAGCAGGCTGGCCAGCTGACAGCAGAGGTGGCTCTAGCATAATAGGCCACCGCCTCAGTCCTCACGTTAGTGGGGGGCCTCGCTCAGGGCCCCGACTAGCGCAAGTTACTCCTCACTCTCCGGCTGACCGCCGGGATTGAAGTTTAATACAGCAGTTCCGGTTCCATCCTGCCTGCAGGCGGGGAGCCTCAGCGCTGCGCCCGACCAGCCCCTGCTGATCCTCTGCCACTTTAAGAGAAAGGGCTGCTGGGGCTGGTCGCCTGCTATAGAAACTGCTGCTGATCGGAGAAAGGGCTGCTGAAAGACCTCCTGAACCCCCCCCCCCCCCCCCCCCCCGCTGCTCACCTCAGAGAGAAAACAGACGGACACTGCCTCACCGCCTCACACCCTCTGGGGCTCTGCCTCCCCACCTGAGGAGGAGCTTCAGGATCCCCCTGTAACGATGCCAGCATCTTTGTAAAAAAGCAGCAGATCAGTAGGAGGTCAGCCCGTCCTGAAGTCCCAGTGACTGTGGCCGGGCCTGGCAGCATGCATGATGTAATGTCAGTCTGTGCTGTACCCTACGACCTGTCTGGTCTATACTATATACAAAGTAGTATATGCAGTATGATGCAGCCGGAGGGCACAGCACAGACATTGGTATAGAGTGATATACTGCTAAGCTGTGTGAGGTACCTGCTATATAGGTACAGCTCAGTGTCCTCTGAACTGGCTAGCCCATACTACACAATGTGGGCATACTGGGAGTTATAGTTTTGCCACAGCTGGAGGCTCCCTGGTTAAGAATCAATGAGAGAGTGCCTACAAACCTCCATCTCATTGTTTCTCAAACAGGGTGCCTCCAGCTGTTGCTAAACTACACCTCCCAGCATGCCTTTGGCAATGTGGACATGGTGGGAGTTGTAGTTTTGCAATAGCTAGAGGCACCCTGATTAAAGGATAAGTTTCATGCTCAAAAACATTTCCCCTATTAGATTGCAGGAGGTCCGACCACTGGTACCCCCTGCGATCACTTGTTTGGAGCCCCCATGCACTAGCACAAGAGCGCGGCTCTCCCATAGAACTATATGGAGGGGGCGTGGCGGCCTCTGCTTGAGGCGAAGGTCGTGATGCGCTCCTGTGCTAGTGCACGGGGGCTCCAAACAGGAGATCGCAGGGGGGCCCAGCGGTCAGACCCCCCTTGCGATCTAAAGCTTATCCCTTCGGATAAGGGGAAAGATTTTGAGCATGAGACTTTTCCTTTAAGAGACAATGAGATAGTGCCTATTTACCTCCATCTTATTGTTTCTCAACCAGGGTGCCTCCAGCTGTTGCAAAACTACAAAACTATGTATCTATCTCATATCTATCTCATATGTATCTATCCATCTCTCTCATATCGATCTCTATCTCATATCTATCTATCTATCTCATATCTATCTATCTATCTCATATTTATCTATCTATCTAACTCATATCTATCTATCTATCTATCTATCTAACTCATATCTATCTATCTCATATCTATCTATCTATCTCCTATTATCTATCTATCTATCTATCTATCATCTCATATCTATCTATCTATCTCATATATATCTATCTATCTAGCTATCATCTCATATCTATCTATCTCATATCTATCTATCTATCTATCTATCTATCTATCTCATATCTATCTATTTATCTATCTATCTTATATCTATCTATCTATCTCATATCTATCTATCTATCTCATATCTATCTATCTATCTCATATCGATCTCTCTTTCTCATATCTATCTATCTCATATCTATCTCCTATCTATCTATCTATCTATCTATCATCTCTGTTACGCCGAGCGCTCTGGGTCCCTGCTCCTCCCCGGAGCGCTCACGGCGTCTCTCTCCCTGCAGCGCCCCGGTCAGACCCGCTGACCGGGAGCGCTGCACTGACCTTGCCGGCGGGGATGCGATTCGCATAGCGGGACGCGCCCGCTCGCGAATCGCATCCCAAGTCACTTACCCGTCCCGGTCCCCGGCTGTCATCTGCTGGCGCGCGCGGCTCCGCTCTCTAGGGCGCGCGCGCGCCAGCTCTCTGAGACTTAAAGGGCCAGTGCACCAATGATTGGTGCCTGGCCCAATTAGCTACCACCTGCTCCCTGGCTATATCACATCACTTCCCCTGCACTCCCTTGCCGGATCTTGTTGCCATTGTGCCAGTGAAAGCGTTTCCTTGTGTGTTCCTAGCCTGTGTTCCAGACCTCCTGCCGTTGCCCCTGACTACGATCCTTGCTGCCTGCCCTGACCTTCTGCTACGTCCGACCTTGCTCTTGTCTACTCTCTTGTACCGCGCTTATCTTCAGCAGTCAGAGAGGTTGAGCCGTTGCTAGTGGATACGACCTGGTTGCTACTGCCGCAGCAAGACCATCCCGCTTTGCGGCGGGCTCTGGTGAACACCAGTAGCCTCTTAGAACCGGTCCACCAACACGGTCCACGCCAATCCCTCTCTGGATCCACCTCCAGCCAGCCGAATCGTGACAATCTCATATCTATCTATCTATCTCATATCTATCTATCCCCTATCTATCTATCTATCTATCTATCATCTCATTATCTATCTATCTCATATCTATCTATCTCAAATCGATCTCTTTATCTCATATCTATCTATCTCATATCTATCTATCTCATATCTATCTATCTATATCATATCTATCTATCTCATATCTATCTATCTATATCATATCTATCTATCTCATATCTATCTATCTATCTATCTCATATCTATCTATCTCATATCTATCTATCTATCCATCTATCTCATATCTATCTATCTATCTATCTCATATTTATCTATCTATCTCATATCTATCTATCTCATATCTATCTATCACATATCTATGTATCTACCATCTCTCTCTCTCTCATATCTATCTATCATATCTAAAATACCAACAGAGCAGCACATCCAAAAAGGTAGATGAGTAAAACGGTGCCAGCGGCGAAATAGCCCGGTCAAGGCGGTCACACATCCAAGGTAGTAATCCGCAGCACTCCTGGAGTGCTGCGGATTACTACCTTGGATATCTATCATATCTATCTATCTCATATCGATGTATCTTCTCTCTATCTCTCTCATATCTATCTCATATATATCTATCTCTCTCATATCTATCTCATATCTATCTATCTATTTATCTATCTCATGTCTATATATCTCTCTCATATGTATCTATCTCATATCTATTTATATTCTACCTATCTATATCTATCTATCTCATATCTATCTATTTATCTATCTATCTATCTCATATCTATCTCATATCTATCTATTTCATATCTATCTATCTATCTATCTATCTATCTCATATCTATCTATCTATCTATATCATATCAATCTCCTATACTTCAGACTTGTAGATGGTGCAAGCACTTAGAGCCTCGGTGCTCACGTTCTCCTCAAATAAAGTAAATATATGCAGCACACCAACGTTTCGGTGATCTCTCATCATCACCATTTTCAAGACTTGAAAATGGTGATGAGAGATCACCGAAATATTGTCTACTGCATCATGGAAGAAAACACTGCTAGTTTGATTCACGGATATTGGTGTGCTGCATATATTTACTTTATCTATCTCTCTCTCTCATATCTATCTATCTATCTATCTATCTCCTATTTATCTATCTATCTATCTATCTCATATCTATCTATCTATCTATCTCATATCTATCTCATATCTATCTATCTATCTCATATCTGTCTATCTATCTCATATCTATCTCATATCTATCTATCTATCTATCTAGAAAAATAAAGCCAGTGCAGCACTCCATAAAGTGAAAAACGGGGTGATTTATTCCATCAAAAAAATGTGTTACACAGCAGCGACGTTTCGGTCCTCTCCAGAACCTTTCTCAAGCTGATATCTATCTATCTCATATCCGTCTATCTATCTATCTATCTATCTCATATCTATCTACCTATCTATCTCATATCTATCTATCTATCTATTTCATATCTATCTATCTATCTTGCTTCCAGCCCCTAACCCTGGGTCTTCCACCTAACACCCCCCCCCCTCTCCCCTCCCTTGCCTATATTCACTTAGATGCCAAGATGGGCTGCAGGTCCTTTAATATCAGCACAGGGGCAGCAACTACAGGGTTGCCTACTATATACTGGGGACAGTATCTACTGGGGGCATTACCTGGGGGAACTTCCTACTGATGGTACTACCAACTAGGTGCATTACCTACCTGAGGAGCACTATCAACTGGGGAAGTTACCTAATGGGGGCATTACCTACATGATGAAGCTACCTACTGGGGGCACTACCTATCTGGGGGCACTACCTACTGGGGGCATTACCTATCTGGGGGCACTACCTACTGGGGGCATTACCTTCTACATACCTACTGGGGGCATTACCTACTACATGCTTACTGGGGGCAATAAATACGACCTACCTGGAGGCATCAACTACTACCTACTGGGGATATTACCTACCTGGAGGCATCACCTACTAGGGACATTATCGATCTACTTGGGTATCCTATCTTATAGGGGTATTCCCTACCTACCCACTGTGGGCTTTACCTGTGTGAAACGATGTAAAGGGACCTGTCTACCCCCTTGAGTGACCAACTGCCTAAAGGGGGGGGGGGCTACCTACTCTTCCCCCAACCCACTTTTCTACCCACTATACTGAGCACTATAAGTGCTGGAAAAGTGCAGAGTCTTAAATGTTTGTTTTGGCAGGTTCTGTGGAGTTGTGGCTGGAAGAAATAGTCATGACGGTCTGGGCCGGATGGATAAGAAAAGGAAATTGACTGACACGGATCAGAGAAGACGTCACCTGATGTAACTGTATGTAATCTCTTATATGGTCTGTAGAGCCTGTGTAGAGCTGAGGCACTAACTTCTGTGTAAAGTGGTTTATTCAGTATTTATATGGTAATATTACCCTGTTACTATGTGGGGGTAATGTGTAGTCATAGTGGGGTACAATTATTTGAACCTTGTATAGAGCTGTTGTTGGTTATACTGGTCTGTGGTCTATGGTCTATTTATCAACTACTGGTTTGGTGTATGTTGAGTAACTTATACAAAGTAAGAGATTATTATTATTATTATTATTATTATCTTCTATTTTTTAAAGTAAACGTTTTTGGATTATTCTTAGTTCTGACCCAGTTGCATGGGATAATGGTCTACTGTAGTGTTTCCCAACCAGGGTGCCTCCAGCTGTTGCAAAACTACATTTTCCAGCATGCCCGAGCAGCCAAAAGCTGTCTGGACATGCTAAGACTTGTAGTTTTGCAACTGCTGGAGGCACCCTGGTTGGGAAAAGCTGGTCTACAATAAAGCTATTGAAGTGTAAAGTTCACATTCGTGTTCATGTATGTGTTTTAAAATGAATGCTTTCCCCTTTTATGAACAAGTATATAATTACGATATGTCATGAGCTTGAAACATTACGCAATATGGGGCTGGTATGCAACTTTTTCCAGGGCTGGTTTTTATCCCCAGTCCGGCCCTGCATACAGCAGCTGATAAGTACTGCAAATATTAAGATTTTTTAAGTTTTTAAATAATTTACAAATATGTATAACATTCTGCCACCAGTTGATTTGAAAAAATTAGGCAGAATTGTTAGACTGTCGCACTATTGCTGTAATGTTTATGTGTAGTACTATTATTTTTGCGACACTGTCGATATGGTATTATTATTTTAGGTTAACTATAGTTATTTCTGCAGTACTTCATTTTGGGGCACTGTTCAGCACAGTAGGCATAATATTAGAGGTGACTGTAGCATGGCATGGACGCCGGGATGGGGAGTTTCGATTTGAAAGACGGAGGGGGGGGGGGGGGGCGTGGGGTGGAGATGCTTGAAAAGTGAGTAATGACCTGGACAGCACATTCTACAAAGATCAAGCATTGCTGGAAAAAGAGTTCTTGATAGTTTGGCCCAAATGAAGAAGACCGACTAAAAAAAAGGTCTACAATCTGAGAAGATGTTAACTATGAGCCTTTGGATGTAATTGTTGTATATTTTTCTGTGAATCTGACTTTAGCTCGTGGGGTGGTGGGGGGGGGGGATGGGATTCTGTCTCTGATCTTTTACGACCCTAGCAACACACACCTGGCCAAATGGCCTTTGTACACTACCGTACAGGATTAGTGAACGGGCCTCTACTTTGTGCATGAACCCTGTTTGTTTATTTACCATTTAAAGACGGTCATGTTGCTTTACAGAACGTATCAGATTTCAGCCTCTTTTTAATTGTGTTATGTAGCTTTTTTATTTATATGTAGATTTCTTTTCTCATCTTTTCGCACAATGGAAACTGAGTTCCTGCACTTTTTCCACAGCAGGAATGCTGTTGCGATTAGCAGAAGTCCTCCAGACTAACCCTTGAGTGGAAATCTTGGGTGAGTTCCCACACTTTTTTCCCAGCCCTTGACCCTGTATACAAGGGGGGTCCTACAAGCAAACCAAATACTGATAGCAGTGAGGGAGAGTGTGATAACATGCCCCTGGTGCAAGGCGTCGTGCCGAGACCGAGACATCCTACCCAGGGCCAGCTCTGCTTACAGGCAAAATAGGCAGCCGCCTAGACTCTTGATGGGGAAGGCACTCTGCCCGCAGCAATAAAGTTAGCCAGCATTCGAAGCACCCACCCGTTCAGCAAAACCTAGCCGCCGCAGTCGTAAGGTGATTACATGAGAAGGAGGTTTGTTACAGTGTGTCTCTCCAGCAGTAAGGAGATTACATGAGGAGGAGGTTTGTTACAGTGTGTCTCTCCAGCAGTAAGGAGATTAAATGAGGAGGAGGTTTGTTACAGTGTGTCACTCCAGAAGTAATAGAGATTACATGAGGAGGAGGTTTGTTACAGTGTGTCACCCCAGTAGTAAGGAGATTACATGAGGAGGAGGTTTGTTACAGTGTGTCACTCCAGAAGTAAGGAGATTATATGAGGAGGAGGTTTGTTACAGTGTGTCACCCCAGTAGTAAGGAGATTACATGAGGAGGGGGTTTGTTACAGTGTGTCACTCCAGTAGTAAGATTACATGAGGAGGAGGTTTGTTACAGTGTGTAACCCCAGTAGTAAGGAGATTACATGAGGTGGAGGTTTGTTACAGTGTGTCACCCCAGTAGTAAGGAGATTACATGAGGAGGAGGTTTGTTACAGTGTGTCACCCCAGTAGTAAGGAGATTACATGAGGAGGAGGTTTGTTACAGTGTGTCACCCCAGTAGTAAGGAGATTACATGAGGAGGAGGTTTGTTACAGTGTGTCACCCCAGTAGTAAGGAGATTACATGAGGAGGAGGTTTGTTACAGTGTGTCACCCCAATAGTAAGGAGATAACATGTGGAGGAGGTTTGTTACAGTGTGTCACCCCAGTAGTAAGGTGATTACATGAGGAGGAGGTTTGTTACAGAGCTGGTCTGAGGAAATGAGCACTGAATGACATTGAGTATTTTGTGATATATTATAAAACATACCAGCTTCAGAATACAAATGCAAACTGCTGCAAATATAAAACAACTGCAAATTTGTTCAGAAATGACCTATAAAATGGTATCCATAGCCTTTAAAGTTGGTTTTAGCTTGTCATGCATTTCTGTCTTACTAGCATTGGACCATAGTCAGTCTGCAACCAACATATTCTCCTCTTATCTCTTCATCTCACTCTTAAACTGAATCAAACATGAAATATTAAAGCCCCAGCTGACTTTATTTGCACGCAGTCTTCTACACGGCGCTGATAGGAAATTCAACTGGGCCCTGGCTCAGCTGTAAAAGATGCAAGTTTGCATCTTTTTCTGCGATTGAAAATCTCCATATTGGCGTCTTTCTTTTTCTTGGCTCTCTTTCCTCTTCTTCTTTAAGTTGGGCCTGAGACACCTTTCTGTTCGGCAGGTCAGCAGTCTGAGAATGTGCACGCTCATTTTTATGCAGCCCGAAAGCACAGCAGATTTCTAAAGCGTCTCTCCAATCAGTGCGAGGGCAAGAAAGGGACAATATGACAATTTGCAATCACTGAAGAGTTACTGTGTCTCACAGCCAAAGCAGGACCTCTGTGAATTAGTTATCTGTTCTGTATGGTATATCTCCATATGAAAGGTAACAGGTCATCTCTATTCTTGGAACAGAATCCCTGCAGCTGTCTCCCCGTTCCATCTCTCCTCCCCGGTCCTCTATCTTTCATGTCGCTTCTAACCCTGAAGCATTCATATATACAATATACTTTTGTGTATGATCGGCTTTGATATATCTCTATTCCACCAGGCTCATTCGACTTACATTTTTAATTAAGTAATTTTTCTCTTTTATATGAAGTGTAATGTTAATTCTTCCTTATTATTGATCGACTGGTTACATTACTTGTATTCAGCGGATTACAAGGCACTGCTTTGCTGAACAAGCAGTAGGGAAAGTGTCCAAAGGTGGCAAGAGCGGAGATGTATCTTGCTGATCATTCTTTTGATATGGCAGATTCTCAAAGTGGAGAGTATCAATGAGTGGTCATACGGACATCCAAGAAATACTGAGAAAAGTATTTTAAAACTAAGTATAAAAATGTCTCTTCATTGCATAATCATCAATGTTTGGCTGTGAGGTGTAAGGTGTATAAGTATTGGTGACAATTGTGTTTGGGAAGTTATGGTAACTTCTTTACCGCTTTATGTGCAGTAAAAGAAGAGCACCAGTTTAAAGGGGTATTCCGGCTTTTTTTTACATCTTATCCCCTATCCAAAGGATAGGGGATAAGATGTATGATCGCAGGGTCCGGCCTCGGTGCAGCCCCTGGCATTCTGTGCCGGGTGCTGCCTCTGAGACGGGGACGTGACATCACGGCCAAACCGCCTATTGACGTCACACCACACCCCTCCATTCATGTCTATAGGAAGAGGTGTGGCATCACTAGGGGGTGTGGCCATGACATCACGTCCCCGTCTCAGAGGCAGCGCCCGGCACAGAATGCCGGGGGCTGCACCGAGATTGCAGGGGTCCCGCCTTTGGATAAGGGATAAGATGTAGTAAAACCCCTTTAATGGCATTAACTTGGAAAGACAGATTGAACAATACACAACTTCTGCAGTGATATTTGGTAGACCCTGAGGATTCTAGAACAGTCATGTAACAGTCATGTCCACCAATCCATACCAGGGTCTATCAATGGCTTCCTTTATCAGGTTCTCTGGATCTCCAGGCCAAACTTTTTTGCAGACTGTCTGTTACTCGCCAGGACCAGATCTCCACACTGCGGGCTTAGAGGGACTTGAGTCTTTCTTCTCTAGCCAGAAACGGAACTGCCCCTGCCCTACCACCCCAACCCCCACTCCCTCTCATTACTTTTAAATGGTCACTGTCATTTCAAACAACTTTCCTCAACGTGAAAGCTTATGTGATTCAAAGCATTTCAGTTTATCACTTTATTCATCAAATGTAACTCCTTACTCCAGCAAAACAGATTTAAAGTCTTAGCTACTAGATGTCTCCCTTTCCTGTAATTTGCTGTCCACTTTCTGTTGTTAGGTTCAAAACAACTCTAGTAACAAAAGAAACCAAGACGGAACACAGTTAGTGAAGACGGAACTTAGCAACTGCTCTGTGCAGGAGAGAGGGAGAAAGAAAAACAGTGAACCTGCATTCAGTGTCCATTCTCCAGACCATCTGAACTGCTCATGAAAGGGAATTGAAGGCTTCCCTCTTATCTCTGCAGTAGCAGTGCTTAGTGTAACCCCTATGCACACAGTACTGCCTCCTGTATCTAGTCTCCTCCTCTCCTTCCAATAGTCTGCAGGCTTGTCATCACCATCGCTTCAGTGCTTGCTGTAACCCCTTCCTTACCATGAAACAGCATCATGGTAAGGAAGGGGTTACAGCAAGCACTGAAGCGCTGGTGATGACAAGCCAGCAGACTATTGGAAGGAGAGGAGACTAGATACAGGAGGCAGTACCTTTTATTTCTGCTAAAAAAGCATATGCACCAATGGATCAGTAACCCCTTTTCCCTCCACTTGTCATCTTTAGTTGTGTACTGTGTAAATGATCAGCCTAACACAGAGCTACCTTGATGAATGCACTTTAACCAACACTTTGTCATGGCATAGCAGAGTTGAGTATGCACTGTGATTGGACAGGCAATTAAGGGAAGTAGTAATTATTATTATTATTTTTTACTTCCAAACAGTTCAGCTCTGGTCCCGCCCCCTGAAATGGAGAGCATAAAAGATAGCTGTACACTATGGAGGAGAATCTCTGGGGCTCAGTAAGAGCCCAAAAATCACCTTGTGTCCACTTTGAAGGGTAAAATGGGTTATCCTGTCCTCAAGTTGTGTTTGGTATTACAACTTGTCTCCATTCACTGCAATAGAACTGAACTTTAATACCACACACAACCTGAGGACAGGTGGGATGCTGTTTTTGAATAAATCTACTCAGTTTTTTCTATTCCTGGATAACCCCTTTAATGTAACCAAATCATGCAGGTTTCTAAAAATCTTTTGAAACAACATTTAGACTATACCTTGGTCATGTGACTGCAAGGCCAACATGGTAGCACTGATCAGCACAATGAAGGGGGCATCACATCCCTATTATTGTTTACACAGACAGAGGCTCATCCTTATGGACGGCCATACTGCAACCATTTACTGCAGCTTGTCCCATACAATTGAATGGGACTGGAGAGGAGGAGCTGTAGTACCAGACACAACCCATACAAATAAGAAGCTGTACCTGTGTAAACAATGGAGGGTATATAATGCTTAGCACTGCCCCACAGCCTTTTCATTGTGTTGGTCCTGAAAGTCGGATATCCGACCAATAAAACACTAATGGCCTGTCCTATGTTAAAGTATCAGAGAACCTCTGATTCAAAGACATTCAAAGGGAATTCATATGTAAACTTTCGATTCAGCATACACTCTTTCCCTTAAGCTGCCTGTAGGCACAAACCTAAGGTGCCCATGGTTCCTACCGATATATTTAGCTCTGGTTGCTGCAATACATTACAATCTGCGTGCACATATTTGGTTACCTATTTCAGTTCCAGCTAATAAAAACGTATCACCTATCCACAGTACAGGGTCTGTCTCTCCCCAGTGAATCCTCTGGCCCTATCCTCCTGAGACATACTCATCTTGGCAGTGATCCACTCACTGAGGTGGGACACCATTGCAGCGAGCGAGCTGTCACTGCTAAGATGAGTACGTCCAGAGCATTCAGCAGGGAGAGGTCGGCCCCGTTCTGTAAATTGGGGATATGTTTTTAATAGCTCAACAACCCATTAACTATAGTTACTTAGTGTTCCAACAGTAAATTGTGGCATTTAATATTTTAATAAAGGAAAAAGCTGAGAGCCAACTTGCAACCATTGGCAAAATTTCAATTATGTCAAATATTTTGAAAAGGTCACAAGCTTCCTTGTAACTTAGGATAGGCATCAAAAATCAGGTATCAAGCAGGTCCCAATTTAACTTCGACTTGCCAGCAATGTCTTGGATTCATGGCTTGATTGCCTATATTTAGCTCCAAACCTTATAAAGTGTTCTGTTGCCTTCTAGGTTTGGGACCATTTTTGTCATTTTGGGAAGCACATTGGCCCTCATTTACTATTCTAAACCCGACTTGTTTTGTCAGGTTTTTTTGTCGCATCTTTGTCTGCGACATGTCGCAGACATCGTGCGCCATTCTGCGACACGATGCAACATTTTTTCCCGAAGGACCCGATGTGGATTCTCCCAAACCCAAAAAAGAGGAGTAACCCGACATTTCTGAGTTTTCCCACATATTTATAAAGCTTTCCAACCCAAATTTGTTCAATTGTTGTGGATTTTTTCCTGACAACTCAGAGGAGTTGGAAACCAAGCCAAAAAGACGCACATGCGACAAACAGGATGCGACATAATAATAAATACCAGGGGAAAAAAGCAATTGGGTAAGAAAGCAACATAGACTTACAACCTGTTTTTCTTTGTAAATGAGGGCCATTGTCTTAGTGGTTAGAGTTATTGCATTGCTTCCCTGGGTTTAAATCCAGGTAAGGGCAACATTTCCATTAAGTTTTTATGTTGTTTTAAGACTGAGTACGAGTAATGATACTTTAATTCTAGTACTTGCCGATACCAATTATGAGTACTTTTATTTTAAAGGGAATCTGACACCAGGGTGACCCGGTTTCTGGCGCTGCTTACCGTGCTGATATGTGGGTTCCTTGTTGTGTACAATGGAGGCGGCTGCTGTAATATGAGCCAAGATTTCTCTCTTCTCCTGTGGACAGTACAGGGAATTTACATTGGCGGTGAGACCGATGTCTCTGGAGCGATTGCACTGATGTTCACATGGTGAGCATCGGTAAAAACCGGGTCACCTGCACTATCTACCTATAAATCGAAGTTAGAGCAGGTGACTGTTTTAAGATTGCCTTTAATAGTAGGTAATGTCCCCTTGTAGGTAGTATAAGCATAACTAGTTGCAGACATTACCAGCAGCCCCTGTAGACAGCAAGCCCTCCCCCCTGGCAGACAGCAGCGCCCCCTGTAGACAGCAGGCCCCCCCTATTAGACAGCAGGCCCCCCTTGTAGACAGCAGCCCCCCCTTGTAGACAGCAGGCCCCCCCTTGTAGACAGCAGCCCCCCCCTTGTAGACAGCAGCCCCCGCCCCTTGTAGACAACAGGCCCCTCCTTGTAGACAGCAGGCCCCTCCTTGTAGACTGCAGACCCTCCCCTTTGTAGACAGCAGTCCCTCCCCTTGTACCCAGCAGGCCCCACTTGTACACAGCAGCCACCCCTCCTTGTACACAGCAATCCACTCCTCCCCCCCTCGGTAGTGCAACTGGTAGTTGCTCACTGGCGCATGTCCTCTGTCGGGTGTTATCGCCCTGCTTCCTTGTTCTCCTGTCCGCATCATGGCGTCATATCCTATGGAGGAGCATGTGACATACATGTCACTCTGCTTCCTCCGTAGCGTTGCGCTGGGCGCAGTGGAGGAGGTGGAGTGATGTGTGAGTCACATGCTCCTCCTTGGGACCCCATGATGCGGACGAGAGAACGGGGCAGTGGAGCTGGGCATTGGACGGGAGGACACTGCACTGCAGCAGGTATCAGAGACATTAAACGAGTCCCCGATACCATGCAAATGCAAGGTATCGGCACCAATACTAGTATCGGTATCAGCACATTTCTACTCACTAAGTTTATGTGGGCTTCCGCTAGGTTCTGTCTCATACCCTAAAATATATTGATAGGTTCATTTTTTATTCAGATTGTGAGTCCCAAAAGCAACAGAGACTGATATGAATGGTGACAATGTCTGTGCAACATTGTGGACTAGGTCAGTTCTTTATAAATTCAATAATAACATTTTTTTTAAATCTCCCATACCTCCCCCACCACACACACATAAAGACAAATAATATAATATATATATATATATATATATATATATATATATATTTTTTTTTTTTTTTTTTTTTATTAATTAATTAATTTTTTTATGGAAAAATTAAAAGTGTCTTTACAAAGCTCAATTGGTTGCACAAAAAACAAGCCCCATATGGAACTGTGGATGGAAAAATAGAAGAGTTATGGCTATTAAAACGTGAAGAGGAAAGAAATGCAAAAACGAAAATTTACTGTATCCTTAAAGCTTACCTGTCAGATCCAACAAAAAACTTTTTTTTTTAACTCAGTACCTAATCATGACCATGTACATCTAATTTTTATGTGTTTAGCACCTTTTTTTTATTACACTTTTAATTTAGCTCACTAGTCTGAATTCCTCTCAAAGGGAGGGGGCGTGGCCTCACTGTGCAGGTCTCCTCCCCCTCCCTCAGTATGCTGTCTGCTCACATCTCCCATAGCATTAGCAAAGCTACAACTTCCAGCTTGTCCTCACTGATAGTAGCGGGACACAAGCTGTCAATCAAGGAAGTGGGTCCATGACAAAGGTGATGATGCATGGACACAGTAGGACTAGTATGTGTCCAAGCAGGCAGGGGGGCTGTTGTTTGACTGGCTTTTTCAGTAGGAAATACTGAAAATGTTGTAATGAGGGCAATTGCAAAACCTATTGGTTTTGCATGCTTCACAACATATCAAAAGTTTTTGTATCTGGCAGTGCCCATTTAAGACCAAAATTCACAGTGTCTTTAACCCATTAAGTCTGAAAAAAGCCAAAAGGAAGACCGGCGGGAAGGCGCCTAGTGTGATACCGTTGGTGACAGGTAGAGGGGTAGTAGAAGAATAGGTAATGGGTGCTCACCTTGAGCAAGCAAAAAACTTGCATGTAAACCCACAATGGGGTTAGAAGTATAGATGCTGGTACACCGGATGCAGCTGCTGGGCCCAGGGTACAGGACAGGACTGGCCAGTCCTGGAGGAATATGCAGTAGAGAGGAAGGAAAAAACCCTTTCAAAGGGCGCTGCTGTCATCCCGGTGAGATGAACATAAGAAGCCCAAGACAGAAGTATTTTGCAAGGTTTAGCTTCTTTATTGATGCAGAATCATAGCAAACAGGGATACAGACAGGATAACGCGTTTCGGTGCACAGCGCCCCCTTTTTCAGATCAGTGCTAACACATAATGGGGGTTACAAAGTATATATACACTTGAAAATGGCGCCAAACATAAGGGGGAGGGGCTACAGTGGAAAGGGGCACATACTGTAAAAGCATCATACATTGTTCAAAATAGGCAATCATTTATATAGGCATCTAATAACATAGTGATATTTATTGGAGTGGAACTGTTATAAAAAAAAAAAAGGGTAAAAACATTGTTCAACAGTGAATCATATGCATGCATCTGGAGCCGCTGGCAGTCTATGCCGCAGCTCCGGAGCACGCGGCGGAAGTGGCCATTGTCATGGATGTGTAACTATGCAGCTGTCGGAAGCGTCCTGCCAGAGTGTGCTGCCCAGGAGACGTACGACGCGCAGAAGCGTATCACGGGCAGCGCCCAGGAAGCCGTCTCGCTGATGACAGCCGCTGTAGTCACTCGCTGGGGTCAAAAAGAGGCTGCAGAAAAGATACACATGTGTTACGCCGAGCACTCTGGGTCCCTGCTCCTCCCCGGAGCACTCACGGCGTCTCTCTCTCTGCAGCGCCCCGGTCAGACCCGCTGACCGGGAGCGCTGCACTGACATTGCCGGCGGGGATGCGATTCGCATAGCGGGACGCGCCCGCTCGCGAATCGCATCCCAAGTCACTTACCCGTCCCGGTCCCCGGCTGTCATGTGCTGGCGCGCGCGGCTCCGCTCTCTAGGGCGCGCGCGCGCCAGCTCTCTGAGACTTAAAGGGCCAGTGCACCAATGATTGGTGCCTGGCCCAATTAGCCTAATTAGCTTCCACCTGCTCCCTGGCTATAATACCTCACTTCCCCTGCACTCCCTCGCCGGATCTTGTTGCCTTGTGCCAGTGAAAGCGTTTAGTGTTGTCCAAAGCCTTTGTTACCAGATCTCCTGCTATCCATATTGACTACGAACCTTGCCGCCTGCCCCGACCTTCTGCTACGTCTGACCTTGCCTCTGCCTAGTCCTTCTGTCCCACGCCTTCTCAGCAGTCAGCGAGGTTGAGCCGTTGCTAGTGGATGCGACCTGGTTGCTACCGCCGCAGCAAGTCCATCCCGCTTTGCGGCGGGCTCTGGTGAACACCAGTAGCCTCTTAGAACCGGTCCACCGGCACAGTCCACGCCAATCCCTCGCTGACACAGAGGATCCACAACCTGCTAGCCGAATCGTGACAGTAGATCCGGCCATGGATCCCGCTGAGGTGCCGCTGCCAAGTCTCGCTGACCTTACCACGGTGGTCGCTCAGCAATCGCAGCAAATTGCCCAACAAGGACAGCAGCTGTCGCAGTTGACCGCCATGTTACAGCAACTTCTGCCACTGCTACAGCAGCAACCATCTCCTCCGCCAGCTCCTGCACCTCCTCTGCAGCGAGTGGCCGCTCCAAGCCTCCGCTTGTCCCTGCCGGACAAATTTGATGGGGACTCTAGACTCTGCCGTGGATTTTTGTCTCAATGTTCCCTGCATATGGAGATGTTGTCGGACCTATTTCCTACAGAACGGTCTAAGGTGGATTTCGTAGTGAGCCTTCTTTCTGGAAAGGCCTAGTCTTGGGCCACACCGCTCTGGGACCGCAATGATCCTGCCACAGCCACAGTCCAGTCCTTCTTCGCTGAAGTTCGTAGTGTCTTCGAGGAACCAGCCCGAGCTTCTTCTGCCGAGACTGCCCTGCTGAACCTGGTCCAGGGTAATTCTTCAGTAGGCGAGTACGCCATCCGATTTCGTACTCTCGCTTCGGAATTATCTTGGAAAAAAGAGGCTCTCTGCACGACCTTTAAAAAAGGCCTATCCAGTAACATCAAGGATGTGCTGGCCGCACGAGAGATTCCTGCCAACCTGCAAGAACTTATCCATTTGGCCACCCGCATTGACATGCGTTTTTCTGAGAGACACCAGGAGCTCCGCCAGGAAAAAGACCTAGATCTCTGGGCCCCTCTCCCACAGTATCCTTTGCAATCTACGCCTGTGCCTCCCGCTGAGGAGGCTATGCAAGTGGATCGGTCTCGCCTGACCCAGGAAGAGAGGACTGACCGTAGGGAAGAAAATCTTTGTCTGTACTGTGCCAGTACCGAACATTTCTTGGTGGATTGCCCTATTTGTCCTCCACGTCTAGGAAACGCACACACGCACCCAGCTCACGTGGGTGTGGCGTCTCTTGGTATGACGTCTGCTTCTCCACGTCTCACTGTGCCCGTGCGGATTTCTCCTTCTGCCAACTCCTCCCTCTCAGCCGTGGCCTGCTTGGACTCTGGTGCCTCTGGAAATTTTATTCTGGACTCTTGGGTGAATAAGTTCTGCGTCCCGCTGACCCGTCTCATCAAGCCGCTCTACATTTCCGCGGTCAACGGAGTTAAATTGGATTGCACCGTGCGTTACCGCACAAAACCCCTCTTAATGTGCATTGGACCCCATCACGAAAAGATTGAATTTTTCGTCCTTCCCAACTGCACCTCTGAAGTCCTCCTCGGTCTGCCATGGTTCCAGCTTCATTCTCCCACCCTTGACTGGACCACCGGGGAGATCAAGAAATGGGGCTCTGCTTGCCACAAGAAATGCCTCTCCTCTCCTCCCAGTCCCGTCAGGCAAGCCTCAGTGCCTCCTCCTACACCTGGTCTCCCCAAGGCTTATCAGGACTGTGCCGTGCCTCCTCATGGCCCCCGTCCTGGTGACACCCTGCCCCGTGCCAAGCTTCACCCTCTGCCCTCCCTCCCCATTCCCACTCCTGCTGTGCTGCCTGCCTTTGAGGAAACCCTACAATCACTCCCTGGTTTACATAGGGTTAATGTTTCACCCTATGTGTTATATTTATCCTGCTGTGACAACTGCCACATTCTCCACATTGCCACACCATCGGCTCCAGGTTCAGTTATCTACATATACTGTTACCTTTACATGTGTATCTTTTCTGCAGCCTCTTTTTGGCCCCAGCGAGTGACTACAGCGGCTGTCATCATCAGCGAGACGGCTTACTGGGCGCTGCCCGTGATACGCTGCGCTTCTGCGAGTCGTACGTCTCCCGGGTAACACACTCTGGCAGGACGCTTCCGACAGTTGCATAGTTACGCGTCCGTGACAACGGCCACTTCCGCCGCGTGCTCCGGAGCTGCGGCATAGACTGCCAGCGGCTCCAGATGCGTGCATACGATTCACTGTTCACCAATGTTTTTACCCTTTGATTTTTTATAACAGTTCCACTCCAATATATATCACTATGTATTGGAATAGGGACTTATGTATTAGATGCCTATTTTGAACAATGTATGACGCTTTTACAGTATGTGCCCCTTTCCACTGTAGCCCCTCCCCCTTATGTTTGGCGCCATTTTCAAGTATATATATATATATATACTTTGTAACCCCCATTATGTGTTAGCACTGATCTGAAGAAGGGGGCGCTGTCCCCCGAAACACGTTATCCTGTCTGTATCCCTGTTTGCTATGATTCTGCATCAATAAAGAAGCTAAACCTTGCAAAATACTTCTGCCTGGGGCTTCTTATCTTCATCTCACCAGGACGACCGCAGCGACCTTTGAAAGGGTTTTTTCCTTCCTCTCTACTGCATTTAACCCATTAAGGACACAGGGCATACAGGTATGCCCTGACGCTCTGGTACTTACAGTGGGGATCAAAAGTTTGGGCACCCCCGGTAAAAATTTGTATTAATGTGCAAAAAGAAGACAAGGAAAGATGGAAAAATCTCCAAAAGGCATCAAATTACAGATTATAGATTCTTATAATAGGTCAACAAATGTGAGATTTTATTTCCATCATTACACTTTCAAATAACAAAAAACAAAAAAAGGTGTCTGCAAAAGTTTGGGCACCCTGCAGAATTTATAGCATGCACTGCCCCCTTTGCAAAGCTGAGGCCTGCCAGCATCATGGATTGTTCTCAATCATCATCTGGGAAGACCAGGTGATGTCAATCTCAAAGGTTTTAAATGCCCAGACTCAAATGACCTTGCCCCAACAATCAGCACCATGGGTTCTTCTAAGCAGTTGTCTAGAAATCTGAAACTGAAAATAGGTGACGCTCAAAAAGCTGGAGAAGGCTATAAGAAGATAGCAAAACATTTTCAGATGTCAATATCCTCTGCTCAGAATGTAATTAAGCAATGGCAGTCATCAGGAACAGTGGAAGTTAAAGCAAGATCTGGAAGGCCAAGAAAAATATCAGACAGAACAGCTCGCAGGATTGTGAGAAAAATAATTCAAAACCCACGTTTGACTGCACAATCCCTCCAGAAAGATCTGGCAAACCATGGAGTTGTGGTATACTATTCCACTATAAAGAGACACTTATACAAATATGGTCTTCATGGAAGAGTAATCAGAAGAAAACCTCTTCTACGTCCTCACCACAAAAATCAGCGTTTGAATTTTGCAAATGAACATATAGACAAGCCTGATGCATTTTGGAAACAAGTTCTGTGGACCGATGAGGTTAAAATTTAACTTTTTGGCCGGAATGAGCAAAGGTACGTTTGGAGAAGAAGAGGAACAGAATTTAATTAAAAGAACCTCTGTCCAACTGTTAAGCATGGGGGTGGATCAATCATGCTTTGGGGATGTATTGCAGCCAGTGGCACAGGGAACATCTCACAAGTAGAAGGAAAAATGTATTCAATAAAATTTCAGCAAATTTTGGATGCTAACTTGATGCCATCTGTGAAAAAGCTGAAGTTAAAGAGAGGAGGGCTTCTACAAATGGATAATGATCCTAAAAACACCTCAAAATCCACGGGGGATTACATCAAGAGGCGTAAACTGAAGGTTTTGCCATGGCCTTCACAATCTCCTGAACTCAACATAATTGAAAATCTATGGATAGACCTTAAAAGAGCAGTGTGTGACAGACAGCCCAGAAATCTCAAAGAACTGTAAGACTTTTGTAAGGAAGAATGGGCAAAGATACCTCAAACAAGAATTGAAAGACTCTTGGCTGGCTACAAAAAGCGTTTACAAGCTGTGATACTTGCCAAAGGGGGCAGTACAAGATATTAACTCTGCAGGGTCCTCAAACTTTGGCAGACGCAATTTTTTTGTTTTCTGTTACTTTGAAAGTGTAAATCATGGAAACAAAATCTAACTTTTGTTGAAATATTATAAGAATATCTAATCTGTAATTTGATGCCTTTTGGAGATTTTTCCATCTTTCCTTGGCTTCTTTATGCCCATTAATACAAATTTTTACCTGGGGTGCCCAAACTTTTGATCCCCACTGTAAGGACACAGGGCATACCCGTACGCCCGTGGGAATTCCGGTCCTCGCCACAACCCGAGGGGGACCGGAACGGGAATCCTGATTAAAGAGACCCCCCTCATGTCGTCAATTCAGGCCGCATCAGCTGCAATTCCGCGTCAATCGGGTCTCCGGTGACCCGAAAAAGAAAAGGCCAATAGGTGGCGTCCGAGACGGCACCTATCACCCTTTACCAGCAGGAGTGAGGTGGCATGGGTGCCACCTTACAATAGCGTGATTGATCAGTCTGGACGACCGATCAATCGCCGAGTCTGCTGGGGTGTGATCGGGCGGCGATCAGGAAAATCAGGGGTCCCTTACCTGTCCATCAGGGCAGGTGGGGGTCCCTGGCATTGGCATGGAGGGTCCTTGGAGTTGGCAGCATTGGCAGAGGTCCACGAGCAGCAGCAGCAGAGTTTTCAGTGGCGGAGGGATCCAACAGCAGGAGGTGAGTTGTTTACCTCCTGCTGTTGCTTAGCAATAACTCCCAGTATGCACAGCCAAAGGGCATGCTGGAAGTTGTAGTTTTGCAACAACTGGTGGCAAAACTACAACTCCCAGCATACCCTTTGTCTGTTTGTGCATGCTGGAACTTGTATTTATGCAACAGCTGGAGGCACATTTTTTCTATGAAAAAGTGTGCCTCCAGCTGTTACATAACTGCAACTACCAGCATGCACAGACAGCCAACGGGGATATGGGAGTTGTAGTAGTGTGCCTCCAGCTGTTTACAACTCCCAGCATGCCCTTTGGCTGTCAGTGCATGCTGAGAGTTGTAGTTTTGCAACAGCTGAAGGCACACTGGTTGCGAAACACAGAGATTGTTACCTTACTCTGTGTTTCACAACCAGTGTGCCTCCAGCTGTTTCAAACTACAACTCCCAGCATGCACTGACAGCCAATTGGCATGATAAGAGTTGTAGTTTTGCAACAGCTGGAGGTTTACCCCCCCCCCCAGGGTGCATTCATATGGGTGGGGGTTTACAGTAAGTTTCCCACTGCATGTTTGAGCTGTAGCAAATTTTCCGCCACAGCTCAAACTCCCAGCGGGAAACTCTCTGTAAACCACCGCCCGTGGGAATGTACCCTAAAAACACTACACCACACTACACAAAATAAAAAGTAAAACACTTCATATACCCCTACACAGTTACCCCCCCCTCAATAATAATAAAAAACGTCTCATACGGCACTGTTTCCAAAACTGTTTCCAGATGTTGCAAAACAACAACTCCCAGTACTGCCAGACAGCCATTGACTGTCCAGGTATACTGGGAGTTTTGCAACAGCTGGAGGCACCCTGTTTGGAGAACACTACCATAGGGTATTTTTTGGTATCGGAGACAAGTGAAATGCAAAATCCCTAATTAAGGCCTCAAATGCGCATGTTGCTCTTTGACTTTGAAGCCCTGTCGTATTTCAAGGCAACAGTTTAGGGACACATATGGGGTATTTCCGTACTTGGGAGAAATTGCCAAAAACACATTTTAGGGGGCCTTTTCTACTTTGACCCATTATGAAAAGGAAAGGTTGGGGTCTACACCAGGATGTTAGAGTACATTTTTTTAATTTTTTACACTAACATGCTGGTGTTGCCCCATACTTTTAATTTTTACAAGAGGTAAAAGGAAAAAAAAAAATAATAATTTGTAATGCAATTTCTCAGTACGGAAATACTTCATATGTGGACATAAAATGTTCTGCGGTGCACAAGGCTCAGGAGTGAGAGCGCACCATGTACATTTGAGGCCTAAATTGGTGATTTGCACAGGGGTGGCTGATTTTATTGCGGTTCTGACATTAACGCAAAAAAATAAATACCCACATGTGACCCCATTTTGGAAACTACACCCTTCACGGAACGTAACAAGGGGTATAGTGAGCCTTAACACTCCACAGGTGTGTGACAAATTTTTGTTAAAGTTGGATGTGAAAATGGAAAAAAAAATGTCACTAAAATACTGGTGTTACCCTACATTTTTCATTTTCACAAGGGAAAATAGGAAAAAAGACCCCCAAAATTTGTAACCCCATTTCTTCTGAGTATATAAATACCCCATATGTGGATGTACAGTGCTCTCTGGGTGCACTACAATACTCAGAAGAGATTTGGGGGGGCATTCACTGCATTTTAGTGAAAAAAATGAATTCATTTACACATCCGATTCATCAAACATCTGTGGGATTTTAAGGCTCACGGTACCCCTTGTTACATGCCTTAAGGGGTGTAGTTTCCAAAATAGTATGCCATGTATTTTGAATTTTTTCCTTCACTTTGCTGCTATTCCTGTGAAACACCTAAAGGGTTAAGAAACTTCTGAATATCATTTTGAATACTTTGAGGGGTGCAGTTTTTATAATGGGGTCATTTGTGGGGTATTTCTAATATGAAGGCCCCTCAAATCAACTTTAAAACTGAACTGGTCTCTGAACAACTCAGATTTTGAAAATTTTGTGAAACATTGGAAAATTGATGCTGAACTTTGAAGCCCTCTGATGTCTTCCAATAGTAACAGCATGTCAACTTTATGATGCAAACATAAAGTAGACATATTGTATATGTGAATCAATATATAATTTACTTGGTATGTCTATTTTCCTTACAAGCAGAGAGCTTCAAAGTTAGAAAAATGCAACATTTTCAAATTTTTCATGAAATTTTCTAATTTTTCACCAAGAAATGAAACAAGTATCGACGGACATTTACCACTAACATAAAGTAGAATATGTCACAAAAAAACACTCTCGGAATCAAATTCATATATTAAAGCATCCCAGAGTTATTAATACTTAAAGTGACAGGTGTCAGATTAGCAAAAAATGCTCTGGTCCTTAAGGGGTTAAAAAATGTTTTGCTGAATATACGTGAATACGATGAATACAGTATGATAGATCTCTCTTTCTGCTTTACCTGTAGAGCACTGGTAATATAGAAGAAGAAGAAGGCAACAAGTCTGTAAACCGGTGACTGTAGAACTGGAAAACGAAAGACTAAAATGAGAAAATTAATGAGAGTCCAAGGGAGAGGGCAAAGGGTAAAGGTGAATTGAAGAGACCATGATGAGATAGGAGGGGGCTGGATGAAAATGATTAAAAGGAAGCAGTGGGATTGTATTGTACTATTGCCCACAAGCATATAGTGTGACTCCATATCCCGACCATGTCACACAACTTATTCCTTAGAGGAAATCATTGAAGTAATTCTAGGGTTGCAGTAACCTACAATTTCACTGTCACCTTCCTGTAACCCTAAGTCATGGGGATTTCATTTTATATGTAAAGTGCACAATGTGTCTACACCTTCATTATATCCATTACAGGACTAAATTTGTACATAGGATATAAACAGGGAAAATTACTCTCAAAGGATCAAATATTCATTAATGGCAACTCGCAGCCTAGCAACACCGATACTTCATACGGATGACACTTCGATACATCTCCATTTGTCTGAGATTGCTTGAATCTTTTGCGCCTAACACTTGAGAGGCAACTAAATAAACTTATAAAGACACAAAATGGGTGTTCGGAAAATCCATTTTTTACTACAATGTTAAGGTAGGAAGGCCAGGTAGTGCCAAATACTCAGATAGTATGGTGATAAGTAAAACATTTACAAAATAAAAGGTGCCTCTACAATATATCCCACAGATTGTAAAGTATATTGCATACCGTATATACTCGAGTATAAGCCGAGTTTTTCAGCACGATTTTTCGTGCTGAAAACACCCCCCTCGGCTTATACTCGAGTGAACTCTCCGCCCTCAGTGGTCTTCAACCTGCGGACCTCCATATGTTTCAAAACTACAACAGCCATCGACTGTCCGGGCTTGCTGGGAGTTGTAATTTTGAAACCTCTGGAGGTCAGCAGGTTGAAGACCACTGCGGCCTTCGACATCAATGATGTATTTCCCACCCTAGGCTTATACTCGAGTCAATAACTTTTCCTGGGATTTTGGGGTGAAATTAGGGGCCTCGGCTTATATTCGGATCGGCTTATACTCGAGTATATACGGTACTTTCTCTTAGGCTCAATAAAATACAGCACCAAAACTGGTTTGATATACAGTAGTTAAACAATCAACAGACATTTATACAGTATATGGTGTTTTTTTTAAACCTGTTAATTATGCAAATGTTGCATATGGGCAGTAATCAAGTATGGAGCAGGCTCAGGAGCTGAGCCTGTTCCATACCCAATGGGTGCTGGCTGCGATCTGCAACTGACACCCGCCACCAGTGACGGGCATTGGAGCTCACTCAGTTGCCGGCATTTAACCGCCTAAATGACATGGTTATGAGCAATAGCAGAATTAAATAGTTGGAAGTCCGGCTTTGAACAGTTCCTGACACGGACAGAGGTGGCAGCAGAGAGCATTGCGTCTGACTGGAAAGACTACATGACTTCCTCCAGAGAAGTACTGGCAGGCTTGAGAATTTTTAATTACTGTAATTGACAAATCTGTTTAACTTTCTGTCACTAGTTTATTTGAAAAAAAATTTTGTTTACTCTAGAGTACCCCTTTAAGACACGTACACATGTATGTATGTATATATGTATGTATGCACAAACTGGACTCCAATCGGTATTGGGGGGGGAAAAAAACATCTATGCATAAACCTGGCAAAGAATTTCATCTTTACATAGCATTGAGGGACAATATCAGCTACATTTCTATATCTGGATGGCTTCAATGAGGCATATCCAGTTTTTTGTTTTTTTCCTAATTTCCTGTTTATGATTCCAAGTTTTAAGGTAACTTTTTAATTAAGCCAATTGTGTATACATTTTAATCATGGTAGTGAAAATGCAGCGTCTTTGTACAAAGTGAGACTTTTAGTAACATTAGGATATCTGTATAGGGACTTTCCTCTCAGCAGTGGATCTTTCAATTATACAACAAACGTGAACTGCATTAAGCTTCAAAACATCCTGCACTTAATTATTAGAAATAAAGACAAGAAACCATAAGAACATCAGGGAATAAATACAAAGAGATGCAAATGAATATTAATATTTAATATTCAATCTATAGATATAGTACAAGCCGTACATAACCTCAGCATAGGACTGCACCATACAGTATAACCCATTGTCACAGAATGTGTGCACTGTACAATGCATCATCACACATGTGGCATAAATCCTCACATCTATAAGTTATTTGTTTATCATCTCATAAAGAATAGACCCTTGTAAAAGTGGTGTCCCGGTACAGGACCTGTCCTGTACCATCCTTAAGTCCCCTCAGGAAGAGTCCCTTAGGTCCATTGGGCTCTCCTGCAGGGCTCCCCCCTTGTTGTCTCATGTCAATGCAATGTATATTCATTACAGTGGGGATCAAAAGTTTGGGCAGCCCAGGTAAACATTTGTATTAATGTGTATAAAGAAGCCAAGGAAAGATGGAAAAATCTCCAAAAGGCATCAAATTACAGATTAGACATTCTTATAATATGTCAACAAAAGTTAGATTTTATTTCCATCATTTACACTTTCAAAATAATAGAACAAAATTGGTGTCTGCAAAAGTTTGGGCACCCTGAAGAATTTATAGCATGCACTGCCCCCTTTGCAAAGCTGAGACCTGCCAGTGTTATGGATTGTTCTCAATCATCATCTGGGAAGACCAGGTGATGCCAATCTCAAAAGTTTTAAATGCCCAGACTCATCTGACTTTGCCCCAACAATCAGCACCATGGGTTCTTCTTAGGAGTTGTCTAGAAATCTGAAACTGAAAATAGTTGACGCTCACAAAGCTAGAGAAGGCTATAAGAAGATAGCAAAAACATTTTCAGATGTCAATATCCTCTGTTCGGAATGTAATTAAGAAATGGCAGTCATCAGGAACAGTGGAAGTTAAAGCAAGATCTGGAAGACCAAGAAGAATATCAGGCAGAACCGCTCGCAGGATTGTGAGAAAAAAATTCAAAACCCACGTATGACTGCACAATCCCTCCAGAAAGATCTGGCAAACACTGGAGTTGTGGTACACTAGTCCACTATAAAGAGATACTTGTACAAATATGGTCTTCATGGAAGAGTCATCAGAAGAAAACCTCTTCTACGACCTCACCACAAAAATCAGCGTTTGAACTTTGCAAATTAACATATAGACAAGCCTGATGCATTTTGGAAACAAGTTCTGTGGACCGATGAGGTTAAAATTTAACTTTTTGGACGGAATGAGCAAAGGTATGTTTGGAGAGGAAGGGGAACGGAATTTAATGGAAAGAACCTCTGTCCAGCTGTTAAGCATGGGGTTGGATCAATCATGCTTTGGGGTTGTATTGCAGACAGTTTACAACTGACCACTGACGTGGTCACTAGTACCCTAAGTTTACCATCCACTAAATAATTGGAAGTAAAACATAACTTTTATTACTGTGCCTAATATTAAAAACCCAACAGGTGGTCTCTCTGTTATGTGCTCAGTGATTCATAAGGCATGTAGCCACATGCCACTAATAAATTGATTGCGGCTGCAGTCCGCAAAATAAATTGAGAGACCAAACTGTTGTAATTTAAAACTCTAAACACCACGCCCCCCCCGATGTTTCACCACCAGCAGGTGGCTTTCTCAAGGGTTTTAGGGCAAACGGCCATTTGCCCTAAAACCCTTGAGAAAGCCACCTGCTGGTGGTGAAACCTCGGGGGGGGGGGGGGCGATGTGTTTAGAGTTTGTTGGGTTTTTAATAATAGGCACAGTAATAAAAGTTACGTTTTACTTCCAATTATTTAGTGGATGGTAAACTTAGGGTACTAGTGACCACGTCAGTAGTCAGTTGTAAATAAAAGTGTATATAATTTACCCTCCATCCATAGGTCCCTTTGTGCTAGTATTGCAGCCAGTGGCACAGGGAACATCTCACGAGGAGAAGGAAAAATGGATTCAATAAGATATCAGCAAATTTGGGATGCTAACTTGACATCATCTGTGAAAAAGCAGAAGTTAAAGAGAGGATGGCTTCTACAAATGGATAATGATCCTAAACAGACCTCAAAATCCACGGGGGATTACATCAAGAGGCGTAAACTGAAGGTTTTGCCATGGCTTTCACAATCTCCTGACCTCAACATAATTGAAAATCTATGGATAGACCTCAAAAGAGCAGTGTGTGACAGACAGCCCAGAAATCTCAAAGAACTGTAAGACTTTTGTAAGGAAGAATGGGCAAAGATACCTCAAACAAGAATTGAAAGACTCTTGGCTGGCTACAAAAAGTGTTTACAGGCTGTGATACTTGGCAAAGGGGGCAGTACAAGATATTAACTCTGCAGGCTGCCCAAACTATTGCAGCCGCCATTTTTTTGTTTACTGTTATTTTGAAAGTGTAAATAATGGAAATAAAATCAAACTTTTTTTGACATATTATAAGAATGTCTAATCTGTAATTTGATGCCTTTTGGAGATTTTTCCATCTTTCCTTGGCTTCTTTATGCACATTAAGTCAATTTTTTACCTGGGGTGCCCACACTTTTGATCCCCACTGTATGTGTATCTATTGTTCATATCTATAAAGTTGTACAGTTTGTATAAAATGTATAGGACCTTCCTTGGTCATGTGACCTACTGTCATGTGATATACCCAGAGATCCATGGGCACAGGAACCCCAAGCATTAGCAACCAATGGGCTTTAGTCTAGCTCCCTAGTATGTAAGGAGCTGTAGTCTCTAGTCTCTCTCTCTCTCTCTCTTAGTTCCTGGATCTAAAGAAAGCACAAAGTCCTGGATACTGCAAATTCATCTCATCTAGGCCAAAGCCTAAGGAACAGCAGCCACTTCTAAATTGTGAGTTACAATTCTCTCTTCAAATCCAATGACTACTACTCAGCTAAGGAATATATTAGCAGCACAGTGGCCTGCATAAATATCCTCACAACTACAAGTCCAAGCAAGCCTGCGAGGAATCCTGTGTCCCGGTTGCCTCTGTGGAAACTGCATTACAGTAAAGACTGTTTCCTGAATATTCCAAGTAAAAGTTCCAATTATTGCAAAACCCTTGCCGTGGACATTCCTTTATTGCATACTGTTTCTGGGATGGTTGTTTGTGGTTATTATACCGAAACAACCGCATCCTGGCGTCACGTACACTAAGGGGTTAACAACAACTTGCCCCCTGGGTTAATACCACCAGACCCTGCTAAATACTGCAACACTCAGTGGTCACCACATAAATTTGTTTGTTTAGCTCCAAAATCCCTTTCAAATAGGATTTTTAGAACCAAATATTGTGTCTGATGGTCCTAAATGGTCCCACCTCCTCTATAGAACTTTCACAGTTGCCTTTTACTGAAGGACCACTGATCCAGAAGGACTCTGTTAGGCTGGGGTCACATCATCCAGCGTCTCAATTTTGTCGCCGGATGGTTGGACACGCCAGAGGGCATCGGACAGGGGAACGCAGCTTGCCGGATGCAATACAACTGATGACAACTTATAATCATTTGTGGTATATAGGTGTAACCAATATAACTGTTACAAGTTAAGAATATAATATAAGGTGTCAGAGTATTCAGCTAATTCGAGACAGGCACATTAATGCTTAAAGAGTTTTAATAAAGTAACTCAAGAGATACATAACATGAAAATCGTAGGCATACTACACATTAAAGGGGTACTCCTGTGGAAAACTTTTTTTTTTTTTATCAACTGGTGCCAGAAAGTTAAACAGATTTGTAAATTACTTCTATAAAAAATCTTAATCCTTCCAGTACTTATTAGCTGCTGAATACTACAGAAGAAATTATTTTCTTTTTGGAACACAGAGCTCTCTGCTGACATCATGAGCACAGTGCTCTCTGCTGACATCATGACCACACTGCTCGCTGCTGACATCTCTGTCCATTTTAGGAACAGTCCAGAGCGGCATATGTTTGCTATGGGGATTTTCTCCTACTCTACAGTTCTTAAAATGAACAGAGATGTCAGCAGAGAGCACTGTGGTCATGATGTCAGCAGAGGGCTCTATGTTCGGAAAAGAAAACCAT
Source organism: Hyla sarda (assembly GCF_029499605.1). Classification (NCBI taxonomy): domain Eukaryota; kingdom Metazoa; phylum Chordata; class Amphibia; order Anura; family Hylidae; genus Hyla; species Hyla sarda. The sequence continues at coordinate 194,938,268 of NC_079195.1, read as the reverse complement.
TTCCTCTGTAGTATTAAGCAGCTAATAAGTACTGGAAGGATTAAGATTTTTTTAATAGAAGTCATTTACAAACCTGTAATTCACACACAGCTACCCGGCACTGCCCGGCTCAAGCACTTCTTATGGATCCTCGCCGCTCCCACTAGTAGCGATTCCTTTCACACAACAATTCAGTGGTGCTCACAGTGCAATATAGACGCAGTCCATTTCAAACAAAGTCTCCAACAAAAGAAAGAAATACACTGGGCACTCAAGATTAGATGCTTGCGTGGGTTTATTGCTCAGAACGGTACATCAGTGCGGCAGACGCTCATGCAGGGATGTTTCACAGGCCTGTGAAACATCCCTGCATGAGCGTCTGCCGCAAATCTGTTTAGCTTTCTGGCACCAGTTGATTAAAAAAAAAAGAAAAAGTTTTCCACGGGAGTACCCCTTTAAGACATGTAAGTACATGGAAACCAAAATGTGTGAAACAGGCCTTAGTGGTTTACCAGAGCCCAATAGGTGAGGGCAAATGGGAGAATGTTTAGGCAGGTAAGTCAGGGGGGCACATTGTATGATGACTTTTCTTTAAAGTCGGTGTGTAAAGGAATTTTTTTTTTAACTAAAATGCTGGTTTTCCCCAAAATTTTACATTTTTACAAGGGGTAATAGGAGAAAATGTCCCCCAAAATTTGTAACCTCATCTCTTCTGAGTATGGAAATACCCAATGTGTGGACATCAAGTGCTCTGCTGGTGCACTACAATGCTCAGAAGAGAAGAAGTCACATTTGGCTTTTGGAAAGCAAATTTTGCTGAAATGGTTTTTGGGTGGCATGTCACATTTAGGAAGGCCCTATGGTGCCAGAACAGCAAAAAAAGCCCCATATGGCACACTATTTTGGAAACAAGCTACACCCCTCACAGAATTTAATAAGGGGTGCAGTGAGTATTTAAACCCCACTGACGTTTGACAGATCTTTGGAACAGTGGGCTGTGCAAATGAAAAATGAAATTTTTTACGGACTACTGTTCCAAAAATCTGTCAGACACCTGTGGGGCGTAAATGCTCACTGTACCCCTTATTACATTATGTGGGGGGTGTAGTTTCCAAAATGGGGTCACATGTGGGGAGGGTCCATTGTTCCGGCACTATGGGGGCTTTGTAAACACACGTGGCCTTCAATTCCGGACACATTTTCTCTCCAAAAGCCCAATGACGCTCCTTCTTTTCTGAGCATTGTAGTGCACCTTCAGAGCCCTTTACATCCACATATGGGGTATGTTCTTACTCAGAAGAAATGGGGTTACAAATTTTGAGGGGCTTTTTTCCTAATTTCCCTTGTGAAAAATTTAGGGTAACACCTGCATTTTAGTGAAATTATTTTGTTTTTTTCATTTTCCCTTCCAACTTTAACGAAAATTCATCAAACACTTTTCAAGTGGTGGACTCTGCACCTTTCAGAGAACTGATGGCTTGTGCCGAGGTGGAGAGTGCCAAGCCCTCATTTCTTTTCTAAAAAGGCAGTACCAGCCCTGCACAAATATGTGGAACAGAAGGTGGGCAAGTCCTTGAGCATGTCGGTGTATACCAAAGTGCACAGACGTGCCAACATGTGGAGCTGTAACTACGGTCAGGGAAAATACACGTCCTTTACGGCCCACTGGGTGAATGTGATTATTGGACAGCCACACCAGTAACTTGGCAAGGTCACGCAGCTTCCGCCTCCACGATCTCACGCTGTTGGTCCGGCAAAACAATGTCCGATTCTGCCTCCTCATCCTCCCCTATGTCCTCAGCCTCCACTGCATGGACAAGTCTTAGTCCCCCTCCAGCATACCATGTGTGCAGGGCACGGGGGTTTCAGGCTGATCTTCACCTGGTTTGCATTGGCGAACTGAGTCACACACGGGAGGAACTGCTGAAAGTGATTCGTGAATAAATGGAATCATGGTTTACTCCACGAAAACTGGAAATGGGAACCATGGTGACCGACAATGGGAAGAACATCTTGTCTGCGCTGCGTCAAGGAAGGCTGAGCCATGCACCCTGCATGGCACACGTGTTCAATCTGGTTGTCAAGCATTTCCAAAAGTCTTCCACCCGATTGCAAGACATCCTAACAATGGCAAGGAAACTTTGCATGCACTTCAGCCACTTGTACACCACAATGCACACCCTCCTTGAGCTGCAGCGTCAGAACAGTATCCCCCAACATAGTCTGATTTGCGACGTTTCCACACGTTGGAATTTCACCCTCCATATGTTGGACCGACTATACGAACAGAGAAAGGCCATCAATGATTTCTTGATGATCCAAGAGGATAGGGGGACTCTCCTGTGTAACTTCGATGTCAACCAGTGGCAGCTCATACGTGACACCTGCCGTTTGCTCAGGCCCTTTGAGGAAGCCACATTGTTAGTCAGTCGCCAGGATTAGGGGATGAACAACATCATTCCACTGCTTCATTTCCTACAACAGATGGTGGAAACGATGGCTGGTAAGGGCACTGGAGACATGGCGCCTACATCTCACGGCCACATGAGCCCTATGGTGGCTGAACTCGAAGAGGAGAAGGAGGGGAGGGGGACAGTGGAGCGCAGGCAATGTGTAGCTAAATGGGTGGTTTTTATAGTCATCTGACAGGAGAGGAGGAGCAGGAGCAGCCAGAGGAGCTACAGGGTTATGAGGAAGACGAGACAGAAGACCCAGACACACTGTGGCATTATGCAGTGGAGATGGAGGCAGGGAGTCCCTCCGAGTCACTTGCACAAATGGAACGATGCATGCTCACTTGCTTGCATAGTGACTGCCGAATTGTCACCATTCGGCAACTGGATGACTAATGGCTCTCCACCTTGTTGGACCCTCACTGCTGTCACAAAATGGGGGCCTCTTTTACACCCAATTAGAGGGAGGACAAACTGACCTACTACACAGGCATCCTACATAGTCAGATGGCCTACCTGTGCTATCGTCCATCCACTGCAAGGCCTGACTCTGGGGGCCCTCTGTGCTCACCTTCCGCTGCTATGGCTGCTGGGAAGAGGTGGGGTGGCAGGAGCAGGACCAGCTTCATCAGCAGCAGCCTTAGTCTACAGTCGCTAATGAGTAGCTTTCTTCACTCGCATAGTGAAGCAACTCATCAGCAGCAGGTAGACCTTAAGCAGAACCTGAACCAGCAGGTGGTGGCATTCTTGGACATAACCCTGCCAACCCACATTGAAGATCCGCTGGACTTCTGGGCAGCCAAACAGATTTTTGGCCACAACTAGCAGAGTTTGCCCTGGAAAAGCTGTCCTGCCCGACCAATAGTGTGCCATCAGAGAAGGTGTTTAGGGCCATAGTAACCCCGAGGAGAACTCGCCTGTCCACCAAAAATGTGGAGAGACTGACATTTATCAAGATGATTCAGGCTTGGATCAGCCAGGATTTTCACCCACCAATGCCTGATGCATCAGAGTAGATTGACCATGGTGCCACACCAACACTTCACAAATATGAATACAGCAAAAAATATTGAAGTTGCTGCTCCCCAGTTACAGAAATTCCGGCGTATCACACCACAAGTAAGTATATGCATTAGCTAAAACTTAACTTTTCCTAGGATAAAATACAGTATATGGACCCAAACATAAAAAAAAAAAAAAAAAAAAAAAGGAAAGGTGTGCAAACAACACCATGTGCCACCTACACCACCAAGTATTGATGTGATGCAAAAACTTCTAAAAGGGAAGGGAACAACATGTGGTCCATTGTAATCGGTGGTGAAAAAACTGAACCTGTAAGGCCCTACTCTCGCCTTCTTAATTCCATTCTTGCAAGTGTTACTCGCCCTAAAAAGGGCAGCCCCACACAGGAATCTCTGCTATTTCCCAGGGTTTTTAGGTGGAAATAGGGAGAGGTTCCTGTGTGGGGCCGCCCTTTTTAGGGCAAGCAACACTTGCCAAGAAGGGAATTAATAGGGCGAGAGTAGGGACTTACAAGGTCAGTTTTTACCCCCACCTTTTACAATGGACCATACGTTGTTCCCTTCCAACTTTTATAGGTTGTTGCATCACATCAGTAATTGGTGGTGTAGTTGGCTCATGGTGTTTTTTGCACACCATTCCTTTTGATTGATTTAAAAAATAAAAAAATTGGGTCCATATATTTTATCCTAAGAATATTATTAAAAGTTAAGTTTTAGCTAATGCATATCCTCAATACATACTTGTGTACACCAACACTTTGACAAAAGAGACCGGTTTCTTTGGCATACCTGCCTCAGTTACTGTTCTGATCCTGCCACCCGCCTCATGCCACACATCTCATGCTAAGTGCTCTTTCTTTCACCCACCTTCATTAGCGGAAACTGGTATTGCCACCCACAACCCCACTGTGTCACAGGGTCACTTTAAGGACTCCTGATGCTGCTGCCATCTCCCGACTGTGTCATTGTGCCGCCATATGGTCTCCTCATGCTGCCGCCACATCCAGGCTGTGTCATTCTGCCACTATATGGTCTCTTTATGCTGATGCCGCCTTCAGGATGTGTCATTCTGCCACTACATGGTCTCCTCATACTTATGCCACCTCCAGGCTGTGTCATTCTGCCACCATATGGTCTCCTCATGCATGTGCCACCTCCAGGCTGTGTCATCCTGCCACTATATGGTCTCCTCATGCTGCCGCCATATATGGTCTGTGTCATTCTGCCACTACATGGTCTTCTCATGTTTCCGCCATCTTCAGGCTGTGTCATTCTGCCACTCTATGGTCTCCTCATGCTGTTGCCACCTTCAGGCTGTGTCATTCTAACACTATATGGTCTCCTCATGCTGCCGCCACCTCCAGGCTGTGTCATTCTGCCACTATATGGTCTCCTCATGTTGATGCCACCTCCAGGTTGTGTCATTTTGCCACTATATATTCTCATATTGATGCCACCTCCAGAATGTGTCATTCTGCCACTATTTGATCTCCTCATGCTGCCGCCACCTCCAGGCTGTGTTATTCTACCACTATATGGTCTCCTCATGCGGCTGCCACCTCCAGGCTGTGTCATTCTGCCACCATTTGATCTCCTTGTGCTGATGCCACCTCCAGGCTTTGTCATTTTGCCACTATATGGTCTCCTCATGCTGCTGACACCTCCAGGCTGTGTCAATCAGCCACCATATTGTCTCCTTTTGCTGATGCCACTTCCAGGCTGTGTCATTCTGCCACCATATGGTCTCCTCATGCTGATGCAATCTCCACGCTGTGTCATTTTGCCGCCAGCTTGTTTCCTCTTGCTGCTGCCACCTCCAGGCTATGTCATTCTGCCATTATATGATCTCCTCATACAGATGCCACCTCCATTCTGTCATTCTGCCACTATTTAGTTTCCTCATGCTGTTGCCACCTCCAGGCTCTGTCATTCTGTCACTATATGGTCTCCTTATGCTGATGCCACCCCCAGGCTGTGTCATTCTGTCACCACATGGTCTCCTCATGCTGATGACTCCTCCAGGCTGGGTCATTCGGCCACTATCTGGTCTCCTCATGCTGATGCCACCTCCAGGTTGTGTCATTCTGCCACTCTATGGTCTCCTCATGCTGCCGCCACCTCCAGGCTGTGTCATACTGCCACATATGGTCTTCTCATGCTGTCGCCACCTCCAGGCTGTGTCATTCTGTCACTATATGGCCTCCTCATGCTGCTGCCACCTCCAGGCTGTGTCATTCTGCCAACATATGTTCTCCTCATGCTGATGCCACCTCCAGGCTGTGTCATTCTGGCACTATATGGACTCCTCATGCTGCCACCACCTTCAGGCTGTGTCGTTCTGCCACCATTTTGGCTCCTGATGCTGCCGCCAACTCCAGGCTGTGTCATTCTGCCACTATATGGTCTCCTCATGCTGCCACCAACTCCAGGCTGTGTCATTCTGCCACCATATGGTCTCCTCATGCTGATGACACCTCAAGGCTATGTCATTCTGCCATCATGTGGTCTCCTCATGCTGCCGCCAACTCCAGGCTGTGTCATTCTGCCACTATATGGTCTCCTCATGCTGCCACCAACTCCAGGCTGTATCATTCTGCCACCATATGGTCTCCTCATGCTGATGCCACCTCAAGGCTATGTCATTCTGCCATCATGTGGTCTCCTCATGCTGCTTCCACCTCCAGGCTGTGTCATTCTGCCACCATTTGGTGTCCGCATGCTGCTGCCAACTCCAGGCTGTGTCATTCTGCTGACATTTGGTCTCCACATGCTTCCGCCACCTCCAAGCTCTGTCATTGTGCGGCCCTATGGTCTTGCCATGCTGCTGCCACGTTCAGGCTCTGTTATTGTGCCCCTCTGTGGCCTACATAGGCTGCCACCACCTCTAGACTGTGCCATCGTGCCGCCATCTGATCTAATGCTGCTGGTGGCACATTAAACTTGTTAATCTCTTTGAAATCTTCAACTGACATCTCAAAAATCTCTTTAATCTCTTCAATTCTGACGCCATATGGTCTCCCGACCATGCTGCCACATCCAGACACTCTTCTGCAGTGATTCTAATAGCGACGCCTGTAATTTGCATGTCATACTCAAGAACATTATTATTTCACTACCGCGGCACACTCCCTATGCATGTTACGGCAAGGCAAAGTGTTCTACACCCCTATTGAGGCTCTCTGTACCCTGGAAATAGCCATTTTTAATAGTGATTTGCCTCAATTACATTTGTATCAAACTGGATTTTTTCAGAAATCCAGTTTGGCCTTTCCCATCCGCTGTTCAAACTGTGTAGGGGCTCTGTGATCTAAGAGATCATTTGCAGAGTTGGGTTGGGCCGTGTAATAGCTTGTGCTTTTTATAACCAAAGGATGTCCTTTTAAAATGGCCATCTATTTTATAGATTTTATGGGACCATTCTGCAAAAAAATGGATTGTTGGAAAACCTGATGTAATTATTCTAATTCAGGTTGTTACATTTGTCCTTTATAACCGGTGCTGACTAGAGTTTGGGGCGGGGTTCTTTATCCATATAAATCAAGCAACAAAGTAAATTTGATTCTTTAACCCCTTAACGACAATGGACGTAAATGTATGTCATGGTGACGTGGTACCTAATGCACCATGACGTATATGACGCTATCAGCAGCCAGGGACCCGCTGTTAATGGCGGACATCCGCGATCGTCCCTAAGGCCAAAATGGACCTGGTCCTTAAGGGGTTAAAGGATAGGGGGAAAAAATGTCTGATTGCAGCGGTCCCATTACTGGGGCCCCCGTGATCTCCCACAGCACCCAGCATTCTAAACAAACGCCGGGTTCCTGTGGCAGTGGTCATGATGTCACGACCACGCTCCCTTATGATGTCCCGCCCCCTCCCTTCATGTCTATGGGAAATTTAAACAAACACTGGTTTCCTGCGGCAGTAGTCGTGATGTCACATGCCCCCTCCCATAGACAAGAATGGTGCGGGCGCACCGTACCGGCATGAGGGGCGTGGCCATGACATCACGATCATGGTCTCAGAACGCTGTACCACCGGAGTACCCCTTTAAGGCTATGTCCCCATCAATTTCGGGTAAGCACATTCAGGGTGTGCATCAGGAAATCCGATTATCAGAATGTCACCTTAGGCCCCCTTTTGGCTTTTATTGGGTGGTATCCACAACAAATAGGACGAATGTCCAGCTCCAATCTCCATCCAAAAACAGCAACTGATAAAATCATATCCAAGTGTACGGTACAGAGGCACAAACAACTTCTAACGCGTTTTGAGTTTAAGAAGCTTTAATCATGGCGCTATTGGGTGGTCTGTGCCATAATATCTCAAATTTATTTAGAATTAGAAATATTTACTTGGACTTATACATTTATTTAGAATATAAGAATTATTTATTTATTTATTTATTTATTTATTATAGAACTGTACAACTATACAGTGGCATATGTTAGAGCAGTGTTTCCCACATTTTTCGGGTCATAGCACACCCCAGAAATGTATTTTTTTTTTTTTTTTGCGGGGCACACCAAATGAAAAATTGTGAAAGACGCCTCTAAACAAGCCAATTTAAGTAGTATAAAGCTAATTTAAGCAGTATGCAGTCCCCCTTTATCATTAGTAACATTGTAGCACTTAAAATGAGAAAAAAGCTTAACTTTGTAGTGGTCAAACATTTCTGGCCTGAGAATGGTTGCTAACAAAGACTTGGCTGGATGTTCTGTCAGAATTGACAAAAATAACATTAGTTGTTACGTCACCACAAGCAACCCCATTTCACCCCCACCTCACCTCACCACAGGCACCGCCATTCCTCACCTTCCCACCTCACCACAACCACTGCCTTCTCCCCCCACATCACTACAGCCACCATTTCACCCCTCCACCACCATCATCATCACCATCTCACCTCATTCACCATTCCCCCCCATCATTATCAGTATCACAAGCACCATTCCCTCCCCCACCATCATCATCATCATCATCACCACCATTATTCCCTCCCCCACCATCATCATCATCATCATCACCACCATCATTTCCTCTCCCCCTGGCCCATCATCATCATCAGTATCACAAGCACCATTACCCCCCCCCCCCCAATCATCATCATCATCATCCCCACCAGCATTATTGCCTCTCCCAGGCCCATCCTCATCATTATCAGTATCACAAGCACCAATAACCCCCCCCATCATCATCATCATCATCACCATTATTATTCCCTCTCCCCAAGCCCATCATCATCATCACAAGCACCATTAACCCCCCCCCCCCCCCCCGCCCCCACAATCAACATTACCATTCCCAGGCCCATGGCAAACCACTTATATAGGCTCTCTCACCCACTTGCCCACCCTCCCTCCTTCCTATCATTGTGTCACTCACAACGTGTGACGAGTGCTGTGGACGAGCCTTGTGAATGGCGGGCGGTGACGAGATGCTCCCACCTTGTGGTCTCAGCAAATCTGCAAGTAGAATGAGGGGGTGGGGGAAAGAGGGGGTGGGGGACGATTTGGCACCAGAGGAGAAAAAAAAATGGATCACAAGCTGTAGAGATAGTGCCACACTGACCCATGTTTAAAGGGGTACTCCGATGGAAAAAAAAAATTCCAATCAACTGGTCAGAAAGTTAAACAGATTTGTAAATTCCTTCTATATAAAAATCTTAATCCTTCCAGTACTTATCAGCTTCTGTATGCTGCAAAGGAAATGATATTGTTCTTTTCTGTCTGCCCACAGTGCATGATAGTGCATGTCAGGAAATATCCAGAGCGGGATAGATTGGCTATGGGGATTTGCTTCTACTCTGGACAGTTCCTGATATGGACAGAGGTGTCAGCAGAGAGTACTGTGGTCAGACAGAAAATAACTATACAATTTCCTCTGCAGCAAACAGCAGCTGATAAGTACTGGAAGGATTAAGATTTTTATATAGAAGTATTTTACAAATCAGTTTAACTTTTTGGCACCAATTGATTTAAAAAACATTTTAAAGAAAGTTTTTGTCACTGGCCATTACAGAAATGGACCTGAGATCTGTTCTTGCATTGCTCTAGATATACTGTAGATAGGCTTATGTATTTTCCATACATTTATCACTCAAACTGTTGTAGGAACATTTTATCAATATTTCACTACGACACTATGTGTTTCAATTGATAAAATGGGCATTAATTAGCGCCAAATACAACTTTTACGCCATTTTTGCTACATTAAGACCACAATGTTAAAGCTCGCCACCTGGTGGCAAAAGTGTGAAATGCAATTTCTTCAAGGAAAATAATTGCTTTATTTCTGCTTCATGGAAAACACTTGCAAAATGTAAAAAGGAAGTCCGCGTCAAATGCAACCATGCCCTGGGATCTATTCCTGCTTTTTTACCTGTATATTAGAGCATGCTGACACTTTCCATAGGTTCATACAATGCACAGCCTGGAGCTGGAAACCTGAAATCTTTAATATCAGTAAATTCATCTGTCGCTTTGATCCCAGACCTGACTTATTGCACTGTAAATTCATCAATATGTGAAGAATGACTTTCATTAGGACCTACATATCCCAATGGTTGACGTGTGCAGTTATATAGACGAAGAGGCTTTCTCATAGGAATGCATGAGCATATTTGGACAATACCAGAAGACAAGGAGAAAGTTGAGAAGAATTTCATGGCATACAAGGGAAGAGATAAAAGATTTATATTGCCCTATATGCTAGAGGCATATTGCCTAATAAACATTTTTATCACCAAAACAGCATGTTATGAAATTTGCTCTTTTTTTCTCTTTTGTTTATGTCTTTTGTACTTTTTTTTCCTCTTTTTTATTATTTATGCCTGGTGTTCTGCCACTGCAATGTGAAATGGTCGCATTAAAGGGGAGCAAATTGCAGGATGTGTTTTTGCTTTAAATTTATAGTCACATATTTTTCAGCAACTTTTATAATGCGTTTCTATGCAGCGTTAATCTTCCCCCTTGAAGGGGGACGTTTCTATGCCCTATATCCAAATTAAGATTGTTATGCAAGCTTTATCACAGCGACTATCTGGAACTTGGCCCAACTTTGCAGAGTGCATGGTGCAAAAATAACTTCTATGTGTGATCATGATTCTCTCTATTTTAAGGGTGTGACATATATAATGTAAATCAAAGAATATTGCAATGCGTTGGTAAGTTTGTCTTCCCATTACACTTTGTATTTTATGTTAATTGAAAGAAAGTTAAATAATAATAATAATAATAATAATAACAATGACAATAACTGAACGGATTGTCCTCTTTGATCATTTGTTAGATAGGTCCCCTAACAATAAGCTCATCACAGGTAGTCTCAGTGTTAGGACCACCAGTGATCACCTGTGATCTGTAGAGGAACCACACAGGGAGTGTTGAACTCCCCTACAGCACCCCCGCAGGTTCAATGAAGTATTACCGAGTTCACATTAAAAACAAAGCTGTTCTTTTAATGAATATAGGTCTTGAGTTCTTCAGAGAGAAAGAGGAAGATATAGATACAGTGACCCCCCCCCCGACCTATGATGGCCCCGACATACTATAATTTCAACATGCGATGGCCCCGACATACTATAATTTCAACATGCGATGGCCCCCCTTCCCGACCTATGATGGCCCCGACATACTATAATTTCAACATGCGATGGCCTCTCAGAGGCCATCGCATGTTGAAGGCAGCATCAACATATGATGCTTTTGTATGTCGGGGCCATCGCATAAACGGCTATCCGGCAGCGCTGACTGCTTCAGCTGCCGTTTATGGTGCCCCGTGTGCTCCGGTGATGGTCTCCTACCTGTCCTTGGGGCTCCGGAGCGTTCTCTTCGGGATCCCCTCCATCATCGGCGCTCTCCATCGTCGTCATCACGTCGCCGTGCACGCTGTCCCTTCATGCAATAGGAGCGGCGTACGTAGTGACGTGATGACGGTGATGTGAGAGCGACAATCCCGGGCAGCAAAGACGTTCCGGGGCGGCGGGGACACCCCAGGGACGCGGCGACAACGATGGAGGGCGACATCCAGGGCAGCGGTGACGAGCGGTGACGGGTCCGGAGCGGCGGGGACAGGTGAGTACAACTTCCTATTCTTTACATTGCACGGATCCCTCAACATACAATGGTTTCAACAAATGATGGTTCATTTGGAACGGATTACAATCGTATGTTGAGGGATCACTGTATACACTTTGTAACCTCTCCAGCCTGACTAGTAGATGAATGTCCAGAATGAAGAAAGGGGTTGTCTGATGTCTTGATTTTTCTATTTTTGAAAGTGGCCAGTCTGGGATGAAAATAAACCCCACAAAAATAAAAAAAAAAGCAATAGGGTATGATCCCCACCCAACTGGGTGCAGTAATGCCATTTATTGGCTGAGCAGGCATTTTTGTCAAGTGGAGATCAATGTGATGGGGAGGGTTGGAGAACGGGCAACATTCAACTGTGACAGGTTAATAATCCTATTTTATATTATTTTTTAAGCATTTATTAAAATGTATCAAACATGTATTTGGAAACATTTTTTCATTTGAGACGACCCATTTAAAATTCATAGTTTTAAGAAACAGGCCAATAAGGGTGACACATTTTTTGTTTCCCAGGAGTGCTGAATAATTTACATTAATCATTAAAGACTTCTTCAAGGTAGTAATACTGCCCAATAAGTAATCTGGGTAGCTTAAAAGGGTATTCCAGGAAAAACTTTTCTATATATCAACTGGCTCCAGAAAGTTAAACAGATTTGTAAATTACTTCTATTAAAAAATCTTAATCCTTCCAATAATTATCAGCTGCTGAAGTTGAGTTGTTCTTTTCAGTCTGGCGACAGTGCTCTCTGCTGATATCTCTGCTTGTCTCGGGAACTGCACAGAGTAGAAAAGATTTGCTATGGGGATTTGTTTCTACTCTGGACAGTTCCTGAGACAGGTGTCTTCAGAGAGCACTTAGACAGAAAAGAACAACTCAACTTCTGCAGCTCATAAGTACTGAAAGGATTAAGATTTTTTTATAGAAGTCATTTACAAATCTGTTTAAGTTTCTGGAGCCAGTTTATAGATTAAAAAAAAAAAAAAGTTTTTCCCTGCATAACCCCTTTATTTCTCATCGTATTGTCCTGTTGTGTTTGGCATAATATTATATCTAGGCTTTGGTACCCATATAATCATATGGATAGAGGAAATTCCATGTATGTATGAACAGTCATAGATCATTTTAGGACATGGCACCAATGTATATTATAATTATACAATAGGCAATATGGTGCAGGTTGAAAAAAAAAAATTTCCCCAATCTTGTCTATTTGCAGGCACAGAAAAGGATTTCTGCAAAAGTGGCATCTACAGGTTATTACATTCATTGTTTTTTTTTCTCCTTGTACCGTGGATGTTTACTCAATGAACAGTATAATTGTTTATCTGCTCATTTTGTTAATTTGTGTTTAGCTATAATTAATTAAGCTAGCAATCAGACCACATTTTATAATTGTAAACAATGCAAAAATCAAGTCCATTCCAAGGGGTTCACTTCCCTTTTTTTCTCTCTGTACTGTAGATGTTTACTCAGTAAGCTCAATAAAAGACATAGACGGTACTACTGTTCACGTGTTGTGCGTATTTGACTGAGATTCGGCCTCCCCGCCATTGCAGGTGCCCAACGGAGAAGCGCCAGGACGCCAGAACAGACTAGGAGACGGACCTGGGTGGTGCACTGTGGTGTTATGTAGGATTGGGTAATATGTACCTGCCTGGTAATCAAATGAGCTGAATGGATGGGTGGTGTACCTGAATTCATATTACTCTGGTCTACACTTTACTATTATTGTCACTGCATGTCCCTTTATTTCCCCTGAGGAGGCTATCATTACTGGATAAGCTGAAATGCATGGGTTATTGGTGTGGGGAATTAGTTGTAAGTTGATACTGTGTGTTTTTAAACAGTATGGTGTTGGAATTTTTCGGGTTTTATGCATGAGGCAGGTAATCCCAACATTATGGGCCAGACAGTGATATACAGTGGTCCCTCAACATACGATGGTAATCCGTTCCAAATGGACCATCGTTTGTTGAAACCATCGTATGTTGAGGCATCTGTGCAATGTAAAGTATAGGACAGTGGTCTACAACCTGCGGACCTCTAGATGTTGCAAAACTACAACACCCAGCATGCCCGGGCAGCCAACGGCTGTCCGGGCATGCTGGGAGTTGTAGTTTTGCAACATCTGGAGGTCCGCAGGTTGAAGACCACTGGTTTTAAAGGTTGTAATCACGTGTCCCCGCCGCTCCGGACCGTCACCGCTCGTCACCGCTGCCCTGAATGTCGCCGTCCATCCCTGTTGCCGCGTCCCCGGGGTGTCCCCGACGCTCCGGCAAGGCCTCTGCTTCCCCGCATCCTCCCTTTGCATCGCCGCCATCACGTCGCTACGCACGCTGCTCGTATTGGATGATGGGACGGCGTGCGCAGCGACGTGATGACGACGATGGAGAGCGCCGACAATGCAGGGATCCCAAAGAGGACGCGCCGGTGCCCCGAGGACAGGTAAGTGATTATCAGCGGATCATAGAGGCACCGTAAACGGCTATCCGGCAGTAGCTGAAGCAGTCTGCGGCGCCGTTTATGCGATGGCCCCGACATACAAAAGCATCGTATGTTGATGCTGCCTTCAACATGCCTCTGAGAGGCCATCGTATCTTGAAATGATCATATGTCGGGGCCATCGTAGGTCGGGGGGTCACTGTACTACTTTCACAACTGTTTTGGTGGATTTTAGTATGGCTTATTAAAAGTTATATTTTAAGCACTTTCCTTACTGTTATTTTTATTTACATTTTTTTGCCACAATCGGGAAAAGTCTGTTTAAAAATGCTGCCTATTTTTTCAGATAATGGAACAAAAAAAAAGCATGTGCAAAATGAAATACATTGCCATATTTTACACTGTGTGAACCCGGCCTATATTTGCGGATGAATTAATCAATGTTTTTCCGCACATTTTATGGAGCCATATCACTTTTTTAAGGGATCCTCCCCTCATTAAATGCTTCGATGGTAAAAAAAAAAATTAAGAAAAAAGAAAAAGGCTAAACTCATATATTTCTAAGAAAACATCCAAGAGATAAGTCTCTCATTTACCATGCAGAGAATTTTCCGGAGGTGTATATATATATATATATCACAAATCGCCTGGTGATTAGTAAATAACCGTTTTCAAGGCTGACAAAATTCTTTTAATTTTCTACAAAAAAAATAATTGCAATTTAAATTGATTGCGAACCTTACTTTGTTTGTCGAAGAAAGGAAATCCATAGCAACCATTCGGATATTTACTTTGATCAATTCGCCGCATATCAAGCTAATTAAAGGGAAGTTCCCTACTGGTTACTTTGTGTTTTCTTTTAATTGACAAACAAGCAACTAATTGTCCTGATTTTACTCCATTTCATACTGTACATCATCTTAATATGAAGTCCTCTGGGTACAAAGTGAGAAAACATACTTACAGACAGCTTTTTTGACCTCACCGGATCTTGTCAGTGTGAGGTTTCTAGCAACTAATGAGTCTTCAGACGGAGCACATGTCCTCACCCCTACTCTCTAGATGCAATGCAGTATAATCACTCTTCTCCCCCCGGGACTGCAGGCTCTGAACATGCCTGGTCTCTTGATACTATTGCAGGGATCTGTATTTTCTTAGCCATACAGTGAAGGATTTTTTCAGCCTTCGGAAAACACTTACAAAATAGAAACAATCAAACATTGCTGTTTAGGTAAACAGGAACACAGTGAATTTCTTGGCGGCAGAGGGCAGGTTTGAAGGTCACCTGGTCCCCCTACAATCTCCTGTACAGGGCCCGCTACTTTCCCATCCTTGTCGGGCTCCGAACCCTGCCCTTAGAGATGAGCGCAAGTGACAGACCGCTTAACCTGTCTCAGAAGGTGGGGGCCAGAGCACGCCAATGACAGGTAAATAGTGGGGCCCCACACAGGAGATTGTGTGGGGTCCCAGCCATCTACCCCCACAATAAGACACTTATCCCCTATACTTTAGATAGGGGCCAAAGTTTAGTTATCCAAAGTACTCCTTTAATCCAGAATAATCTGGAATTTCAAGGGAATTATATAACCTAGATTTTTTTTTCCTAATTACAGTCAAATACGAAAATATGTTTGTTTGTTTTTTCTGATCTGTTTCTATTTTTTGATTATTAGTAGTATTTTTTATGTAATTTTTGTGCATTTCTATGGGGGCTGCCATCTTGCCTGAGTTGTTTTAACAGCATCTAGAAATACGCTAAACACCCTGACCCATAGAGCATAGACAACAATAGACTAATGCTGTTCCATCCAGGTGACTTGAAAAACAAGGAAGAGCGCTCCATAGCGTAATACTGCAGGTACAGGGTCCAGGAGATATCATAGGTAATACCCTTACCAGATGCGGTTGTGTGGACTCACACACAACAATGGTCAGAGTGGGTGAGGAATAAGATCCGGCCTGCAGCCTTCCCATCCAAGCAGGATAATGGCGACACAAGACTTCTGGAGGTGATGGGATTCAGCGGCGCTGGTCAGGAGAGGACGTGTCCTCTCCTGACCAGCGCCGCTGAATCCCATCACCTCCAGAAGTCTTGTGTCACCATTATCCAGGTGACTTGGAGACACTACTGGAAATTCTCTGTGACTTTTTCAGAGGTTATTTTACAAGGAGGGAAAGGCTAAACTATAAGCAACAGCTATTATGTGTAACTCTGTTTTTTAACCACCGGTGTTACCTTTCACCATAATCCTGTCTGTAATGATAAAAAGGGTACTGCACAATCTGTACATATCAGGAAGTCTCAGTTTAGTCTTAGCCGTGGTGGCCAGAATGGAAACTGCAAGACTTCCCATTCCAACTGTTGATTGTTGGAATGGGAAGTGTGGGGACAGAAAGTCTACCAAGTATAATGCTGGCAAACTATGGAATGAACTGCTTTACATTACAGAGCATAGTGGATGGGAAACATAAAACCATGGCTGAAGCTTCTTATCAGCCTCTGAGTGGCAATTTGAGAAGGAGGTGTCCTAATAGGACCACCTTAGGTCTGGATCAAATACATTTTTGTGCATATCATCGTTATTGTAATTATTCTGTTTATAAACATAATGATCCAACCTGTATGAGATCAACTAAAGGTGCAAAAAATGTAAAGTCCTTGCAAGTTCCCCATATATCCAATTTGTTTTATGAGGACCTAGGACCTGTGGTACATCTGCTGCTCCA
The DNA here is from genome assembly GCF_029499605.1 of Hyla sarda. Lineage (NCBI taxonomy): Eukaryota > Metazoa > Chordata > Amphibia > Anura > Hylidae > Hyla > Hyla sarda. The sequence continues at coordinate 194,921,551 of NC_079195.1, read as the reverse complement.
TATGAAGAACAGAGGCTGCTGTAAAAGGTTTTCTGAAGTCGGATAATGCATTGTCAGGACAATGGAACAAAGCATTGAAGGCATGTGGTTTGCATATACAACAGGTTGTCTTAGATTATTTTAAAAAAGAGACAGACGTGAAAAGCTTCCCCTTATACCTCTTCTCTCTATATAACATCCATCCCTTTATGGCTTTAACGAAAAGATATCCCATTCTTGGTTCCAGCAGCCGGCCCCACCAGTGAGTATTTTTTATACCGGGAAAAACCTCTTCAATACATTAGGCTATCTTAGTTTTTTTTTTTAGTGTTTATGATAAGAAATCCATGACAAGAAGAAAATGACTATTGTTTTATCCTGCTATTTAATATAGTTGCTATGCTACTGTATTATAGTCTAATACAGAGTAATTTATCAGGCAACCTTGATTGTTCAAGCCTGGATAGTTTCAGTGTTGCTATTCTGGGTCCTAGAGGTAATTTACAGTGTAGGGCTATTGCAAAGATATTGAGGTTTAGGGGTATCTTGTGATAGCTTAGGGTTTAGAGAAAGCTCTAGGAAAATATTAGGGAGAGTTAGTTAGGACCAGTTCCTGTATATATTCCCTGCTTCCATGACTATCATACATTTGCATAATCTTCCAAACCATCATCTCCAATACCTGTCATCTAATGGTGAGCTGCCAGTCTCATCCCTTCTATTTGATAAGTATGATTGTTTTTCTTGCGACTGCCTGTTGGTCTTTCTATTCATTTCTACTGTAAATCCTGGGGGGAATCAGAGTATCGGGAAAGTTAACTGTTATAGGTAAAGACCAATGTTGTCAATTAACAACCAGCCGACATTGTTACAAACATTATCAATAAATAGGCAAGGGAGTTGATATTGAGTCCCATCCTGATATTTTCAGAAAGCATCCTTGTAACACTCACATTTCAGTAGACAGGAACACTGGTGGTAGTGGATACGCTGGACCTGTCTGGCTGATGACTCGGACCGTACCAGGGAGCGGAATCTAAGGTGCCGCTGGTTTTCACCAGAGCCCGCCGCAAAGCAGGATGGACTTGCTGTGGCAGGCGGCACCCAGGTCGTTACCCCTGGAACGGCTCGACCACACTGGCGGCTGAGGAAATTCGAGGCACAGGTAGGATACGGCAACTGGTGGTCAGGATAGCAGAAGGCCAGGGCAGGCGGCACAGTAGAATAGTCAGTAACGTAGCAGGTAGTCAGTAGGCCGGCAGCAAAGAAGCAAGATCAGGTCAAAGAACAAAGGGTACGATACACGGCAAGGCAATACTCAGAAATGCTTTCTCTCAGGCACTGGGGCAAGAAAGATCTGGCAGGGAAGTGTGGAAGGTGGAGGAATTTATTAACTGAGCCACAGGTGTTACTTAATTAATGGGCGCGCTGGCCCTTTAGATCTCAGAGCTCGGGCGCGCACGCGCCCTTAGGGATGGAAGCGCGCGTACCGGAGCAGAGAGGCAGAGGAGGAAGCAGGAGGAGAAGGAGGTGAGTGACGGGCTGTATTGGCATGCGGGCGTGTCCCACAATGCGAATCCCAGCCCCGCCGACAGTAGAAGGAGACGGGGCCATGCACTCACGGCCAGCGTGTGTGGCCGGAGCTCAGATCATAACAATGCTCTTAACCTGTTAAGGACTCAGGGCATATCTGTATGCCCTGGTCCCATTACCGGGGTTTAAAGCGTTCTCATCAGCTGAGCATGCTTCAAAATTGGTGGGTCCTGACTGCTCTCAGCAGCCAGGACCCAGGGTTAACTCCTTCAGGACGAACGGCGTACCTGTACGCCCCTCGCCCAGTCCCGGTGTTTAAAACGTGGTCACGCCGTGACCCCGCATCACACCGGGTCGGTCCCGGCTGCTAACGATAGCCGGGACCCTAGGCTAATAGCGTGCGGCACCGATCTTTGTGCCGCGCGCTATTAACCCTTCAGACGTGGTGATCAAAGTTGACCACCGCGTCTGAAAGTGAAAGTAAATGCTTTCCGGCAGTTCAGTCGGGCTGATAGGGATATCGCAATAAAATCACAATGTTCCGATCAGCTAGGACGCGAGCGGAGACCCCCTTACCTTGCTCCATCACGTCCGATCTGCATTTGATTGCTCCAAGCCTGAGCTACAGACTTGAGCAATCGAGCCCCTATCTCGCTGATCAATGCAAAGCTATGGCTTTGCAGGGATCAGGGTAAAAGATCAGTGTGTGCAGTGCTATAGCTCTCTATGGGAGCAAAAAAAAAAAAAAAGGAAGAAAAAAAAGTTAACAAAGGTCATTTAACCCCTTCCCTAATAAAAGTTTGAATCATCCCCCTTTTGCCATAAAAAAAACCTGTGTAAATAAAAATTAAAATAAACATATGTGGTATCGCCGCATGCGGAAATGTCCAAACGATAAAAATATATCCTTAATTAAATTTTTAACATATACATTTTCCTGCATGTAGTTATGATTTTTTTACGAAGTACAACAATACCTAACCTATATAAGTAGGGCATCATTTTAACCATATGGACATACAGAGTAAAGATAAGGTGTTATTTTTACCGAAAAATGCACTGCGTAGAAACGGAAGCCCCAAAAAATTTTGTCGCACAATGAATTTATTTTTCTGTTTCGCCGTTAATTTTTGTGTAAAATTACTAATGTCACTGCAAAGTAGAATTGGTGGCGCAAAAAATAAGCCAACATATGGAATTTTATGTGCAAAATTGAAAGCGTTATGATTTTTAGAAGGTGATGAGGAAAAAATTTAAATGCAAAAACGGAAAAACCCTGCGTCCTTAAGGGGTTAATGTCAAGCACCACAGATCGGCCCGACGATACCCGGCATTTACTTTTTAGATGCCGCGATCAAAGTTGATTGCGGTGTCTAATATGAAAGTGAAACGATCCTAGCAGCTCAGTGGAGCTGATCGGGACCATCGCAATGAAATCACAATGTCATGATCAGCTGAGAGGATGGCGGGAGGGCCCTTACCTTCCTCCTTGCTGTCCGATAGGTGCTCTGCTGATCCAGGAAGCTTCAGCAGGCTGGTGCAGCAGAGCGCCGATAACACTGATCAATGATGTGCTATGGCACAGCATTGAACAGTGTATGCAATCAAAAGATTGCATGGTATCACCCACAAAAAAAAAAAGTTAAAAGTGTAAAAAAAAGTTAATAAATTTGAATAAGCCCCTCCCCTAATAAAAGTTTGAATCCCCTCCTCTTTCCCATTTTTTTAAATAAAATAATGTAATAAAAAATAAACGTAACCATATGTGTAAATGTCTGAACTGTTAAAATATAAGGTTAGCTAAACCGCACGGTTTTGTCCCTTTAAATTCCTTTAAAAAAATTAATAATCAAAAATTCCCATCAAAACTAAAATGATACCCATAAAAACTACAGACTAGATTGCAAAAAAATTAGCCCTCATATAGCCCTGTATGGGGAAAAAAAAAAGTAATAGGGGTCAGAAGAGGACAATTTTAAACATACTAATTTTGGTGCATGTAGTTATTTTTTTAAGTAGTAAAATAAAATAAAACCTATATAAATTGGTAATCCCTGTAACCGTATAAACCTACAGAATAAATATATGGTGTCTTTTTTTACTGAAAAGTGCACTGTGTAGAAATTGAAGCCCCCAAAAGTTACACAATGGTAATATTTTTATTTTATTTAACCCCACAAATAAGATTTTTTGTTTCACCGTAGATTGTTATCAAATAAGTGATGCTATTACAATATACAATTGGTGACACAAAAAACAAGTCCTTACATGGGTCTGTAGGTGCAAAATTGAAAGCATTATGATTTTTAGAAGGGGAGGAGAAAAAAACAAAAGTTCAAAAATGAAAATTGGTGCCAGAAAGTTAAACAGATTTGTAAATTACTTCTATTTAACCACTTAAGGACCAAGGGCGTACAGTTACGCCTTTGCTTCCTGGTACTTAAGGACCAAGGGCGTACCTGTACGCCCGGGGGAATTTCGGTCCCCGCCGCGCAACGGGCGAGGACTGGACCGGGGTGACTGCTGATATCTATCAGCAGGCACCCCAAGCAAATGCCCAGGGGGGTCATCAGACGCTGCCATGTCGGCGATCGCCGCAAATCGCTAGTGAATTCACACTAGCGATTTGGGCCGATTCTGGGTCATGCGGGTCTATGGTGACCTGGTTACCCGGAATATAAGGGGGATTGTTGTGGGAGTTGTAGTTTGGAAACAGCTGGAGGTTTGCCCCCCCATGTGAATGTACAGGGTACATTCACATGGCCAGGTTTACAGTGAGTTTCTTGCTTCAAGTTTGAGCTGCGGTAAATTTTTCGCCGCAGCACAAACTCCTAGCGGGAAACTCACCGTAACCCGCCATTGCGTATGTACCCTAAAAACACTACACTACACTACACTACACATAATAAAGGGTAAAACACTACATATACACCCCCTTACACTGTCCTCCCCCAAAAAAATTAAAAAACGTATTGTACGGTAGTGTTTCCAACATGGAGCCTCCAGCTGTTGCAAAAAACAATTCCCAGCATTTCCGGACAGCCACCTACTGTCTAGGCATGCTGCGAGTTTAGCAACAGCTGGAGGCACCCTGTTTGGGAATCACTGGCATAGAATACCCCTATGTCCACCCCTATGCAATCCCTAATTTAGTCCTCAAATGCACATGTCGCTCTCTCACTTCAGAGCCCTGTCGTATTTCAAGGAAACAGTTTAGGGTCACATATGGGGTATTTCCGTACTCGGGAGAAATTGCATTAAAAATTTTGGGGGCTTTTTCTCCTTTTACCCCTTATGAAAAGGAAAATTTGGGGTCTACACCAGTATGTTAGTGTAAAAAAAATAAAAAAGTTTTACACTAACATGCTGGTGTCGCCCCATATTTTTTTTTCCACAAGAGGTAAAAGGAAAAAAAGACCCCCAAATTTTGTAACACAATTTCTCCGGAGTACGCTAATACCCCATATGTGGGCATAAAATGCTCTGCGGGCGCACAACAAGGCTCAGGAGTGAGAGCGCACTATGTACATTTGAGGCCTAAATTGGTGATTTGCACAGGGGTGGCTGATTTTACAGCGGTTCTGAAATAAACGCAAAAAAATAAATACCCACATGTGACCCCATTTTGGAAACTAAACCCCTCACGGAATGTAACAAGGTGTATAGTGAGCCTTAACAACCCACAGGTGTTTCACAAATTTTCGTTAAAGCTGGATGGGAAAATGAGAAAAAAAATCTTTTCACAAAAATGCGGGTGTTACCCAAAATTTTTCATTTTCACAAGGGAAAATAGAAAAAAAGCCCCCCAACATTTGTAACCCCATTTCTTCTGAGTATATAGATACCCCATATGTGGATGTAAAGTGCTCTGCTGGCGAACTACAATGCTCAGAAGTCTCCTTTTCTTCTGAGACTGATTACGGTCGACCGCAGGGCCGGTGGCGTGTGATGTCACGCCTCCGCCCCCCGTGTGACATCACGCTCCACCCCTCAATGCAAGCCTACGGGAGGGGGCGTGATAGCTATCACGCCCCCTCCCGTAGGCTTGCATTGAGGGGCGGAGCGTGACGTCACACGGGGCGGAGGCGTGACGTCACACGCCGCCGTCCCTGCGGTTGACCGTAATCAGTCCCGGAGCAAACACGCTCCGGGGACTGATTACAAACGGGGTGCCGCGTGCATGATCACGGGTGTCCCCAGCTGCGGGACTCCTGCGATCAGGCATCTTATCCCCTATCCTTTGAATAGGGGATAAAATGTGTAAGCACCGGAATACCCCTTTAAGGGGTGTAGTTTCCAAAATGATATGCCATGTGGGGGGTTTTCTGCTGTTCTGGCACCATAGGGGCTTCCTAAATGTGACATGCCCCCCAAAAGCCATTTCAGAAAAACTCACTCTCCAAAATCCCATTGTTGCTTCTTCCCTTCTGAGCCCTCTACTCCGCCCGCCGAACACTTGATATACACATTTGAGATATTTCCTTACTCGAGAGAAATTGGGTTACAAATTTTGAGGGGAATTTCTCCTTTTACTCCTTGTAAAAATTCAAAAACTGGGTCTACAAGAACATGCGAGTGTAAAAAATTAAGATTTTGAATTTTCTCCTTCATTTTTCTGCTATTCCTGTGAAACACCTAAAGGGTTAACACACTTATTCAATGTCATTTTGAATACTTTGAGGGGTGAATTTTTTATAATGGGGTATTTCTAATAAGAAAGCCCTTCAAATCCCCTTCAAACCTGAACTGGTCGATGAAATATTCAGATTTGTGCCATTTTTTTTGTCAACTTTATGATGCAAACATAAAGTAGACATTTTGGGGGAGATTTATCAAAACCTGTATAAAGGAAAAGTTGTCCAGTTGCCCATAGCCACCAATCAGATTGCTTCTTTCATTTTGCAGAGGCCTTGTTAAAAATTAAAGAAGCGATCTGATTGGTTGCTAGGGGCAACTGGGCAACTTTTCATCTGGGTAGGTTTTGATAAATCTCCCCCATTGCATTTGTGAATCAAAATATAATTTATTTGGAATGTCTATTTCCCTTACAAGCAGAGAGCTTCAAAGTTAGAAAAATGCTAAATTTTCTATTTTTTCATAACATTTTGGAATTTTTCACCAAGAAATGATGCAAGTATCGACAAAATGTTGCCACTAACATAAAGTAGAATATAAAACAATCTTGGAATCAGAATGAAAGGTAAAAGCATCCCAGAGTTATTAATGCTTAAAGTGAAAGTGGTCAGATGTGCAAAAAACGCTCTGGCCCTACAGTAAAAATTGTCCTTGTCCTTAAGGGGTTAAAGATCTTAATCCTTCCAGTACTTATCAGCTGCTGTATTCCCCTGAGGAGGTTCCTTTCTTTTTTAATTTATTTTCTGTCTGGTCACAGTGCTCTCTGCAGACAACCCTGTCCATGTCAGTAACTGTCCAGAGCAAAAGAGGTTTGCTGTGGGGATTTGCTCCTACTCTGGACAGTTCCTGACATGGACAGAGAGAACACTGTGGTCAGAAAGAAAATAAATTCACAAAGGAAAACAACTTCCTCTGTAGCATACAGCAGCTGATAAGTACTGGAAGGACTAAGATTTTTAAATAGAAGTAATTTACAAATCTGTTTAACTTTCTGGCAACAGTTGATTAAAAAATATTGTTTCCCACTGGAGTACCACTTTAAGGCCAAAATGCAAGAGTCCTTAAGGGGTTAATAGACATTTTATGCAGGTAAAATGCTTATCACTGGAACAGTATAAGGCTACAGTTTAAAAACATATACATACAACATATTCAATACATTGCATACGTTTTTATGTAATTAACGTATACGTGAAAATATGATACCTGGGCTTCCGGGCATTTCGCGCCTTCTGAAACCCCTATTGCGCATGTGTAGAAGTTATGACGTATACGTTCAATGTAGGTACACACGCAAAAAAACAAAAAAGTTTATAATACAAGTCAATGTAATATTTCATGTATATGTCACAAATACGTTACTCAAAAATGACAAAAAATCGTGGTAGACTCTGATTTTCTGTACCACATAAATGTTGTATACGTTGATTGAAAGGCAATAAAAAGACAAACGTAGTCAACACGTCACTAATATTAATTAATTAATTGATATGTTTAACAGTCCGATTCTTTCTTTTTAAGAATTTAAAAAACATATAGGTTCTGCTTGGGGACAAATCGTGATGTGAACACAGCCTAAGACACTGCTGTATATTTATATGGACTGCATTATTTGTAGAGATGTTTTTGGTTAAACTCCTATATTTTGTATGTCCGCACATGTAGCACAGCATGCCATCTAATTCAAACTGGACATCACCTAATCTATGTAAACAATCCTTATTACCAGCATTGATTGACTAGGAAGAAAGTCATTTTTCAGATATTGAATATTTTCAGTATGTAAGTGATTTCCGAGATAGGCTTTAAGATTGATGAACATTGAGGACTAATATATTTTCGAGCCATGTGACTATCATAGAGAAGAGCTTTAGACCTCAGACCGTTGTGGATTGGAATATATGCCAATAAAAAGAGACAGGCATGATGGAGCAGAAGGTGAGTATATGTATATGTACAGATCAAAGCTAGGCTATAAGTAGGAGCAGACTATTGATCAGTCCTAAGAGAGGAGATCATATATGTCAACAGAGACTAAAAGAGAACAAGGGGAAAGTCATTGGTTTTGCTGCATTTATGGCGGATGGCAGGGGAGAAAATCATTAGTCATGAGGCTTGACTACTTAAATCAGGTCAGGCTCCCCATACTTTAAGGGAATATTAAGCATCTCCTAAAGGGATCGGACGAGGGTGCGGGTCCTCTTGAGAAATAAGAATCTCTGCTTCAGGCTGATGGACGAATTGCCCTAAGAATGATATACTGGTAGAGGAACTAAGATTGACCAGTGTTATGTAAATGAGGTTGACCCAATGTGGTCATGTAAAATGAATGAGAAGCTTTAATTACCATTGATATTAACATTACTTGAAAGTAAACAGTCCTTAGCTAAACGGCGAGCAAAAGGGCAAGCAATTGATTCCTCTAAATACCTACTTTAGTTTTGAAGTCCTCATCTGTCATGGGCTTCAAATTTTCTTTGCATCGGGTGGTTCCTCATTCTACACTTATTGGCAAACTCTGCTGAATATGTTTTTTTTTCTGTGTATACATTGGGAAAAGAACGTTGGGAGAAGGGGAGTGATAACTTAGATCACTTAGACTTAGACCACAATTTTGAGACACAAATACAGTTGTAACTTTTCATACCTACCCAGCTCAAGATACTAAAACACATGCTGTGGACAAGAATATAGACTTAAAGGGGCACTCTGGTCGAAAACCAGTGGACCTTTTTTCAACTGGTGCCGGAAACTTGAACAGATTTGTAAATTATAAATAAAAAAAATCAGCCGCTGTATGCTCTAGAGGAAGTTGTGTAGTTATTTCCAGTCTGACAATATATGAGCAAAATAAACAACAGAATCCTGCATGCACCGCCAAAGCAAAGGTCTCACAGCTTCTGGAGACTGGAAGAAGTGCACCACTCTGCACAAAACCGCTGGCAGTCGCCTCTGAGCGCTCCACACCAGACCTGCCTTCCTGTCCACTGGAGGTTCCGAGGAGGAGCTGTGAGACCTTTGCTTTGGCGGTGAGTGCAGGATTCTGTTGTTTCTGTTATTGCTAATACTGTATATTGCCTGAAATACTTTTGTGGGATTTATCCTAGGACCGCCGCTGGTCTCGTAACCCTATTAACCTGCAGTGCATGCCAGGGTTTCGGCAGCTGTTGTCTAGCTGAAGTTAAGGTTGCAGTGCTACTTCAATTCTACTGTTATTGTGTATCTTTCCAGTGCTCTCTGCCGCTGCCTCTGTTCGTGTCAGGAACTGTCTGGAGCAGGGGAAGTTTGCTATTTGGTTGGCTCCCGCTCTGGAAAGTTCCTGACATGGACAGAGGTGGCACCAGAGAGCACTGTGATCAGACTAGAAAGAACTACACAACTTTCTCTGGAGCATGCAGCAGCTGATAAGTACTGGAAGGCTTTTATGAGAACTCTAGCAAAAGTAAACTTATCCTCTATATACAGGATACGGGATAAGTAGCTGACTGCTGGGGGTTTGAGTGCTAGGACCACCAACTTCTCCGGGATGGGACCTCGGCTCCCTCAGTGAGTAGCATGTGTTGTCTCCTGGTAGATGGCATACCCTCCATTCATTTCTATATGAGCACCAATGATTCCCGAGTGCTGTATTTGGGTCTTTTCAGCACTCCCATAGAAATTTATGTAGCATGTGCCGCCTGCAGCAGGCGCTCCTCGCTGAGCGCCAGGTCCTGTTCCGGTGACTGCGGGGGTCCCAGTGCTCAGATTCATTTATTTTGAGGGTTGGTATAAGGTGTGATGGTCACAACTCTTCTCTTCCATCACTGCACAGGTCACAGAGCATGCTTAGAAGTCCATGGTCCATGTGGCTGCTGTAAATCATATCTCTGAATGATGTTAGCAACAGCTCCGACAAGATGGCCCCATTATCATGTACAAAAAATATCATAAGAAAGAAAACTACAATAACAAAATAAAAAAGATTAGTTAAGGGAATATGTTTATCTACTTTTATGTACTTTCCTTTTAAGACCACAAAACTTTACTGTGATGGACCCAAAGTAAGAGATTTTCCACAGATTCATTCAAAACCTGAAGAAAAAGTCAATTAAAAGTGTTTGGCTTTATAAAGCATTTCTTTCAGTTTAAATACATTTTCCAAAATAATATAAAAAAAAGAAATAATTATATAGTAAATATGAAAAATTAGTGACCATAAGAAATAAATATTAAAAATAATGCACATTTTAATATACAAGATAAACCACCTGTTGATTGTTCCTAGTTCTTCAGTTTTGTTGGACATTGAGAGTCCTTGTTTTCTCCGGCAGCCATGTAATATGATGTTTTCATGGATGACACATCACGACACACGTGAATAAACAAAAATTGATGAAGGACCAAGGGAAACGTCGGATCGGGAACTGGTGAGAATTGTTTCATATAGTATATTAGGATATTGAAAAGTTTTTGTATTTTTATATTATGGACTTGGACAAGATCAAATATTAGATCTCGAAAAGATTCAGCTGCACCATGAACACCTTTGTCAGTCCTATTGGTAATGGTGTAAGAGCTCAGAACATTCTATTGAAAATCATATTATTATTCTGCTTAAGAGAAATAAAAACGCCAAGTCTGAACTGGGCTTAAGGGGCCAATACATCATTCATCCATTGTACTGTATTGTGTAGGTTGGTCTGATTGACAGGTTTTGCTGATAAAGCTAACAGCGCACCATAAATAAAACGGGTATAAAGAAATCTCATTGATCTGAACATTTCCTGTGCACCGTGCGTGTTTCCTGACTTTAGCCAAACCACATTGTGCTTCCACAGCCAGATGAAAGGGAGACTTAAAAAAAATACTGCACAGTAAGAATACAAATCAATTCTTATATCTCTGCTTATGTAAATCATAGTGACCGACAATAAAATAGTCAGGAGAAAAATAGAATTCTTATTCAAATTGCAGAGAAATTGTGAGTTTTCCTGCCATAATAATTCCCATCTTTCACAGACTCCATGAATAATTAACAATGTCACTTGCTTACAACATACGATTATTGTGTCGCATTTTTGACTATCCAATATGGAAATGTTGCCAGGGTCGTCTTCAATGTGGGACAAAAGGGGCACTTTCTCTGGGCCCAGTTATGAATAGGGGGCCCAAAGCAGATGCCCCTTCAGCCTGCAATCTCAACCATGGTTGCCAACTGTCCCATTTTAGTAGGATAGTACCGGTATTTGGGACCTAATTACAGTGGTACTCAGCTGACAGCTCTGACAGGTGACACGAGGCCTGGAACACCTCTTCCCCTGGGCTTCAGTACACTATGATATCATCAACATCATGTGCTTGTAGAACTGGGCAAGAAAGAAGAAAATCTGTGCCATGGAGCCAGAAGTCTTGAGCCACAGGGAGGCAAGGTATGTTTTTTGTTGTTTAGTTTTTTTGCCAATCTACAGAGGGAAATTACCAACATAGCCTGTCTTTTTCAGTGGTGTATTTACCACTATTCAACAAGGCCCAGGCCTAGGGCGGCAGTCTAAGGGCTGGATGGATGCTGAGCAACAGGCGTCGGGAGTGTAGCTATAAAGCTCTGTGACCCATGTCCCCGATCCTATCCAATGTTCCCAGCAGGGGAGCTGCTACTACATACAGTGGGCTGCTACTACATACAGGGGGCTGCTACAACCTACAGGGGGCTGCTGATACATACAAGGGGGCTGCTGAAACCTACAGGGGGCAACTACTACATACGGGGGGCTACTACAACCTACAGGGGGCTACTGATACATACAGGGGGGTTGCTGCAACCTACAGGGGGCAACTACTACATATGGGGGGCTACTACAACCTATAGGGGGGCTGCAACTAGACACAGGAGGGCTGCTGCTATATACAGGGGGACTGCTGCTACATTCAGGGGGGCTGCTGATACTATATACATGGGGCTACTATCTACAGGAGGACCTACCTACATGGAGTAACTATCTACTACATATGGGCAACTATTTACATGGGGACCAACCTACAGGTCATATCCACCTACTGAGGGCACCTTCATAATGGGATAAAATAAATGAAGGGACCTTTCTACCTACTGAAGCGACCTAACTATCAAATTTGTAGTTTGGTGGCTTCAGTAGGTGCTGTTAATGTTTGGAGCACTACAGGTGCTGATTAACTTGGATGTGTATAATGCAGGTCTGGATTAAAATGGTAATATGTGCTGAACTGCTAAACAAAAACTTTGATGACTATTGTAGGCAATTCCCCCTCCTTCTGTATTGTCCTCACTGTAAGGTCCTTAAAGTGAAGCTAATGGATATATTTTTTTCTGATATTTCTCTTTACCGAGCTGAGGATCATGTGGGACTGGAAGGCATGACTTTGTGCATAGGGAAAGGAGAGTGCCTTACCCAGGGTACAAACAAAATTATAGATGGCTCCTCTGTCTGCAGTGGAGAACTTAGCTGTGGCTGATCCTCTGATCCTAAGCTGATATTATTGGCTCTTCTATGACACTTCCCTGCTCCACTATCTAATTGTTCCCTACTCATACAGGGAGTTTCAGAGAGTACATGTTAGGCTGGGTTCACACTGCAGAATTTCTGCGTAGTATATCTGCTGGAGATCGAGCCGGTGGCACTAGGACCGAGCAGACTGCATTGCTGGCCCCATAGACTGCAATGCATTTCTGGGTGGATCTTTTGGGAGATCTGCTCAGAAATGCATTGCCATCTACTAGGACGGCAATGTAGTCTACGCGGTCCTAGAGCCGCCAGCTTGATCTCTGGCAGAAATTCCACAGTGTGAACCTAGCCTTAGAGAATTGCCTTTACAGTGTAACCTCTCCAAAAGACCTCCTCTTTGAGAAGACCATCCACTTTTTCAGACCACATTTTATGTGATAGATTTTCACACCACCATACATTATACATAGTAGTCATGTTTTTGAGAAGATCATCTCCATAGGAGACCACTTTTAAATCCAATTCTGGGTGGTCTTCTCAAAGAGGTTTATTAGAACAATACATAATCATCCAATGGAAATAAAGACACAGACACAATGATGTAGATGAGAAAAAGGACATTTTATTTTTTAGTAATAAAAAGGGGATAATAGGGATACTGCAAGGTATAGGAATGTGTGTTCTATTTTATGCTGCTATGTATGAAATATAAATGTATAGGCAAAGCCTTATTATATACTGTGTTGATCTAAAGGAAGGCGAAAACCCCCTTGAGGAAAGAGCCAATTATCCTTATGTAAGGGGGGAAAATTCCTTCCTGACCCCAAATATAGCTATCGGAACTAGTCCCAGGATCAAAAGCCAGTACCTGACCTATCTAATATGGAGAACTATTGTGTATTATTATTTTATATATTTACATGCTATATTTGTATTTTTTATTAGTTATTTATTCTATGCATTGTTATTTGTGGGAATAGTTCCTAAATAAAATCAGTATTACTAAACCTATTTATGGCTGAGATGAACCCAAGGAAGGCAAAAAAAAAACAAAAAAACTTTTGGAATAAGCTAATTGTCCAATTGTTCTCAAAGGGGAAAATTCCTTCCTGACCCCAAATATGGCGATTGGAACAAGTCCCAGGATCAAAGCCAATATCTATCACTTGTGTGTGTCTATTGTGTGTGTCTGTGTGTATGTGTCTATACTATCTATATCTGTACCTGTGTGTATATTTCTATCTACCTGTATGTGTGTGATCCTAACGTATGTGCGATGATGTGTAATACTTACCGGCCTGTGCTGAGGTGTTACAAGTACAGGCCGCTCCTGGGTGCAGAGGATCTTCAGGAGGTTCCAGATATTGAAGGATGTAGTGCTAAGATCAGGGCAAAATCTTGATGGAAATCTGCAGCGTTCAGATGGTGGAGAGAGGATGTTATAGGGGAGCTGATATCTAATACAGCAGCAGAGGCATGGGTCAGGGGGCACAGAGCTCTGGCCCATGGCCATGGGCTGATCTTACCATTCCCAGCTTGGAGCTATGAAAGAGAATCCTTCCAAGGGGTTAAGGGCTGTCTCTACCTCTGGCCACGGCAGGTCTCCCTTCTTCGCAGCTGCCTTGAATGGTGTATATGGTGGCTGTGCTCTCCTCTGCTCCAGTTCCTCCCAGTTGATGGTGGTGAAGAATGGATGGTCTCTGATGTTCCTGTTCACACCCAGCCGCTTCTCAGGATTCTTGTGCAGCAGTTGTTTGATGAGATGTTTCAGGTCAGCAGGGAGCCAAGATGGAATATTAGGCTTCTCGCTGGTGGTGCAATCGCAAACCATTTCTCTGTTGCAGCCAAAGTACAATGGGGAACGTCCTGCTGACATCCGGAATACAACAATCCCCAGGCTCCACCAGTCAACCGCTGCATGGTAACTCTTCCTCTGGAGCACCTCTGGGGCCATGTATGGTAATGTGCCCGTCACTCCTTGGATCTTGTTGGAGTAGGTGACGCCATCTTGGGCAACTCCGAGGTCTATGATGTGGATGTGTCCATCTCTATCCAGCATGATGTTATCTGACATGATATCTCTGCAATGAAAGAAGAGAAAAAAAACGTATAAATAAAAGACAATAGGATTTTTAAAAGGCCGGCAGTGGTGAAGGGGTCATGTATTGTACTACCACAATACCAAGAAAATGTAGTACTCTGGTAAAGTAAGGTGCATTATTTACAACATGACAAGAAGACAGGTGTGGGGAAGTTATACATACCGGTGGACAATGTTCTGTCTGTGGATGATCTAGAGGCCACATGCAATCTCTGCTGTGTAGAATCTTACTATGTCAGTGTTCAGACAGCTGCACATTCTGAGTAAAGCCTCCCGGCTGCCGCCGGACAGATACTCGGTGATGAAGAAGGCATGGTCCTGAGACCACTGTGCAGCATATAGGTGACACAGGAACGGGCAGTCTCGGGCCAGCATGAGTATCCGTCACTCTCTCTGCAGGGTTGTTGCATTGTCCGCTGTTTTGGTGATACCTTTGATGGCCACGTAGTTGTTTTGTCAGGGGACTGATGCCAGGCCCACCTAAAGAAGAAAGCAAAAGGGAGCAATTGAGAAAATTGAAGACTATGATAAATATTTCCTATTTACAATATAACATAGGTATAACTAGAGCCAACTGTAGAAAGGGACTGTATGGTGATTGTCTGTGTTATTTCAATACCTAGGTGCATATGAGATGCAGTAAGATTAGAGTTGTGCAAGCTTTCAGAGCGTTATGCTCACTGGGCTTGCCGAACTTTCTATATGGCTGTATAATGTATACAGCCCCGCTTATAGAAATGACATCACAAGGGGTTAGAGCTACATAAGAAGAGGCCTGGACCAGTGACAAGATGGTAAGTACCACTCTCTGAACCGTATACATTATACAGCTATATAGATATATCGCCTACCTTGCTTGGCTGAGCTCTATTCGTGGCTGTCAGCTGCAAGCACAGCTCATTCCTGACATTGCCAGGTTTAAAAGTTTAGCGAGCCCTGAACCCCCCTTCCCAGTTTGGATCAAATCAGGGTTTATGGGCTCAGCTTGCTTAACTCTAGTTAGGATGTAATGAATATACTGAGTATCACAGGAGAAAATGCCATTATAATAACATCATGTATGATTTCCATGTTATTACAAGTAAAACAATTTTAATGGCAACTCCAGCCTAGCATAAATATACACCCTAGAGCATTAATTGACTTTGAAGTGAGTACAGGAGCTGTGCTCATTTTATACCACTGAGTGCCGGCTACTATCAGTAGCCAGACACTCACCACAGATAACAGGGAGCAGTGATCCACTGCATTAACACTTTAGATGCCATTATCAAAGAATTGAATTGCGCATTCGGGCTAGTTCAGTAGCAATAGGCATAGCATTGTACAGTGAATGCAGTCTAGGGAATGTATATAAAAGTCATACCGATCAAGGTTACAAAGGGAGCTTTTTATGTTCTTCATTGGGGCCCCGCAATGCAATCTAGCCATGGCTCAGAACAACCTCTGGTTTCCTGGTTACAGAAGCCGCTCAGGTTTTGTCTGCTACTATGCCTATCAGTGTAACACTACTAGGCATAATACATTGCAGTACAGATCTGTACTGCAATATATTATATGTGTCAAGTCCCCTAATGGGAGTAAAAAAACAAAAAAATATATATAAATGTTAAAATATAAATACAAAATACATAGACATACACAAGCCCCCTTTTCCCCAATATGAATTATGTTTTAATAAAAAAAAAAAAAAAAATATATATATATATATATATATATATATGTATATATATATATATATATATATATATATATATATATATATATATATATATATTTATATGCATATTTAGTATCACCTTGTCCATAACAAACCAAGAAATAAAACTATCACATCATTTAAGACACAATGAACGCCATAAAAAAATTGAGGAAAAAAACCTGCCAAATGTACTGTTTTATCTTAATGCCGCCTCTGTAAAACTAAAATAAAAAGTGATCAAAATTTTGCATGTAGCCCAAAATAGTACCAAAAAAAAAAAATTGACTCTCAGAAAATGGTGATGGACGAAAATGATTTTTTTTTGTGATCAAAAATAGTTTCTATAATGTAAATATAATAAAACAAAAATAAGGTATGTAAATTAGGTATCGTCACTGAGCTTTAGAATCAAATTACCATATAATTTATACTGTATGGTAAACAAAAATGAACTTGCCAAAATTGCTGCTTTCTGGAAATCCTGTCTCAGTAAAGATTTTATGAAAATTTATAAAAATGTCTGATGCTCCCCTAAATAGTTGCATTGAAAACTGAAACATACCCTGCAAAAAACAGTCCCTAACACAGCTGTATTGGGGAAAAATCCACAACTCTCAGAAAATGGCGACAGTCAAAAAAAAAATGTTTTAACAAAAAGTCTTTTTGTGATGTAAATGTGATCATACCAAAGCACAATAACACAACAGTGGGGAGATTAATGGCACCCACAACCAATTTGATTTATGTATCCCTTGGTGAGACAACAATATACAACCAAATCACTATAGGAAACACACCAATTAGGTTTTTGATGACATAAAAGTCAATAAATTTTACTTGTACCAAACAAATAATACAGAGTGGATAAACAAAAAATTACAATGTTACAATAAAGTGCCACATATAGGGGAAGGGGATTAGGGTAACAGGGGATATCTTACGCTAGGGGCCCTACCTATCTAGGCAGTAGACTCCGCAATCTAAGTGTGGATAGGGATGGGAGAAAATACCACATTAATGGTTATTGGTAGGTAATTAATAGGCCTCTCTTGCCAACGCGTTTCACCCCTTCATATCTGGGGCTCATCAGGGATGAGAGGGAATCACAACCATTATTAGTTAGATACCACTATTCAAGATATATCAGATAGAATAATATAAAATATTACCAAAACAATGGCACATAGACATAATATGATATTAAATGATTGATAGTTGAAGCTTAGCGTCAAGTTGAGTCAATATGTTATGTATTTTATGTACGTCAAAAACTGTAAAGAAAAAGAAAACAGAGCACTCCAATGTGAAGGACAATATAAATCTGTTGGAGAGGACTCACCAGATTCTGTTGTGCTATGGATAGAGGCACAACACTCATATGGGTATATTCCTTTGGGAGGTGATTGTACGATCCACCGTGGACTGCAGCTTATCCCGCCCAGACTGTACAGCAAGGAAATATAGAACGTATGAGTTGTTACACCATTTGGTGAAAGCAGGAGGGGGATATTCCTTAGCCCGATCCACGAGCCAGGTAAAAAGGTAACTTTTTATTAGTTTTCAATACATGTAACGCGTTTCAAGGACGCTCCGTACTTTTCATCAGACATGTTTAACATAGAAAAAAACGGGGAATATATACTTGTTTGATCCGGAAGAACCGGAAATGACCTCAGTTGATTTGCATAAAATAGCATCATGAAATAACATCAATTACATGTAATCCAAACATAAATATAATAAAACCAATATAAATAATACATATACATATAAATATAATATAAATAATGTTCAGAGTTCATTATTGAGTTGTTTTTTCTATTGTCTCATTTAACCCCCTCGGCCACAAACTGTTAAGGGAGTAAATCCAAAATGGTTCCCTGTTCACTATTTTCTAGAAACGATTATTGCATTCTGAAGGAATGCTTTCCAGAATCATTAACTTTAAACATTTGTGGTCACTATTGTGTAGAGATGTAGTGTGTCTTGATACACTATGTAATACAAAATTATTTTTTATATTGTATCTGTGTTTATTTATGCGGGCACGTACGGTCTGTACGGTACGGCCCACATACTGTAACCCACATTCACATGTGAGGAGGTTAATGACATAGGAATCGGAACAATTAAATTTTTCTTTCAAAGTAAAAATCTCACCTGTGGAAAATGATGTCACCGAATTACAAGGGGGAAACGCAATCCATTCACAACATGAGCAACGTTTACTACCGCATCGAAAGGTACCAGTTGTAGTGAATCTACAAATACTTTGTTTTTTAGTTTTAGTTTTTAATTTGCTGGGGGCCAGATGATTTCTTAATGTTTTAGCTCGCCTGAATGTTAACAGGGGACGTTTCGGAACAATTGTTTTTAGAATGGGATCCATCATTATGATGGGCCAGTGTTTATTCAATATATTTCTTATCTTATTTTTTGCAACATTAAAGGGGTAATCCGCCCCTAGACATCTTATCAGATGTCAGATCGCCGCGGTCCCGCTGCTGGGGATCCCCGGGATCCCCGCTGCGGCACCCCGCTATCATTACAGCACAGAGCGAGTTCGCTCTGTGCGTAATGA
The DNA here is from genome assembly GCF_029499605.1 of Hyla sarda. Lineage (NCBI taxonomy): Eukaryota > Metazoa > Chordata > Amphibia > Anura > Hylidae > Hyla > Hyla sarda. The sequence goes on along the minus strand of NC_079195.1, from coordinate 194,902,562 downwards.
CGGGCGATACAGGGGATGGAGCAGCGTGACATCATGGCTCCGCCCCTTGTGACATCACGGCCCGTCCCCTTAATGCAAGTCTATGGCAGGGGGTGTGATGACCGCCATGCCCCCTCCCATAGACTTGTATTGAAAGGGGCGGGCCGTGATGTCACGAGGGGCGGAGCTGTTACGTAACGATGCTCCGGCCCCTGTACTGCCCGTCATTACGTGCAGAGCGAACTCGCTCTGTGCTGTAAGGATAGCGGGGTGCCGCAGCGGGGATCCCGGGGCTCCCAGCAGCGGGACCGCAGCGATCTGACATCTTATCCCCTATCCTTTGGATAGGGGATAAGATGTCTAGGGGCGGAGTACCCCTTTAAAAGTGGTAATAAAATAAAATTTAGGTGTATTGTTCTGCTTTTCTTTATTATTGTATTTAATTAAATCTGCTTGTTTTAGTCCCTCTACCTTCTTATATGCATTAGTTAAAAAAATGATTGGGTCATTTTTTTCCCTAAAACGCTTATATAAAACTTTAGATTGTTCTTTAAAGTCCTCGGAGGATGTGCAGTTTTTTCTTAACCTCCGGTACTGCCCGTAGGGGATGTTTGTAAGCCACTTTGAATAATGACAGCTATCAAAGTTCAGAAAGCTTTTTACGTCCACTTTTTTAAAGTGCGTTTTTGTGCATATTTTAAAATCTGCATTTTTAAAAATTTCTAGGTCAAGAAAAACAATAGAATCAAAAGAAAAATTCATAGTGAAATTTAGCCCCCAGTCATTATCATTTAAAAACTCCACAAAATACAGAGCTTATTCCCGTGTCCCTTTCCATAAAATAAATAGATCATCTATAAACCTCTTAAAATACACAATATTTCCATTAAAATACCATGAGGACTGCGCGATGGACACACTTTCGAACAAACCCATATATAGGTTTGCATAACTTGGTGCGAAACGCGTGCCCATCGCACAGCCCCTTGTTTGGCGATAAATAACATTGTTAAAAGAAAAAACATTATGATTTAAAATAAACTTGATAGAATCTAGTAAAAATTGGGATTGAATGTCAAGTAAAGAATCATTCTTAGTTAAGAAGAGGTTTTTTTTGCACTAAGCCCTTTGTGCTCAAGAATATTGGAGTAAAGTGCACTGACATCTAATGTTAAAAAGGCGAAGTTTCCTTCTATAGTTAAAGCAGATCATTCGTTAATAAGCTGTGTGGAATCTTTTAAGTGTGCTGGTAATTCTAAAACATATGTTTGTAAAAAAAAAAAAGATCCACATAATGTGACAAGTTATTGCATTCATGCCCGATATAATGGGGCGGCCCGGAGGTTTTTTTGAGTCCTTATGGACCTTTGGTAAATAATAAAATGCAGGTAATGCATATTGTTTCACTTGTAAAAAGGCTTTCTCTTTTTTATTTAGAATGTTATTGTTATCTGCTTCTTGTATCAAGTTATTGTATTCTTTAAAATATTATATTATTATACAATTTTATCATCAGATCCTTTAGTAGAATATTTTAAAGAATATAATAACTTGATACAACAACAATAACATTATGTTATAACAATAACATTCTAAATGGAATATCCCCCTCCTGCTTGCACCAAATGGTGTAACCACTCGCATGTACGTCAAAGGATGTTGTGCAAAACTAATTAGTCACTGGTCAATTTTTTATGAAAGCACAAATAGGGAATTTTTTAAAAAAACATAAAATTATCAAAGGGCCGTTAAATATATGACAGCCAATCATACAAAATAGGGTGTTTCACATATGATGATTTTCACAGGAACACCTTCGCTGTCCTATGATATTTTTTGGAAAAAGAGAGTAATCCCTATCCCTAAGTCTGGTTTGTAGATTATGACCCTCATAAAGAAAATGCACAGACCAGTCCAAAATGTATTGGTAGAAAATATCACACGAGATGACGTACTGACACAATCCTGATAAAGTTATCAAATAATAAGGGCACAGGCAATAGATGTATGGTCATGGACAAAAGGCAGATGTCCAGAAGTGAATGAGGGAAGGTATCCTGCGATTCACCAACTTCCAGGATAGTTGCCGGTGCATCCAAGGATGCCGCTAAGCGTCCACTTTCCACTTTCACTTAATTTCTATAAAACACATAAACTTCCTAAAAGTCATTTTGATTACTTTGAAGGGTACATATGTTATAATGAGGGAGCTCTAACATGTAGGCCCCTCAAATTCCCTTCAGAACTGAACTGGTCCCTATAAATATTTGATTTTGAAATTTTCTCTAAAATTTTGAAAATTGTTGCCAAACTTATATGCCCCATTATGTCCTAATAAAGTAAAATAACACTTAACAAATGATGCCAACATAGAGTAGACATATTGTAAATGAACATTAATAACTAATTTATGTGTAATGACTATCTTTCTTACTTCGTGGAGGGTGGACATGATCCATTCCTGGGGACTACCAGGGTGATATGCAGGAGATTGCAGGGGGAGGGGGTCCCAGAGGTCGGACCTGCGATCAGACACCTATCTCCTACCCTTCGAATAGGGGATAAGCAATCCTGCGCCACAGTTATCCTTTATGGTCTATTCACACGTATAGTATTCTGCGCAGATTTCAATGTAAACTGAATGTCTGAACACAGCTTGAAATCCTGCACATCAAATCTGCGCAGAATATTGTACGCATGAGTAGACCCTTAAAGGGGTACTCCGGTGGTCAACGTGTTTTTCCGTTTTTGACTTACCCTTTTTGTTTTGTTTCATTTCTATTCTTGTTGTTTAGGCGACTCTATTTCCTTTCTTTGTAGTCTTTTTATCCCCCACCTTGCTTTCATATCTTTGCCTCTATTTCCTGTTTCTTGCTGTGCTGAAAACTGCAAATCCCAGCATGCCACATGCCTTTCTGGTTTAGGGTGGCTCCTTTTTTTTTTTTTTTGTTCCGCCCTTTACCCATCCTACTATTTTCCCGGGTCGGCCCCCTTATACACAGCACACTAATATAATCAGCCCTGGTTGGGATACACTGGCATACACACACAAAAGGGACTACAACTCCCAGCATGTGTCATTCAGGAGTCTTCAGTCTGTGGTATAACACCAGCATGCTGCCTCTGTAGTCTCCTGGGGGTTGTAGTTCACCACACCTCTGTAGGGCATACACCAGTGTTTCCCAACCAGGGTGCCTCCAGGTGTAGCAAAACTACTGCTACCAGCATGCCCAAAGGCTGCCATGGCATGCTGGGAGTTGTAGTTTTAGAACAGCTGGAGGCACACTGTTTTGGAAACACTGGTGTAACATGATGTGTATGCTGTGTATGCAGTGTTTCCCAACCAGTGTGCCTCCAGCTGTAGCAAAACTACAACTCCCAGCATGAGGGGGCATGGCTTCTTTCTCTCATGCAGCCCTCCGTCCTCCGGGAGGGGGAGATGAGGGGCGTGGCTTCTTTCTCTCATGCAGAGAAAAAAGAACAGAAAAAAAAACGTGTTGTCCCACGGTGACCCCGCATCATATCACGGCGGGCCCGGCGTCATAGTGAAGCCGGGACCCGCCGCTAATAGCATGCGGCACTGATTGTGGTGCCGCGCGCTATTAACCCTTTAGCCGCGTGCTCAAAGCTGAGCCATGCAGCTAAAAGTAAAAGTAATAAGTGCCGGTTAGCTCAGTGGGCTGCTCGACTGCGACGAAATCGCAGCTATGGGAGCTATAACACTGCAAAAAAAAAGTGAAAAATAAAAAATGAATAAAGATCATTTAACCCCTTCCCTATTAAAAGTTTGAATCACCCCCTTTTCCCATAAAAAAAACCACAGTGTAAATAAAAATAAAAATAAACATATATGGTATCGCCGCGTGCGGAAAGGTCTGAATTATAAAAATATATAGTTAATTAAACCGCACGGTCAATGGCGTGCACGCAAAAAAAATTCCAAAGTCCAAAATAGTGCATTTTTGGTCACTTTTTACATCATGAAAAAATGAATAAAAAATAAGTCCTATCAATGCAAAAAATGAGCCCTCATACCGCCCCATATACGGAAAAATAAAAACGTTATAGGGGTCAGAAGATGACAATTTTAAACGTATTAATTTTCCTGCATGTAGTTATGATTTTTTCCAGAAGTACGACAAAATCAAACCTATATAAGTAGGGTATCATTTTAATCGTATGAACCTACAGAATAAAGATAAGGTGTCATTTTTACCAAAAAATTTACTACGTAGAAACGGAAGCCCCCAAAATTTACAAAACAGTGTTTTTTTTTTTTCAACTTTGTGTCACAATGATTTTTTTTTCCGTTTCACCGTAGATTTTTGGGCAAAATGACTGACGTCATTACAAAGTAGAATTGGTGGCGCAAAAAATAAGCAATCATATGGCTTTTTAGGTGCAAAATTGAAAGAGTTATGATTTTTTTAAAGGCAAGGAGCAAAAAACGAAAGTGCAAAAACGGAAAACCCCCCGGTCCTTAAGGGGTTAAAAGAAGATGCAATATAGCCAAAAATCTTAACCACCGGAGTTTCCTTTTAAGGGAAAAATTTGCCCTGTCCTGGGTTAGGAGAAACACAATTATATATAATACACATGATGCCCAATAGGCAACATTTCGAAAGAACCTAATTTAAGTCCAGTAGGAGTTATATATTATTATGGATCCCACATATGACAAACCAGCTGCAATATGTTGTCTATAAAGAATAATACCAGCAAACTGTAGATAGAGACTATGGGGTAATGGTTATTTACATGTCTAGGCGCAAACCAGGTAGGTAAATATCAATACATTTCCCCCAAATTCTGCTCTCTAATACAGTCAATTTACGTCAAACAAACTACACCACTTCCAAAGTATGCTGTAAATCCAACAGTAAATGGAAGACATCCCAACCACAATCTCAAAGAAATGCATGATTTTATTAAATACACACAAAAAAACATAATAAAATACATAAAATGAACAGGAAGACAAATCGCACAGGGCAGTGGTTGAATATACTGGTGCTCAGAGGTGTTACTTGCAGCTTCTGGGCCCAGATGTAAAATCTGCAACAGGGCCCCATCTGCCAATTATAGTACTGGTCACTTATAGGGTAGATGTGTTTTGGGGCCCCCTTAGGGCCCCGGTGTGACTTCTACCTCTACGCACCCTATAGCTTTGCCCTTGTCGGTGCTAAGTAAAAAAGTTTTAATCAAAAAATGTATTATGGGGAGGAAAACCACCGACCTCTATATACTGGCAATAATTTTACCAGGCATAGAAAAATTATTATTAAGGTAAATAAATGGTCATGAAAAATTAGAAAAGGATTACTCTCTACTACAGTCTAATACCCCTCTCTAGCAGACCAGATCTAATATGGGGACTTTTTACAGTGCAGCATTACATAAGGGCCCGATATGTGTCACACACAGGGATATAAACATTACTGGAGATCATGGGGGCTGGCTATTTACTGGACTGTCTGTTATTCACCCCATTTAGTAAACCTACAGCTATCCTCATGGGCATGTGGGCTGATAACAGAAAATAATAGCTTACGTTCAGCTGCACATTAAATAGAAATATGATGAAATATGAATATTCACTCAGGGAACAATGGACCGGTTCTTGTTATTGGAGGGGGTTCTAGTGGTTTGACCTCTACTCTACATTTAGTTATTAGCTATCATGTAGATAGTAGTGTTGCTCGCGAATATTCGAAATGCGAATTTTATTCACGAATATCGCATATTCGCAAATTCGCGAATATTCGCGAATATAGCACTATATATTCGTAATTACGAATATTCGTTTTTTGTTTTTTTTTCACAGTACACATCACAGTGATCATTCCTCTCTGCTTCCAGCTTGTGTGGTGTTAAGAAGGCTCTAATACTACTCTGTGAGACTGGCGTGCAAATTTTCGCATATGCAAGATTTGCTTATGCTGATTTTCGCATATGCGAATATTTGCATGTGCGCATTTTGGCATATGCAAATTTTCGCTTATGCTAATTTGTGTATATGCTAATTTCCGCACATGTTAATATTTGCATACGCGAATTTTCGCATATGCGAAAATTTAACGAGAATATTACGATTATGCGAGTTTAGCAAATATATGACGAATATTCGTCCATATATTCGCGAATATTCGCGAATTCGAATATGGCCTATGCCGCTCAACACTAGTAGATAGATGATAACTTTAAATTCTGAGATAGCCCCTTTAAGTGGCTTTTACTCATATATATCACTGCTTGTTTAGATCTTTAAAGGGGTTATTCAAGAAACAACTTTTTTTTTATATATCAACTGGCTCCAGAAAGTTAAACAGATTTGTAAATGACTTCTATTAACAAATCTTAATCCTTTCAGTACTTATGAGCTGCTGAAGTTGAGTTGTTAATTTCTGTCTAAGTGCTCTCTGATGACACGTGTCTCGGGAACCGCCCAGTTTAGAAGCACATCCCCATAGCAAACCTCTTCTACTCTGTGCAGTTCCCGAGACAAGCAGAGATGTCAGCAGAGAGCACTTTTGCCAGACAGAAAACAACAACTCAACTTCAGCAGCTGATAATTATTAAAAGGATTAAGATTTTTTTATAGAAGTAATTTACAAATCTGTTTAACTTTCTGGAGCCAGTTGATATAAATTATATATTTTTTTCCCTGGAATACCCCTTTAATGCTGCAATCTGCTGGGCGAGCCTGTGTGTATATTACCATATGAGGGTACATTCAGACGAGTGGATCCACAGCATATTTTATGCTGCGGATCCGCTGCTGAAGGACCGCTACATGCTGGCTTAAGATGTGCCAGATTGGAGCGGCAATACGGGAATCCAGATAGAAATGTTGAATTATATTGCTGCATCACTCTGCATGTGGTCTTAGACAGACATGTAACTAATTACACGTGTGATCTTACCACAAGAGGGCATACAAGTAATTTGCACCTTGTGTCCTGTAAAAAGGCTCTCAAAGGCTACTTATGGGTAGTATGCCATATGTGAGAGGAGGCTCATGATTGGACTGAGAGAAGCCAGATGGTCATTTTGACAAACTGCTAAACATCTAGGCCACTGAGACCAAACAGGAGGAGTTGGGTGCAGTGGTTACATGAGGGGACACACATGGCAAATAGACTAGAGAGCAGGGGCATTGCTAGGTCTCCAAAAGACCAGGGGCTAGAGCCCATAGCCAAGCCACGCCCCTAACCACACCCTCAGGCATGTCCTAATCATGCCCTCAGACAAGAATGCATGAAGCATTAGCAGAGACAGTACTTCTTCATTCTGGTGATCGGTGGGTGTCCCAGCAGGCAGACTTATGGATAGGATATCATTAAAAATTTTGGGAATATGAAGAGCAATAATGTTGCCAGCCGTTGTGTTGCCCTCAAAACTTTGCAGGTGGAGGTTCTCTGTTGAGTAGAGGCTTTAATGTTCTCCATTTGGAACATAATTTGGAAATAAATAGGTAAAAGTCTGTATGTTGACTACTAAACAGTGAGCAGCTTATATATATATATATATATATATATATATATATATATATATATATACAGGTTGATAATAGGCAGCACAGCAAAGTTAGTGCAAATAAAGGTGTTCTTTATATGGAATAAAGAACACCTTTATTTGCACTAACTTTGGTGTGCTTCCTATTATCAACCTGTATCTAAAGTGGGATCCGAGATCCAATTGGCGTGCACCCCCTGGACTCTTTTGTTGGATGTGCTGCTTCTTATCTGTGTGTATATATATATATATATATATATATATATTCTGATCTCAAGCCCTACCGCATCCTTTCTCAATGTTTGGAAAATGTGTCTATAAAACAAAGATGGTGACTTTGATGTTGGATATGGGCTTTTGTTGTTGATATAATACCCGATCGTGCGTCGACTTGCTTGCCGGGAGGCTTTAAAAGTCACTGCTCTATATGTATACACATAAATTCTACGAGCACTTCTCATATGTGAGAGATATCATGTAAATCACAGTGACTGACAATGAAATATTTAAAAGAGAAAAAAAAACTCCAATTCACAACACAGAGAAATTGTGTGTTTTTCTGCTATCATAATTCTACACTTTTGCAGGCTCCATAAATAATTAACAATGTCACTTACTTACAACATACAAGTTACACCACCTGAGGCAGAAAATGCAGCCATATATATCAGTGAGCAGGAAGATTTTGATATCCACTGAGCTGTATCAGATGCTAATCGAGTCTTACATCTCAAGTCATTATAAGGTAAAAGGGTGCGCGCAGAAGTGATAATAGCTTTTGGATACTTGAATGGTAAAAACTCCAGACAATAAAATAATAAGTATAAGGAAAGATGTTCACAGACTTGGAATAATGTCTGAACTAATTTTACCCAATTCAAAGGCATATAGAGACAAGGAGGCCCGCCACTGACAGACTGACCATTCGTGAAAAAAGGGTGGTGAGTGGTGGCCTACGGCTAGATGGGGCCTACAATGCATCAGTCAATTACATCAAGTATATGTTATAGTGGTTTGTTATTGGCAAGGTTTAATTCACTCCCACTTCACCATTGGCCTATATCCATGGTGGAATCATTGTCAGGAATCACCCTTATCCCAATGTGGGGAGAGGCACGTGTAGGGAAACTACCTAGACAGTTTAGACAGGTCTTCTGCCCACTAGAGCTAGAGCTGTGGTTTAGTAGACAGGTCTTCTGCTCATTAGAGTTAGAGCTGTGGCTAGGGTTATATAATGACAGCATAGAGTGGATGACAGTTCGGGACAGCTGTTCCAGTGGAGTCACGGACAAGCCTCATTCTAAGGGTGCAGAGTTTGGAGGGCTGTAGGACTGCTGAGTACCCCAATAGAGGACATCTGTGCTCAAGAGGAAGACTGACAGTTCTACACACATCAGAACTGCTGGACACCATTGGATACAGGTCCTAACCAAAAGAGAAAGAGACAGCATGCTAAACATGAGACCTGCCCAGGTAACATCTGCTGCCAGGGAAAACCATCAGCCACTGCATTGTTTTGCTGCTAGAATTGTGTAAGTATTGTGCATACATTGTAACCACAATTTGCCCTAGTAAAGCTGTCTGGTCAGTTATCTAAAGCTTCACGTCTCCTAGAATTTATTTACCATCTGGGCCAACCAGACATTACAAGGGACACGTGGTTTAGGAAAGACAAATTGCAGTTATTGAGAAAGTCGGTGAAGCAATCAGGGCCAAGAACCCACCTAAAAATATCCCCCCCCCCCCAATCCTGTTCTTTACCCAAGTTGTGCTATATTGAACTTTACAGTGCATTATATGGTGCAATATGGTTACATGATCCTTCATCAAACCATACACAAGACCCTACTGGGACACTGCAAACAGCTGTTCTCCCATGAAGTTCAGTATAACTCAATTGGATATTAATGGCAATTTTTAGGCAGTTTTGGTAATCTAAAACTCAGTAAAAATGTCAAAAAATCTGTGTTAACATAGACATAGGGTATAATGTCCAAAAATAATCTGAATAATGAAGACAAGAAAAAAACACCAATGTTTGGTGCACACCCAATTAGAGAAATAAAAGATGTATATGACACACATATAAAACCTTTTGAAGAGCTTAAAACTGAGCACAGTACAAACAGAGGGGGCAAGACACTCTCCCACAAGGAGCACAGGCATAAAGTGAATATTTCATAAATTCAGGCTGACATAGAATAAATAAACAATAATGTAAATCATATATTGCACTATAGCCTTAGACTTGAAACAGAGGCAATACAATCTAACCCAGTCCCATGATATAGCACATAATATGGCAATAACCATTTCATGCACAGTCCTAAAAAAAACAAGACTGCAGACAAAAATAACCCAAACAATAAAGCATATACAATATGATTCACCAGGGTTACAGGCAAGTGCTGCCGATCAGGGAGTAAAAGGATGGAAGAAAAGGCAGCCAGGTGAAGATTTACCTAACACGTGCTCCACATTGCCTCATGACCTCACCCCATGAAATCCCCCACGTGTTTGTGCAGGCCCCACTCCAGACTCACCACTACCCTCTGCACTACCACAGTGCCAAGTACTGAGGTGTCACCTGATGTAACTGATAACACTTGATATGGCATTGCTCCTGAAGCCCTCTGTTCTCAGTTGTCTCTGTGGTTGCCTCACTTCGTTTCTGGTAGGTGTCATCGCTACCACTGTCCTCAGTCACCAAATAAACTGTTCTCAACTACCTCAGGCTATGTTCCCTAACTACTCCTAACACCGCTCCTGCCCTTAACCCCTTAAGGACACATGACGTTCTCATACGTCTCCATTTCCGAGTCCTTAAGGACACATGACGTATGAGAACGTCATGTGTTTTACCGGCCCCCCGCAACCATCTGGAGCGGAGCCGGTCCCCGATGCCTGCTGAAATCGTTCAGCAGGCATCGGGGCATATCGCCCAGGGGGGTCATTATGACCCCCCATGTCGGCGATGGCCGCAGATCGCTGGACAATTCAGTCCAGCGATCTGCGGCAGATTCCGGGTCAATCGGGTCTCCAGTGACCCGGTGACCCGGAATTATTGGCTGATCGGGGCCGTCAGAGACGGCCCCGAACAGCCAGAGGCAGCAGGGGTGAGGTGGCACTGGTGCCACCTCGCGATCGCCCTGATTCGTCGGCCGGATTACCGGCCGACCAATCAGGGCGCCTGCTGCGGGTGTCACTCCCGCAACCCGCTCCGCCCCTCTTCCGGAGGACGTGAGCGGGTGCGGGACGTGCACCCCGGGTGCTGGGGACCCCGATCCCCGGCGCCCCTGTTGGGATCGGGGCCCCAGGAGCAGCGGCGGCGGCGGAGACGACGAGGGACTGACCTGTGCGGCGAGGATCGTTGGAGGTGAGTGACAGCCTCCTGTTGTTGCTTAGCAACAGCTCCCAGCATGCAAAAAGGGCATGCTGGGAGCTGTAGTTATGCAACAGCAGGAGGCAGACCACCACAACTCCCAGCATGCCCTTATGGGCATGCTGGGACTTGTAGTTTTGCAACAGCTGGAGGCACATTCTTTCTATGGAAAAGTGCACCTTCAGCTGTTGTGTAACTACAACTCCCAGCTTGCACAATCAGCTAAAGTGCATGCTGGGAGTTGTAGTGGTGCATCTGGTGGTTGCATAACTACAACTCCCAGCATGCCCGTTGGCTGTCGGTGACTGCTGAGAGTTGTAGTTTTGCAACAGCTGAAGGCACACTGAGTTAAGTAGTAAACCAGTGTGTCTCCAGCTGTTGCATAACTACAATCCCCAGCATCCCCAGCCAAAGTAGTATGCCTCCAGCTGTTGCATAACTACAACACCCAGCATGCCCTTCCGCTGTCCGTACATGCTGGGGGTTGTAGCTTTTGCAACAGCTGAAGGCACACTGGTTGCAAAACACTGAGTTTGTTACCAAACTCGGTGTTTCACAACCAGTGTGCATCCAGCTGTTGCAAAACTACAACTCCCAGCATGCACTGATAGACCGTACATGCTGGGAGTTGTAGTTTTGCAACAGCTGGATGTCCCCCCCCCAATGTGAATGTACAGGGTACACTCACATGGGCGGAGGATTACAGTAAGTATCCGGCTGCAAGTTTGAGGTGCGGCAAAATTTCTGCCGCAGCTCAAACTGCCAACGAGAAACTACTGTGAACCCCCCGCCCGTGCGACTGTACCCTAAAAACACTACACTACACTGACACACAATAAAATAAAAAGTAAAAAACACCACATATACACATACCCCTACACAGCCCCCCTCCCCTCCCCAATAAAAATGAAAAACGTCTGGTACGCTACTGTTTCCAAAACGGAGCCTCCAGCGGTTGCAAAACTACAACTCCCAGCATGCACTGATAGACCGTACATGCTGGGAGTTGTAGTTTTGCAACAGCTGGATGTCCCCCCCAATGTGAACGTACAGGGTACACTCACATGGGCGGAGGATTACAGTAAGTATCCGGCTGCAAGTTTGAGCTGCGTCAAATTTTCTGCCGTAGCTCAAACTGCCAGCGAGAAACTACTGTGAACCCCCGCCCGTGTGACTGTACCCTAAAAACACTACACTACACTAACACACAATAAAATAAAAAGTAAAAAACACTACATATACACATACCCCTACACAGCCCCCCTCCCCTCCCCAATAAAAATGAAAAACGTCTGGTACGCCACTGTTTCCAAAACGGAGCCTCCAGCTGTTGCAAAACAACTACTCCCAGTATTGCCAGATAGCCGTTGACTGTCCAGGCATGCTGGGAGTTTTACAACAGCTGGAGGCACCCTGTTTGGGAATCACTGGCGTAGAATTCCCCTATGTCCACCCCTATGCAATCCCTAATTTAGGCCTCAAATGCGTATGGCGCTCTCACTTTGGAGCGCTGTCGTATTTCAAGGCAACAGTTTAGGGCCACATATGGGGTATCGCCGTACTCGGGAGAAATTGGGCTTCAAATTTTGGGGGGTATTTTCTGCTATTACCCTTTTAAAAAATGTAAAATTTTTGGGAAAACAAGCATTTTAGGTAAAAAAAAATATATATTTTTTTACATATGCAAAAGTCGTGAAACACCTGTAGGGTATTAAGGTTCAAATTACCCCTTGTTACGTTCCCCGAGGGGTCTAGTTTCCAAAATGGTATGCCATGTGTTTTTTTTTTGCTGTCCTGGCACCATAGGGGCTTCCTAAATGCGGCATGCCCCCAGAGCAAAATTCGCTTTCAAAAAGCCAAATGTGACTCCTTCTTTTCTGAGACCTGTAGTGCGCCAGCAGAGCACTTTTCACACCCAAATGGGGTGTTTTCTGAATCGGGAGAAATTGGGCTTCAAATTTTGGGGGGTATTTTCTGCTATAACCCTTTTTAAAATTGTAAAAATTTTGGGAAACCAAGCATTTTAGGTAAAAAAAATATATATTTTTTTACATATGCAAAAGTCGTGAAACACCTGTAGGGTATTAAGGTTCACATTACCCCTTGTTACGTTCCCCGAGGGGTCTAGTTTCCAAAATGGTATGCCATGTGTTTTTTTTTTGCTGTTCTGGCACCATAGGGGCTTCCTAAATGCGGCATGCCCCCAGAGCAAAATTTGCTTTCAAAAAGCCAAATGTTACTCCTTCTCTTCTGAGACCTGTAGTGCGCCAGCAGAGCACTTTTCACCCCCATATGGGGTGTTTTCTGAATCGGGAGAAATTGGGCTTCAAATTTTGGGGGGTATTTTCCGCTATTACCCTTTTTAAAAATGTAAACATTTTGGGAAACCAAGCATTTTAGGTAAAAAAAATGTATATTTTTTTACATATGCAAAAGTCGTGAAACACCTGTAGGGCATTAAGGTTCACGTTACCCCTTGTTACGTTCCCCGAGGGGTCTAGTTTCCAAAATGGTATGCCATGTGTTTTTTTTTTGCTGTTCTGGCACCATAGGGGCTTCCTAAATGCGGCATGCCCCCAGAGCAAAATTTGCTTTCAAAAAGCCAAATGTGACTCCTTCTCTTCTGAGACCTGTAGTGCACCAGCAGAGCACTTTTCACCCCCATGCGAGGTGTTTTCTGTATCGGGAGAAATTGGGCTTCAAATTTTGGGGGGTATTTTCTGCTATTACCCTTTTTAAAAATGTAAAATTTTTGGGAAACCAAGCATTTTAGGTAAAAAAAAAATATATTTTTTTTACATATGCAAAAGTCGTGAATCACCTGTAGGATATTAAGGTTCACTTTACCCCTTGTTACGTTCCCTGAGGGGTCTAGTTTCCAAAATGGTATGCCATGTGTTTTTTTTTGCTGTCCTGGCACCATAGGGGCTTCCTAAATGCGGCATGCCCCCCAAAAACCATTTGTCGCTCCTTCACTTCTGAGCCCTCTACTGCGCCCGCCGAACAATTAACATAGACATATGAGGTATGTGCTTACTCGAGAGAAATTGGGTTTCAAATACAAGTAAAAATTTTCTCCTTTTTACCCCTTATAAAAATTCAAAAATTGGGTCTACAAGAACATGCGAGTGTAAAAAATGAAGATTTTGAATTTTCTCCTTCACTTTGCTGCTATTCCTGTGAAACACCTAAAGGGTTAATACACTTACTGAATGTTTTTTTGAATACTTTAGGGGGTGTAGTTTTTATAATGGGGTCTTTTATGGGGTATTTCTAATGTGAAGACCCTTCAAATCCACTTCAAAACTGAACTGGTCCCTGAAAAATAGTGAGTTTGAAAATTTTGTGAAAAATTTCAAAATTGCTACTGAACTTTGAAGCCCTCTGGTGTCTTCCAAAAGTAAAAACTCATAAATTTTATGATGCAAACATAAAGTAGACATATTGTATATGTGAACCCAAAAATGTTTTATTTTGAATATCCATTTTCCTTACAAACAGAGAGCTTCAAAGTTAGAAAAATGCAAAATTTTCATTTTTTTCATCAAATTTTGGGATTTTTCACCAAGAAAGGATGCAAGTTACCATAAAATTTTACCACTAAGTTAAAGTAGAATATGTCACGAAAAAACAATCTCGGAATCAGAATGATAACTAAAAGCATTCCAGAGTTATTAATGTTTAAAGTGACAGTGGTCAGAATTGCAAAAAACGCTCCGGTCCTTAAGGTATAAAATGGCCTGGTCCTTAAGGGGTTAAACACTATTTCAGAGCTTTAAAAAGCTGTATATCATACATTTCTTCTTGCTCGCATAGTGCAATTTTCAGCAATTTTCCAAAATTGCAGCTCGGTCCGGCAAGGACGTCACACACGGGACCACATATGTGGTCCTGTGTGTGGCGTCCTTGCAAGACCGAGCTGCAATTTTAATGCACGAGAATAAAGTCTACATTCCACAACAGAGGTGAGTGCCTCCTGTATATCTTTCCTTACTACAGTAAAATCTTCCTTAGTGGACACCTCCCAATAGTGGACACCTCCCAACAGCGGACAGTTTTAAATTCCCCGGCAAAGTTCCATAAGACTTTGAGGGAGAGTTATCATAACCTGTCCAGAGGAAAAGTTGCTGAGTTTCCCATAGCAACCAATCAGATCACTTATTTCATTTCTGAAAAGGCCTCTGAAAAATGGAAGAAGTGATCTGATTGGTTGCTATGGGCAACTCAGCAACTTTTCCTCTGGACAGGTTTTGATAAATCTCCCCCTTTATGTATTTGCACCCTCAGATTAGGGGACACTCCCAATAGGGGACACGGACACACCCAATAGGGGACAAAATACTTCCAATAGGGGACAATTGGGGACAAAACACTCCCAATAGGGGATGAAACACTCTAAATAGGATACTACCAGGCTTATGTGGGGGGCCCAACCTTGTAAACAGGGCCGCTGTCAGGGGGAATAGCCAATACCGCAATAAGGGGCCCAGGCTCCCAGGGGGTGATGAATTTGCACAAAGGGTAAGAAAGGGGGAATGAAATTGCACAGGTGGGGATAAAGGGGAAATGATGTGGAACAGGAGGTGGGGGGGGGGAATTTGGCACAAGGCAAAGAGTGAATAAGGTGGTACAGGTTATAAAGGAGGATGAAATGGTACAGGGGGGATAAGAGGTGAATAAACGGCACTAGGATATTCAACTGTAATATTGCTTTTTATCATGTTTTATAGGTAATTACACTCTATAGTGAGTACAGTACAGTACTCAATCATTTTTGAGCTTTTTTCCCAATAGGGGACATCTCTCAATAGAGGACACTTTTTATTTCCCGTGAGTGTCCACTATTGGGAGATTCTACTGTATTTATTTTTTTGTGAATGAGTATAGCACACAGTTGGCTGTGCAAGAGCTATATGCTCAGTGACGCCAAACATGCATTACAAATATGATGTGATAAGAGAATAAGCTGTAATAACGTTCTAACAATTGCATTCATGTGTAGAACCACATGGGAAATTCTTAGTCGATTTTTGTTAAGATGCAAGATTGTACAAGTAATGAGTGATGACAGTTTCCGATGAATGTTCAGACCAATGCAGTAGTTTTCTATTGGTCTAAAGTAGCTGGATAAGTCAACCTCTAACAGCACTTATCATCTTCCTGTCTGCGGTCATCTAAATGGACAGCCGTTCGTAAGTTCTAACAAAATAAATATTGCATAATATATTCTGTATATTGTGTGAGCGCATGTATAATACAACACAAGTGGTATGTATATTTATATATCTATGGATGTATATATACAGTACTTGTATGGCCATAAATTAATGACGAGCCCCGGGTCTAGAGATTAAGAAAAGCGTAGGTTTATTAATCATTCAACATTGGAGCCCCACTTGGGCGCTGACCTTTTCATTTTTCTATGCTACATCCCATGGTTTAAGCACTGGGGCATCTCTAAATGCTGCAATTCTGCGAACACAGGTATGAATATGCATGACACTCACCTATTTCTCTTCAGGGGATCTCCGCAATGATTTTGAGAGGGACAAGCACCGCTGGCTGTAGCTGGAACTCTGAGCGTGGGTGAATATGTAGCAGGAGAAATATTAAAGTATTATACTCACAAAGGTACATAGCTTTAATAATGTAGATCCTTGGCTCTACAGGATGCCCATTTCACTGGCTGCTGTATTAATTTTCTATTTTCATACAGTATATAGAATGAGGTACACAGCGCGGGAGGTTTTGCTAAGGAGAGTAGAGAAATAATTACAAACGCATAAATATGAAGTGTGTTCTGTAATCTATGCTCAACTAAATGCAATATACAGTATACACTAGAGGTGTAACCTCAATCTTCCAGACCCCAATGTAAAATGTGTACTAGGGAGCCAACCTATAGTATCTAGAGCTATTTATAATGCCACTAGAATGGTCAGTAGAGGAGAGAATGGGACCTTAGACATCAGGGCGCCCTCTGCATGCTTCACCTGATGTATGTTAAAAATTCTATTTCTTATAGTACCAGATCCAAACAGAAGAAATTCAAGGCCAATTCCCTCCAACCCATCCTCAATTCTGCTGCTTGACTAATCCACCTCTCACCTTGACTCACCTTGCTTCTCTCCTGTGCCAATCCTTTTACTGGCTACAATCCAACAGTAGAGAAACTCCGGCACTGTGTGATAAGATCTAATTCATACTGGATCCAGTAGTGAAACTGGCACTTGACTGGCACCAATGAACCAAATACAGTGAAGCTAAACTTGCAGCAAAGACAAAGAATATAATGGCAAACAGAATGAAAGTAGCACTAACCATAGTATGGCAATATGCATCTTTATTTTTCATAAAGTATGCATAAGGACAAGACAAAGCAGGGTATGGTACAGATGGCATCTGTACCATCCACTGCTTTGTCTTGTTGATGAATATTTCCATCATATGGTGAGTGCCACTTTCACTGGCTACCGATTTCCCAAGAAATTCTATTTAAGCTGTTTACTACAACATACAAGGCTGTCCACAACCTGTCCCCCTCATATATCTCTGACCTGATCTTCCCCATACCGCCTTTCACATACTCTGTGAACATCTAATGACCTCCGCCTGTGTTTTCCCCTTATCTCTCTACCTTACACAATCTTCCCCCGAGCTTCCCCCATAAACTGGAACTTACTACCCTGACATATCCAGCTCTCACTCACATCCAATCCTGCAGAGGGCCCCTTTATTTCAAGGATCTGAGCATAGGCAGCAAGTGACTATGTTCGGCCCACTTTCCACATGTATATGCTTGTTTGGCTAGATTGGATACTCCAGCAGATCACACTATTTGCTGACTGCATTCAGGTCTTTAAAATGAACAGTCCCACTGAAGTGTGCCACTCTATCCATTGACATTTCATTTTTTATGGGTTGTGGACAAAAACATGGGACAAACTGCATTAATGCAATGTTAAACTAGCCTAAAGGAGATCTCAAGCAGAAAAAAAAATAAACATATCCCCATTCCACAGGATAGGGGATAAGTAGCTGATCGCAGGGGTTAAACTGTTGGGGCCCCGGCGATCACTGGGACGGAACCCTGGCGCTCAGTAAGAAGTGCGTGCTGCAGCCGGCACACGCTCCATTCATTCCTATGGAAGCACCAAAAAGACCCGAGTACATCATCGGGCATCATCGGCGCTCTCAGAAGAATGAATGAAGTGAGTGCCGTCTACTGGTAGATGACACATGCTCCTGACTGAGAGCACTGGGGTCTCGTCCCATGATCGCGGGGGGCCCCAATGGCCGGGCCCCCTGTGATCAGCTACTTATCCCCTATCCTGTGGATATGGGATACGTTTTTTTCCGCCAGAGTACTCCTTTAAGGTGAGTTTCACAAGGTATTTTATAGTGTCTGTCAACTCTACACAAGGGTGGGGGAGGATTCCCAAGTTTTATATACAGTATAAAAGATGTCACTCAGTGGCAACCATCATACATAAAGCTTTATGTTCAAAAATGTATACCATGCAGTATATGTTTTTTTATTGGATATTTCTTTATGGAAGGGATTATCTCTAAAGGAATGCTCCATATTCAGAGGCATAGCTTGTAGCTTCGGGGCCCCAATGCAAAATCTGCAGCAGGTCCCCATATGCCAATTATTGTACTGCTCTCTTATGGGGCAGATATGCTTTTGGGCCCCCTTAGGCACCAGGGCCCCGGTGCGACTGCTACCTCTATAGCTATGCCCCTGTCCATATTCTATATCTTCTTAGTATGGGGGTCTTTGAACACATTTTGTGTATAACTTGGAAAATTTCCCAATGTATATGATAAATGATGAATACAGTGTGAAAATAGCTTACAACTATTTGGGAAGGAAGAATAGAGCAGGACTTTTACCTTATGTTTTCTGATTTGTGTCCCACACCCTATGGCCAAGCACTAGACATAACACAGAGTATTAGTTTTTCTAGTAGTATTCCATCAAATAGTCTGGACTCCAGGCTGACACATTTTATTAAAATTGATACATTGTGGCAAAATATTAAAGCAGGTGTTTATTAAAAATGTATTGAGCTCACAGAGGGTTTCCTGGACTAGACACAACTGCATCTACCTCTCGGCTGAGAGCAGGACGAGGTCAGGAGGCTTTCTATAGAGTGGGAAAAGTTTCAAGAAAATGTATATTTATGTACAGAAGAGTAATAACATAAAGTGTGTAAGAAAGTATGACTGTATGATTGTGCAACAAATAAGCTTTATTTATAACGCATGTGACCATAGAAAAATGCGTAGGCTATTAATAGAGAATAATGTACAGGTTCTTGTCTGTGCCTTGTGCTTACCTTTTGTAACTGATGTGGCAGGCATGGGTTTTCATTAATGCTGATTCCTGAGATGTTGGAGTCCAGCCAGGCGGTTCACAGGTCAGTTCAGATTATATACAGTTTTCATGTGTTTTCTTATTCCAAGTGTGCTTTTTATTTTATGTTAGAGCAATATTGCATTTGGGAGAAAGCGATTTAACCTATTATCACAATTGGGTTGTTTTATGATGATTTTAGGTCTTTAGGCTATGTTCACATATTGCAGTTTTACCCTGTTTTTGAAATGTTTTACCACAATTATTGTGAATCACAGCATAAATGCAGGAACAAACTGCCCCCTGTCCTGTGCCCCTCACATATAATGCACCCTGTCCTGTGCCCCTCACATATAATGTCCCCTGTCCTGTGCCCCTCACATATAATGTCCCCTGTCCTGTGCCCCTCACAGATAATGCACCCTGTACTGTGCCCCTCACAGATAATGCACCGTGTCCTGTGCCCCTCACAGATAATGTCCCCTGTCCTGTGCCCCTCACATATAATACACCCTGTCCTGTGCCCCTCACATATAATGTCCCCTGTCCTGTGCCCCTCACATATAATGCACCTTGTCCTGTGCCCCTCACATATGATGCACTGTCACGATGCCGGCTGGCAGGTAGTGGATCCTCTGTGCCAGAGAGGGATTGGCGTGGACCGTGCTAGTGGACCGGTTCTAAGCCACTACTGGTTTTCACCAGAGCCCGCCGCAAAGCGGGATGGTCTTGCTGCGGCGGTAGTGACCAGGTCGTATCCACTAGCAACGGCTCACCTCTCTGGCTGCTGAAGATAGGCGCGGTACAAGGGAGTAGGCAAAAGCAAGGTCGGACGTAGCAGAAGGTCGGGGCAGGCAGCAAGGATCGTAGTCAGGGGCAACGGCAGAAGGTCTGGAAACACAGGCAAGGAACACACAAGGAACGCTTTCACTGGCACTAAGGCAACAAGATCCGGCAAGGGAGTGCAGGGGAAGTGAGGTGATATAGGGAAGTGCACAGGTGATCACACTAATTGGTAATTGGGAGATTGGGCCAGGCACCATCATAGGTGCACTGGCCCTTTAAATCGCAGAGACCCGGCGCGCGCGCGCCCTAGGGAGCGGGGCCGCGCGCGCCGGGACAGGACCGACGGAGAGCGAGTCAGGTACGGGGACCGGGGTGCGCATCGCGAGCGGGCGCCACCCGCATCGCGAATCGCATCCCGGCTGGAGGCGGAACCGCAGCGCACCCGGTCAGTGGATCTGACCGGGGCGCTGCAGCAACAAGGATGAGGCGAGCGCTCCGGGGAGGAACGGGGACCCGGAGCGCTCGGCGTAACAGTACCCCCCCCCTTGGGTCTCCCCCTCTTCTTGGGGCCAAAGAACCGGAGGAAAAAAAACTCAATTTTTCCGTGATGAGGTCCGATGCACATTAGGAGGGGTTCTGTGTGAAAACGCACGAGACAGTCCAATCTTTTATTGTAAAAACAATAGATGTAGAGGGGTCTGGCGAGACTGGTCACAGGAACGTAGAACCTGTTGATAAGAGAGGCCAAAAAAATTTTTCCTGCAGATCCGGAATCCAAGAAGAGCATAGTAGAGAAGGAGAAGGCAGAGGCAGATGACGGGGTCATTGCGGTCCCAGAGCGGTGCGGCCCATGACAGGGCTTTTCCAGACAGAAGGCAGAACACGAAAGCCACCTTAGACCTTTCAGTAGGAAACTGGTCCGACATCATCTCCAAGTGCTGGGAACATTGCGAAAGAAAGCCACGGCAATACTTAGAGTCCCCATTAAATTTGTCCGGCAAGGACAGGCGGAGGCTAGGAGTGGCCACTCGCTGCGGAGGAGGTGCAGGAGCTGGCGGAGGAGAAGATTGCTGGTGAAGTTGCGACTGAAGTTGGTGCGCAATGGTGGACATTTCCGACAGCTGGTGGGTTAGATGGGCGATCTGTCGGGATTGCTGGGCGATCACCGTGGTGATATCCGAGATATAAGGCAGAGGGACCTCAGCGGGATCCATGGCCGGATCTACTGTCACGATGCCGGCTGGCAGGTAGTGGATCCTCTGTGCCAGAGAGGGATTGGCGTGGACCGTGCTAGTGGACCGGTTCTAAGCCACTACTGGTTTTCACCAGAGCCCGCCGCAAAGCGGGATGGTCTTGCTGCGGCGGTAGTGACCAGGTCGTATCCACTAGCAACGGCTCACCTCTCTGGCTGCTGAAGATAGGCGCGGTACAAGGGAGTAGGCAAAAGCAAGGTCGGACGTAGCAGAAGGTCGGGGCAGGCAGCAAGGATCGTAGTCAGGGGCAACGGCAGAAGGTCTGGAAACACAGGCAAGGAACACACAAGGAACGCTTTCACTGGCACTAAGGCAACAAGATCCGGCAAGGGAGTGCAGGGGAAGTGAGGTGATATAGGGAAGTGCACAGGTGATCACACTAATTGGTAATTGGGAGATTGGGCCAGGCACCATCATAGGTGCACTGGCCCTTTAAATCGCAGAGACCCGGCGCGCGCGCGCCCTAGGGAGCGGGGCCGCGCGCGCCGGGACAGGACCGACGGAGAGCGAGTCAGGTACGGGGACCGGGGTGCGCATCGCGAGCGGGCGCCACCCGCATCGCGAATCGCATCCCGGCTGGAGGCGGAACCGCAGCGCACCCGGTCAGTGGATCTGACCGGGGCGCTGCAGCAACAAGGATGAGGCGAGCGCTCCGGGGAGGAACGGGGACCCGGAGCGCTCGGCGTAACATGCACCCTGTCCTGTGCCGCTCACATATAATGCCCTCTGTCCTGTGCCCCTCACAGATAATGCACCCTGTCCTGTGCCCCTCACAGATAATGCACCCTGTCCTGTGCCCATCACATATAATGCCCTCTGTCCTGTGCCCCTCACATATAATGCCCTCTGTCCTGTGCCCCTCACATATAATGCACCCTGTCCTGTGCCCCTCACATATAATGCACCCTGTCCTGTGCCCCTCACATATAATGCCCTCTTTCCTGTGCCCCTCACATATAATGCACCCTGTCCTGTGCCCCTCACATATAATGCACCCTGTCCTGTGCCCCTCACATATAATGCACCCTGTCCTGTGCCCCTCACATATAATGCACCCTGTCCTGTGCCCCTCACATATAACGCACCCTGTCCTGTGCCCCTCACATATAATGCACCCTGTCCTGTGCCCCTCACATATAATGCCCTCTGTCCTGTGCCCCTCTCATATAATGCACCCTGAGGGGAACATGACAGGGGGGCATTATATGTGAGGGGCACATGTCAGGGGGCATTATATGTGGGGGCACATGACATGGGGCATTATAAGTGAGGGGCACATGTCAGGGGGGCATTTTATATATATACATATATATATATATATATATATAAGGGGCACATGACAGGGGGGCATTATATGGGCACATGACAGGGGGAGTCCTGTCATTTGCCCCCAAATATAATGCCCCCCTGCCATGTGCCCCTCATATATAATGTCCTCTGTCCTGTGCCCCTTGCATATACTGCACCCTGAGGGGCACATGACAGGGGGGCATTATATGTGAGGGGCACATGACAGGGGGGCATTATATGGGTACATGACAGGGGGGTCCTGTCATTTGCCCCCACATATAATGCCCCCCTGCCATGTGCCGCTCATATATAATGCCCTCTGTCCTGTGCCCCTCGCATATAGTGCACCCTGAGGGGCACATGACAGGGGGGCATTATATGTGAGGGGCACATGACAGGGAAGCATTATATGGGTACATGACAGGGGGGTCCTGACATGTGCCCCCACATATAATGGCCCCTGACATGTGCCCCTCAGGGAGCATTATCTGCGAGGGACACAGGACATGGGGCATTATATCTGAGGGGCACAGGACAGAGGGCATTATATATAAGGGGCACATGATAGGGGGCATTATATGGGCACATGACAGGGGGGGTTCTGTCATTTGCCCCCACATATAATGGCCCCTGACATGTGCCCCTCACATATAATGCCGCCCTATCATGTGCCCCTCAGGGAGCATTATATGCAAGGGGCACAGGACATGGGGCATTATATCTGAGGGGCACAGGACAGAGGGCATTATATATAAGGGGCACATGACAGGGGGCATTATATGGGCACATGACAGGGGGGGGTTCTGTCATTTGCCGCCACATATAATGCCCCTCTGCCATGTGCCCCTTATACATAATGCCCCCCCTGACATGTGCCCCTCACTTATCATTTGCTTCCCCCCTTCTCACACCCGTCACCTTTCTCACGCTGCGGGCTGTGGCTGCTCCGTTCTTGAAGTGTCAGTGACAGCAGCGGGGACGTGATTTCCAGGCGCCGGCGCGCTGGTGTGATGTCATTGCGCCGGCCTGCCGTGGATGGCGTCACTGCGGCTGTCACTGACACTTCAAGAACGGAGCAGCTGCAGCCCACAGCGTGTGAGAAAGGTGACGGAGTGGTGGAGCGGGACAGCTGACAGCTCCCGCTCCACCATGCTAGCCGGAGCTTATAGCTCCTTCACTATGCGGCCGCTGCTGCTCTGCATACAAGGGCCTGATACTAGTATCAGGCCCTTGTATGCTAGTGTAGTGTAGTGTGCATGGGAGGCCGCCGCGGCCCGACTGCACTGCGCTGCAGCCGCGCTGAATATATAAAAGCGGGTCAGTCTGATAGTGCCTGAATTGCTCAGGCACCATCAGACTGACCCGTTTTTATATATTGCCGACCCCAGGGTGAGCGACCCACCTGGAATTTTCCCGGTATCCCGCCAAGCCAGTCCGGCCCTGAGTCCAGCACTGACCACTTCCTAAGACACAAAATGAAACATATGGATGTGTGGTGTCCTGGTACCATATCCTATACGTTACCTCTATGGAGGTCCCCATAGTCCCTGGGACGTCGGGGTCCCTCTTGTCTAGTCTTCCCCTTGTCACCTCTCACTTAGTCAGTAGATATATAGTAATTCTAATTGATATTTATATAGCTATAGGTATAGAAACTGTATATATTTGGTTATTTACCTGTACAGAGCGTAGCAGGACCTGCGGGTCACGTGATCAGGTAGAAACTCTATGGTTTTGCTTAAGGACCTTTGGAGGTCCCCGTGACGTGTTCACCCACCATGCCTTGTAACGGTGAGTGACAGCTGACACGGACCAATCCAAAACGGCCCTGTCCCTGTCCATATAAGGGAGCGGCGGCCATTACTAGCTCTCTTTCCTCGTGGGCTGCTGATGAGGACGGATCTGTGCAGCTGTCATCAGCAGTTACCAGGCCTAAGCCTTGCGGCAACGGTCATCTCTCAAAACGGTGAGTTACTTCAATCCCTATTACCTCAGCAAGATCAACGGACCTAAATATTCCCCTAAATCCGGACGGATCTCTGAAAAAATCCTAAATCTAATAACTCTTTGGATAAGTCAATGGTCCTCAGCATCTGTCAATCACTGCCGTGCTATATAGAGACTGTATTACTAAGACTGTTGCTGTTAACTGGATGTACCGCAGGTACTTCAGTAAAGTTTATGCAAGTTCACGTTCATCTCCATTGTGGACCTTCATTCATTTAAGCACGCACCTATCGTTCCTGGGAAGGGTGGCGATAGGCCGGAGATTTACCTCAGCGTATTAACCCTCACCCTGGCGTCATGAGTGACAGGGGTTAAATTAACCCCTTATATTCTGAAGCAACACCCCAACTACCCGATACCCCCGAAGGGCTACCACAGATGCAGCAAAGCTAGAACGAAACAGACAGCACTGTAGGAATAGTGGTGGTGAGAGTGCATTATAAAGGGGAAAAAAATAAATAAACTGGAGTGTTTCTTTATATCCTGTGGAGTACTACTGTATATATTTGTTTCTGTTTTTAGATGTTGTACTGTATATGTACACATTGTTCATATTACTTTTTTTCCAATAAAAACAGATATGCACAGTCGCAGGTTTGTCCAACTTACCTAGATCTTCTTCATTCCCCGGAATGGGTCGGGTTCAATCCCAGCCAGGCATGGATTTGCAAAAGAGAAGGATGTCCAGCCTTCATGAGGTGGGCGGTCATATGGAGGTAGAAAGGGCGGAGGCAGGGAAGCTGTGTATGCCGGGCCCTGCCTCTATCTCGCAAAGCCAACTGTTTCCAGATTAGCAATGCCGGCACATACAATGGGTCTAGCTCTAGAACCTGACCATGGATCCAGGTAAGTGGTACCTCACTGTAATCCGGTTCACCCACACTATAACCCCATGTATTGGGTTAAGTGAGGGTGAACCCACTGTTAGTTTCCCTTCAATGCTGTTTTGGATTCAAACCACTAGATAGTTTATCATTTGGGAAAATCTACAACCTGTAAGTTCAGAGAGCACCCCGATACAACTGAAAATGCCAAAGCTGCTCCTTTTTGGCTAAACTGGACAGAGAATTTGCATATGTGACCGTATTTTATTTCACAGCATTGATTATACAATTTCACCCCCTTTATTGTTTAGTATAATCTGGACTTTATTAACCCCAAAGCTGTTCCTTTAACAGCGTCCTGAAGAGAAATCAGATTTTTATGACAGAAATAAGTACCCTTCACTGAGGGAGTAAATTAATGCATACATGTCCATCTGATCACACAGTCTGACATAATATATATAGCGTGCAATAATGCGCCGAAGAACAGAGTCATAGTAATGAGGTGTGATACAGGCAATGAAGTCCCTGGAGACCATTTACGGAATGGCAAAATGGCAATACATCTAGATTAGTGTAATACCGAAAAACGGCTCAAATTTTGCATTTACATGCAGCAGGTCAAGTCAGAAATAACGGGCAGGAATTAAGAAATTAGAATATTTGTGACGGTGAAAGTCATTTAGCTGCAAATGAGATCGAGGAATAAGATGCAAATATGCATTAGGTTTAGAATAAGTAAAGATGTTCGGTCATCATTTCTTAAACAGGAGGCCTACAGCTATTGCAAAACCACAACTCCCAGCATGCCCAAATGAGAACAAACTCTTCTTTATTGGTACGTCAATGGGTTTTTCTATCTCCTAAAGCAATGTTACCCAACCATTGTGCCTTCAGCTGTTGCAAGACTACAACTCCTACCTATTGACTTGACCTTTTGTCTGTTTCCTGACTTTGCTCCTGCCTGCTGACTTTGTATTTTGCGGCTATCTAGGTTTGACCTTTGCTTGTCCTGGCTTTGTTTTGTTTATGATTTTGTACTACACCGCCTTCTTGGTTTTGACCCTCCGGCTTGTTCCTGTTAACTCTTTGTCTTTTAGTTTGGCACCATTTATGTCCATGCATTATTGACCTGGACTGCCTGATGCTTCTTGATGCAACTACACTTAGTTTACCCACCTGGGGGTCACTGTGTAGGGTGGATTGAAGTTAAAGGAATACTGTGGTGCAGGACAACTAATCCTGTATCCAAAGGATAAGGGATAAGTGTCTGATTGCAGTGGGTCTGACTGCTGGGACCCCATATGATCTCCTGAACAGCGCCCAGCATTCCTTGTACATGGAGCAATCTCAGCTCCGAGCAAGGAGACTGTTGGCCCTCGCACTAAGTGGTGGTCAGCATTGTTACGCCGAGCGCTCCGGGTCCCCGCTCCTCCCCGGAGCGCTCGCTACACTCTCCTCACTGCAGCGCTCCGGTCAGGTCCACTGACCCGGGGCGCTGCGATACCGCCTCCAGCCGGGATGCGATTCGCGATGCGGGTAGCGCCCGCTCGCGATGCGCACCCCGGCTCCCGTACCTGACTCGCTCTCCGTCGGTCCTGTCCCGGCGCGCGCGGCCCCGCTCCCTAGGGCGCGCGCGCGCCGGGTCTTTGCGATTTAAAGGGCCACTGCGCCGCTGATTGGCGCAGTGGTTCCAATTAGTCTCATCACCTGTGCACTTCCCTATATCACCTCACTTCCCCTGCACTTCCTTGCCGGATCTTGTTGCCATCGTGCCAGTGAAAGCGTTTCCTTGTGTGTTCATAGCCTGTGTTCCAGACCTCCTGCCGTTGCCCCTGACTACGATCCTTGCTGCCTGCCCCGACCTTCTGCTACGTCCGACCTTGCTTCTGTCTACTCCCTTGTACCGCGCCTATCTTCAGCAGCCAGAGAGGTTGAGCCGTTGCTAGTGGATACGACCTGGTCACTACCGCTGCAGCAAGACCATCCCGCTTTGCGGCGGGCTCTGGTGAAAACCAGTAGTGACTTAGAACCGATCCACTAGCACGGTCCACGCCAATCCCTCTCTGGCACAGAGGATCCACTACCTGCCAGCCGGCATCGTGACAGTAGATCCGGCCATGGATCCCGCTGAAGTTCCTCTGCCAGTTGTCGCTGACCTCACCACGGTGGTCGCCCAGCAGTCACAACAGATAGCGCAACAAGGCCAACAGCTGTCTCAACTGACCGTTATGCTACAGCAGTTACTACCACAGCTTCAGCAATCATCTCCTCCGCCAGCTCCTGCACCTCCTCCGCAGCGAGTGGCCGCTTCTGGTCTACGCCTATCCTTGCCGGATAAATTTGATGGGGACTCTAAGTTTTGCCGTGGCTTTCTTTCCCAATGTTCCCTGCACTTGGAGATGATGTCGGACCAGTTTCCCACTGAAAGGTCTAAGGTGGCTTTCGTAGTCAGCCTTCTGTCTGGAAAAGCCCTCTGGGGACCGCAATGACCCCGTCACTGCCTCTGTACACTCCTTCTTCTCGGAAATCCGAAGTGTCTTTGAGGAACCTGCCCGAGCCGCTTCTGCTGAGACTGCCCTGTTGAACCTGGTCCAGGGTAATTCTTCCGTTGGCGAGTATGCCGTACAATTCCGTACTCTTGCTTCAGAATTATCCTGGAATAATGAGGCCCTCTGCGCGACCTTTAAAAAAGGCCTATCCAGCAACATTAAAGATGTTCTGGCCGCACGAGAAATCCCTGCTAATCTACATGAACTCATTCACCTAGCCACTCGCATTGACATGCGTTTTTCCGAAAGGCGTCAGGAGCTCCGCCAGGATATGGACTCTGTTCGCACGAGGCGTTTCTTCTCCCCGGCTCCTCTCTCCTCTGGTCCCCTGCAATCTGTTCCTGTGCCTCCCGCCGTGGAGGCTATGCAGGTCGACCGGTCTCGCCTGACACCTCAAGAGAGGACACGACGCCGCATGGAGAATCTCTGCCTGTACTGTGCTAGTACCGAACACTTCCTGAAGGATTGTCCTATCCGTCCTCCCCGCCTGGAAAGACGTACGCTGACTCCGCACAAAGTTGAGACAGTCCTTGATGTCTACTCTGCTTCTCCACGTCTTACTGTGCCTGTGCGGATATCTGCCTCTGCCTTCTCCTTCTCTACTATGGCCTTCTTGGACTCCGGATCTGCAGGAAATTTTATTTTGGCCTCTCTCGTCAACAGGTTCAACATCCCGGTGACCAGTCTCGCCAGACCCCTCTACATCAATTGTGTAAACAATGAAAGATTGGACTGTACCATACGTTTCCGCACGGAGCCCCTTCTAATGTGCATCGGATCTCATCACGAGAGGATTGAACTTTTGGTCCTCCCCAATTGCACTTCTGAAATTCTCCTTGGACTTCCCTGGCTTCAACTTCATTCCCCAACCCTGGATTGGTCCACTGGGGAGATCAAGAGTTGGGGGCCCTCTTGTTCCAAGGACTGCCTAAAACCGGTTCCCAGTAACCCTTGCCGTGACTCTGTGGTTCCTCCTGTAACCGGTCTCCCTAAGGCCTATATGGACTTTGCGGATGTTTTTTGCAAAAAACAAGCTGAGACTCTACCTCCTCACAGGCCTTATGATTGTCCTATCGACCTCCTCCCGGGCACTACTCCACCCCGGGGCAGAATTTATCCTCTGTCCGCCCCAGAGACTCTTGCCATGTCTGAATACGTCCAGGAAAATTTAAAAAAGGGCTTTATCCGTAAATCCTCCTCTCCTGCCGGAGCCGGATTTTTCTTTGTGTCCAAAAAAGATGGCTCCCTACGTCCTTGCATTGACTACCGCGGTCTTAATAAAATCACAGTTAAGAACCGCTACCCCCTACCCCTCATCTCTGAACTCTTTGATCGCCTCCAAGGTGCCCACATCTTTACCAAACTGGACTTAAGAGGTGCTTATAATCTCATCCGCATCAGAGAGGGGGATGAATGGAAAACGGCATTTAACACCAGAGATGGACACTTTGAGTATCTGGTCATGCCCTTTGGCCTGTGCAACGCCCCTGCCGTCTTCCAAGACTTTGTTAATGAAATTTTTCGTGATCTCTTATACTCCTGTGTTGTTGTATATCTGGACGATATCCTGATTTTTTCTGCCAATCTAGAAGAACACCGCCAGCATGTCCGTATGGTTCTTCAGAGACTTCGTGACAATCAACTCTATGCCAAAATAGAGAAATGTCTGTTTGAATGCCAATCTCTTCCTTTCTTAGGATACTTGGTCTCTGGCCAGGGACTACAAATGGATCCAGACAAACTCTCTGCCGTCTTAGATTGGCCACGCCCCTCCGGACTCCGTGCTATCCAACGTTTTTTGGGGTTCGCCAATTATTACAGGCAATTTATTCCACATTTTTCTACCGTTGTGGCTCCTATCGTGGCTTTAACCAAAAAAAATGCCGATCCCAAGTCTTGGCCTCCTCAAGCGGAAGACGCCTTTAAACGGCTCAAGTCTGCCTTTTCTTCGGCTCCCGTGCTCTCCAGACCTGACCCATCTAAACCCTTCCTATTGGAGGTTGATGCCTCCTCAGTGGGAGCTGGAGCTGTCCTTCTACAAAAAAATTCTTCCGGGCATGCTGTTACTTGTGGTTTTTTTTCTAGGACCTTCTCTCCGTCGGAGAGGAACTACTCCATCGGGGATCGAGAGCTTCTAGCCATTAAATTAGCACTTGAGGAATGGAGGCATCTGCTGGAGGGATCAAGATTTCCAGTTATTATTTACACCGATCATAAGAACCTCTCCTACCTCCAGTCTGCCCAACGGCTGAATCCTCGCCAGGCCAGGTGGTCTCTGTTCTTTGCCCGATTTAATTTTGAAATTCACTTTCGGCCTGCCGATAAGAACATTAGGGCCGATGCTCTCTCTCGTTCCTCGGATGCTTCTGAAGTTGAACTCTCTACGCAACACATCATTCCTCCTGACTGCCTGATTTCCACTTCTCCAGCCTCCATCAGGCAAACTCCTCCAGGAAAGACCTTTGTTTCTCCACGCCAACGCCTCGGAATCCTCAAATGGGGTCACTCCTCCCATCTCGCAGGTCATGCGGGCATCAAGAAATCTGTGCAACTCATCTCTCGCTTCTATTGGTGGCCGACTCTGGAGACGGATGTTGTGGACTTTGTACGAGCCTGCACTATCTGTGCCCGGGATAAGACTCCTCGCCAGAAGCCCGCTGGTTTTCTTCATCCTCTGCCTGTCCCCGAACAGCCTTGGTCTCTGATTGGTATGGATTTTATTACTGACTTACCCCCTTCCCGTGGCAACACTGTTATTTGGGTGGTCGTTGATCGATTCTCCAAAATGGCACATTTCATTCCTCTTCCTGGTCTTCCTTCAGCGCCTCAGTTGGCTAAACAATTTTTTGTACACATTTTTCGTCTTCACGGGTTGCCTACGCAGATCGTCTCGGATAGAGGCGTCCAATTCGTGTCTAAATTCTGGAGGGCTCTCTGTAAACAACTCAAGATTAAATTAAATTTTTCTTCTGCATATCATCCTCAATCCAATGGACAAGTAGAAAGAATTAACCAGGTCTTGGGTGATTATTTACGACATTTTGTTTCCTCCCGCCAGGATGACTGGGCAGATCTTCTACCATGGGCCGAATTCTCGTATAACTTCAGAGTCTCTGAATCCTCCTCCAAATCCCCATTTTTCGTGGTGTACGGCCGTCACCCTCTTCCCCCCCTCCCTACCCCCTTGCCCTCTGGTCTGCCCGCTGTGGATGAAATTTCTTGTGACCTTTCCATCATATGGAGAGAGACTCAAAATTCTCTCTTACAGGCTTCATCACGCATGAAGAAGTTCGCGGATAAGAAAAGAAGAGCTCCTCCCATTTTTTCCCCTGGAGACAAGGTATGGCTCTCCGCTAAATATGTCCGCTTCCGTGTCCCTAGCTACAAGTTGGGACCACGCTATCTTGGTCCTTTCAAAATTTTGTGCCAGATTAATCCTGT
Organism: Hyla sarda; assembly: GCF_029499605.1. Classification (NCBI taxonomy): domain Eukaryota; kingdom Metazoa; phylum Chordata; class Amphibia; order Anura; family Hylidae; genus Hyla; species Hyla sarda. The sequence goes on along the minus strand of NC_079195.1, from coordinate 194,871,174 downwards.
CTCTTACAAACTTCTTCTTCCTCCTTCTCTTCGTATTCCTAATGCCTTTCACGTTTCTCTTCTTAAACCACTTATCATCAACCGTTTCTCTCCCAAATCTGTTCCTCCCACTCCTGTTTCCGGCTCCTCGGACATCTTCTCCGTCAAAGAGATTCTGGCATCCAAAAAGGTCAGAGGGAAAACCTTTTTTTTAGTGGATTGGGAGGGTTGTGGTCCAGAAGAGAGATCCTGGGAACCTGAGGACAATATCCTAGACAAAAGTCTGCTCCTCAGGTTCTCAGGCTCTAAGAAGAGGGGGAGACCCAAGGGGGGGGGGGTACTGTTACGCCGAGCGCTCCGGGTCCCCGCTCCTCCCCGGAGCGCTCGCTACACTCTCCTCACTGCAGCGCTCCGGTCAGGTCCACTGACCCGGGGCGCTGCGATACCGCCTCCAGCCGGGATGCGATTCGCGATGCGGGTAGCGCCCGCTCGCGATGCGCACCCCGGCTCCCGTACCTGACTCGCTCTCCGTCGGTCCTGTCCCGGCGCGCGCGGCCCCGCTCCCTAGGGCGCGCGCGCGCCGGGTCTTTGCGATTTAAAGGGCCACTGCGCCGCTGATTGGCGCAGTGGTTCCAATTAGTCTCATCACCTGTGCACTTCCCTATATCACCTCACTTCCCCTGCACTTCCTTGCCGGATCTTGTTGCCATCGTGCCAGTGAAAGCGTTTCCTTGTGTGTTCCTAGCCTGTGTTCCAGACCTCCTGCCGTTGCCCCTGACTACGATCCTTGCTGCCTGCCCCGACCTTCTGCTACGTCCGACCTTGCTTCTGTCTACTCCCTTGTACCGCGCCTATCTTCAGCAGCCAGAGAGGTTGAGCCGTTGCTAGTGGATACGACCTGGTCACTACCGCCGCAGCAAGACCATCCCGCTTTGCGGCGGGCTCTGGTGAAAACCAGTAGTGACTTAGAACCGATCCACTAGCACGGTCCACGCCAATCCCTCTCTGGCACAGAGGATCCACTACCTGCCAGCCGGCATCGTGACAAGCATACACCCGCCATGTATATCTATAAAAGAGCCGGAAATACACAAACACTGTATCTCCAGCTCTCCCACAGAGATGATGGCCACCACTTAGTGTGGGCATCAATACAGCACAATATATGCAAAGAGCTGAGGCGCCGTGCACAGGGGGGTGCCCCCCACGATTAGACACTCCTCCCTTATCATTTGGATAGGGGATAAGTTGTCCTGATCCACAGTAATCATTTAAGAGCAGTGGTAGTGGCAAGATCCAGGTCTGAACTTATCCCTACCCCAGATATAAAGCTCTAAATGTCAGAATTTTTTATGTCAAAATTCAACAAAGGTGAACTCATACTTTAAATAGTCCAGAACATACTACTTCCGCCCTAACAAGACACGCTCATTGCATTCCATTGAAGCAGTGTTAAAGGGTTATTATGCTCTTGTCTATAACATAATGCTAATCTGGTGATCCGGCTAATTGCTGCTTGTGGAGCTGAGGCGAATCCCTGCCCTTCCCCCTCCAGTGTCTTCCTTGGATCAACAATGGGTTCATTAAGGAGAAATTTGGTTTGATTAAGCCGTGTCTTTTCTAATTCTTAATAACTGTGAGTCATATACATCTGCTCCGAAGTATCTTCTGCTTCTTATATACCCTAATAGTCCAACCAAACCGTCATTTAGATCCTTCATATAAATCAATCAGAAACATATGTCAAAGAGATCTTTTTTTTAACATGTACCTAATAAAGGTATATGATATTGTGATATAATTTTATTTAAAATAATGTAAAAAAGAAATTTGTATACACTTTTATACATTGAGCCGCAGAAGTAAGAGCCAATATGGGGCTATCTGCTGACACTACTGGTTGTGTTGGGAACTGCAGGGCTGTTCATGCTTTGCTAAAGAAATGTAAAAACATATAGAATACTCTTTGTGTGTACCGTATATACTCGAGTATAAGCCGAGTTTTTCAGCATGATTTTTCGTGCTGAAAACACCCCCCTCGGCTTATACTCGAGTGAACTCTCCACCCGCAGTGGTCTTCAACCTGCGGACCTCCAGAGGTTTCAAAACTACAACTCCCAGCAAGCCCGGGCAGCCATCGGCTGTCCGGGCTTGCTGGGAGTTGTAGTTTTGAAACCTCCGGAGGTCCGCAGGTTGAAGACCACTGCGGCCTTCGACATCATCCAGCCCCCTCTCACCCCCTTTAGTTCTGTACAGTACTCACCTCCGCTCGGCGCTGGTCCGGTGCCGCAGGACTGTCCGGAGAGGAGGTGGTCCGGTGGGATAGTGGTTCTGGGCGGCTATCTTCACCGGGGAGGCCTCTTCTAAGCGCTTCGGGCCCGGCCCCAGAATAGTCACGTTGCCTTGACAACGACGCAGAGGTACGTTCATTGCCAACGTACTTCTGCGTCATCGTCCAGGCAACGCCTCTATTCTGGGCCCGAAGCGCGGAGAAGAGGCGCCCCCAGTGAAGATAGCAGCCCGGAACCACTATCCCACCGGACCACCTCCTCACCGGACAGTCCTGCAGGACCGGACCAGCGCCGAGCGGAGGTGAGTACTGTACAGAACTAAAGGGGGGCGAGAGGGGGCTGGATGATGTCGAAGGCCGCAGTGGTCTTCAACCTGCGGACCTCCGGAGGTTTCAAAACTACAACTCCCAGCAAGCCCGGACAGCCGATGGCCGATGGGGGGGTGTGGGATGATGAAGGGGGGGTGTGGGATGATGAAGGGGGGTGTGTGGGATGATGAAGGGGGGTGTGTGGGATGATGACAAGGGGATGATGAGGGGGGTGTGTGGGATGATTACAAGGGGATGATGAAGGGGGTGGGGATGATGAAGGGGGGTGTGTGTGATGATGATGAAGGGGGGTGGGGATGATGACAAGGGGATGATGAAGGGGGGGTGTGGGATGATGACAAGGGGATAATGACAGGTGATGATGATGAGGGTCTGGATGATGACAGGGTGATGATGATGAGGGTGTTAATGACGGGGGTCTGGATGATGACAGGGGGGGGATGATGTATTTCCCACCCTAGGCTTATACTCGAGTCAATAACTTTTCCTGGGATTTTGGGTTGAAATGAGTGGTCTCGGCTTATACTCGGGTCGGCTTATACTCGAGTATATACGGTGTATATATATATATATATATATATATATATATATATATATATATATATATATATATATGGACTGATCAGCCATAACATTGCAGCCACTGACAGGGGAAGTGAATAACATGGATTATATCACGACTATGTCATCTTTCATGGGGTGGGAAATATTAGGTATTAGTGTTGCTCGCGAATTTCGCGAATATAGCGCTATATATTCGTAATTACAAATATTCGTTTTTTTTTTTTTCTTCACAGTACACATCATAGTGATCACCCCTCTCTGCTTCCAGCTTGTGTGGTGTAAAGAAGGCTGTAATACTACTGTGTGAGACTGGTGCGCGAAAATTCGCATATGCGAAAATTAGTGTATGCTAATTTTCGCATATACGAATTTCCGCGTATGCCAATTTTGTGTATGTTAATTTTCACATATGATAATTTTCGCATACGCGAATGTTCGCATATGCGAAAATAAAACGAGAATATAACGGATATGCGAATATTCGCGAATATATGACGAATATTCGTCCATATATTCGCGAATATTCGCGAATTCGAATATGGCCTATGCCGCTCAACACTATTAGGTATTAAGTGAATAGTCAATTCTTGAAGTGCATGTGCAAATAATGGGCAGATGTACGGATCTAAGTGACTCTAACAAGGGTCAAATTGCGATGGCTAGACAACTGGGTCAGAGCATCTCCAATTGAACAGATCTTGCAGGATGCTTGGAGTTGGTAGTGTGGCTTAATGACATATAATTATATAGTTTGTAAGGTTGAAAAAAGAAAAGACTCCATCAAGTTCAACCTAAATCCCTTCTGTGTTGATTCAGAAGAAGGGAAACAACCCCATGAGTCTGCTGCCAATTGTCCCATGACAGAGGAAAAATTCCTTCTCGGTCCAATATGGCATCCAAATAAATCCCTGGACCATCCTTCTATCCCCATAAGTCAAGTATACATACAGTAACTCTTGTAACATTATATTTTTCCCGAAAAACATCCAGGCCCCCAATGAACTTGTTGTGTCCCGGTACTGGATATGTCCTGTCCCTTTTGTCTGGAGTCCCCTCAGCCAGAGTCCCTCCATGCTAATGGACATTCCTGAAGGGCTAACATCTAGTCGCCTCTTAATATTGTAAAGTTTAATGTATATATTTATATATTTAATTAATCTAGGATACCTCTGTATAGGACCTTAGAGGTCACATGCCTGTAATTTATGTTATGCTATGGTTTAAGGACCTTTGGGTCATGTGATATACCCAGAGTTCCAGAGGCCAGGACTGACAGCTTTGGCTATTCAATGAGCTTTGTCCCACCCCCTTAATATATAAGGGGCTGCTGCCACTAAACTCTCTCTCTTAGTTCCAGACTATCAAGCAGCACTAATCTAATAGCAAATCATCAATTCAAGTTAGACCTGAAGACTTATCTTCCGCAGCCACTAAACCGTGAGTTATCCAGCTCAAAACTACTAAAATCCTGTGTGACTGCTGCAACTCAATTATCTTCAAATCAGTAGCACAGTGGCTAGAAAATCAAAGCTCATGGTACTTAGAAGTCCCAGCAAACCTGTGAAGAACCTGAACTACGGTCCTCTAAACAAAGACTGTTTTGTTTCCTGCAGTTGCATAAAATATGCAGTAAAGTTTATTCCGGTTTTCATCAATATCTGCTGTGGACATTCAATTATTTCTCCCTACCGTTTCTGGGACGGTTGGCGGTAGGACCATTACCCTAAGGAAACCGCATTCTAGCGTCACGACAACATAGGGTTGATACCAACATACCCTACACTATTACCTGCACCACCCAGTCACCACAAACTTGTTAATTGAGTCAGACAACACAACATGATGTGGAAGTTTTATAGCCTCTCTTCCCCAGATCCCTCTGTAATATTATATTATCCTCCGCTGTGGTGATCACCTTACCCAGTTTAGTGTCATCTGCAAATATTTCAATTCTACTCTGTAATCCCTCTACAAGGTCACTAATAAACATTCAAAAGAAGTGGACCCAGTACTGATCCCTGTGGTATCCCACTTGTTACTATTACCCACCCAAAGTTCCATTGATCCCCACCCTCTGCTTCCTATCACTGAGCCAGTTGCTAACCCATTTATATATATCCTCCCCTAGTCCCAACCTTTTGTGTGGCACAGTATTAAATACCTTAGAAAAGTCCAGATATATAACATTCACAGCTTTACCCCGGTCGAATATATAACTGATCTCCTCCTTAGTCTGACAGGACTGATCCTGCATAAACCCATGTTGGTGCTGTGCTAGCAGGTTACATTGCTTAAAATACTCCAGAATAGTATCCCTCAGAAAGCACTCAAATATTATTATGTTAAACTATATGTTAAACTTACAGGCCTATAGTTCCCAGGATCACAGTCCTGCAGAACAAACCTTGTCATCAAAGAATCCTTAAAAATCAGAAATAAGGGTCAAGCTACCATATTTCATAATTCCAGAACTCCAGGGTGGATGTCTTCTGGACCCAGTCATTTTTATATTTTAGTGTTTTTATAGCAGTGTTGTACTTTTTGGTTTAAACTTTTGAAATTTAACCCCTTAAGGACCACGAATTTTTCCATTTTTGCACTTTCGTTTTTTCCTCCTCACCTTTTAAACATCATAACTTTTTAAATTTCGCAACTTAAAATCCATGTGATGGCTTATTTTTTGCACCACCAATTCTACTTTGCAGTGACATCAGCCATTTTACAAAAAAATCTACGGCGAAACAGAAAAATAAATAATTGTGCAACGAAATTGAAGAAAAAACGCCATTTTGTAATTTTTGGGGGCTTCCGTTTCTACGTAGTACATTTTCCGGTAAAAATGACCTTATCTTTATTCTGTAGGTTCAAACGATTACAATGATACCCTACTTATATAGGTTTGATTTTGTTGTACTTTTGGAAAAAATCATAACTTCATGCAGGAAAATTTATGCGTTTAAAATTGTCATCTTTCGACCCCTATAACTTTTTTATTTTTCTGTGTATGGGGCGGTATGAGGGCTCATTTTTTGCACCGTGATCTGACGTTTTTATCGGTGTTGATCGGACTTTTTGATCGCTTTTTATTCATTTTTTCATGATATAAAAAGTGACCAAAAATACGGTATTTTGGACTTTGGAAATTTTTACTGCCTACGCCATTGACCCTGCGGTTTAATTAAAGATTTTTTTTATAGTTCGAACATTTATGCAGGCGGCGATACCATATATGTTTATATTAATTTTTATTTACATGTTTTTTTTTAAAATGGGAAAAGGGGGGTGATTTGGATTTTTATTAGGGAAAGGGTTAAATCACATTTATTAAGCCCATAGGGGGTTATAACATTGCATACACTGATTGCCAGCACTGTTCACTGCAAAGTCATAGTAAGGTGAGTGACCCTCCGCTCGCGTCCTAGCTAATCGGGACACTGCATTTTCACTGCGGTGGTCCCGATTAGCCCCACTGAGCAGCCGGGAAGGTTTTACTTTAGTTTTAGATGCAGCGTCTAAAGGGTTAATAGCGCGGGGCACTGCGATCGATGCCGCGTGCTATTAGCCCCGGGTCCCGGCTTCAGTTACATGCCGGGACCAACCCGATATGACACACGCGCGTGACCGCGCGTTATATCGCAGGAGCCGGCCACGGATGTAAATATACGTCTGTGGTCGTTAAGGGGTTAATGCAGAATTTACATAATCCCTCCTCCACCATGACACCCTCTTGTTGGGTCTGACAATAATTGTGAAATTCTGGATGACTAGGCAACAATCTGCAGTCACACTACAGCATTTAGAAAGTCTTTACAGAAGATTAGAAGCTATTATAACTGCAAGGGAGGGGGGGGGGTAGAGGTCTTACTCCATACCATATGGATTTGGAATGGCATTGTACGGTTTTTCCTTCCTAATCCTTGTTAGGGGGGAAAATCAACAAAGGAGGAAGCATATTCCTCATATCCAATCCTCATATCCAATCCTCATATCCTGTTCTCATATCACTTCCTCATATCTCAACCTCCTATCCCGACCTCCCATCCCAACCTCATATCCCGTCCTCATATCCCGACCTCATATCTCATCCTCATATCCCGACCTCATATCCTGTCCTCATATCCCATCCTCCTATCCCGTCCTCAAATCTCATCCTTATATCCCGACCTCATATCCTGTCCTCATATCTCGTCCTCATATCCCGTCCTCATATCCTGTCCTCATATCCCGACCTCATATCCCATCCTCATATCTCGTCCTTATGCCCCATCCTCATATCCCGACCTTATGTCCTATCCTCATATCCCGTCTTTATGTCCCATCCTCATATCCCGATCTCCTATCCCGACCTCATATCCCGTCCTCATATCCCATCCTTATATCCCATCCTCATATCACGTCCTCATATCCCATCCTCATATCCTGTCCTCAGGTGGGACTGATTTGTAATGAAGATATTGTAAGCTGAAAATAGAAGGGGATGTGGCTTTGTGGGACTGGGCGTGATTTGCAAGCCAGACCGATGCAAAAAAAGGGTAGAGAATAAAAGAGGTGGGGCTTAAACAGTGGACGTGTCTTTGTGAGATGGGGTGTGGCTTGCAAGCCGGACTGACACATTCACCAGGAGATGCAGAGCGAAACTTGTGGAGTAAGGTACTGGAAGTCCCATAAACTTGCATGAGACTTGAAACAAAAACCCATATTTTATATAAGGGTGTAGGTAAGGGTTAATTTAACTATCATATCTTTTTATTTGACATGTAAGTAATATGTGTACCAGGTATTATTGAAATATCTCCAGCCGTACGGAAGTTATGTGGGAACATACATTTCCCATAGATTTGCAGGGGACTTTAAACAAAAACCCTGACCCTGGCAAATGTGGATGAGTAAGGGTTAAATTGCCTATCCTATGTTTGTTGTTGGACAGGGATGGCTTCGAGGAGGGACCTGGCTCAAACGGCGCTGACCGACCACAACAAGGTATGGAGGATAAAAGAGGATTTTATTGACCAAGATGCCCATCTTGGTCAATAAAATCCTCTTTTATCCTCCATACCTTGTGGTAGTCGGTCAACGCTGTTTGAGCCGGGTCCCTCCTCGAAGCCATCCCTGTCCATTGCATATACCAGTGACCGAAGGGCAGCAGGCGACTTACTATTTGTATGCTATCATCATTGTTGTGTATGAAGCTACACAACCACCCAGGGTGTTATTTTTACCTCACACTGGGGCTTAACAATATTACTCTATGGAGCGCTTACTTCTATGATTGTTGTTGACATATAAGTAACATGTGTGCCAAGTTTCATGTTAATATCTTTAGCCGTTTGGACCTGATGCTGGAACATACACATACACACACACACACACACACAGACATACATACATACATACACACATTATTGAGTTTTTTTTTATATATAGATGGATAGATAGATAGAAACAAAGGGACCTTTTAGACAAAGCTTCTAACATGGATCAATCATTGTCCCAAATATTTTCTGGATTGTTCATAGGGCCCTTTACGTTCACCATTGCCAGCTGTGCGCCTTCCATTTACATGGGGCCATGTGCATCCAACAAACAATCATTTATAAGCCTGCAAAAACTAAACGATTAGCACAAGTATTTTCTCATTCATCGGCTACTCCCTGGCCCATTTACATGGGTCAATTAACAGGAACTATTTTAAGTGTACATTCACACCACATTTGTGCAATACAGCAGAGGAATTTAACTGCCATAAACACCCCCCCCCCCCCCCCCCCCAACATCCCAATCTCCCCCCCATTCCCTGGAACCGCGCCGCATAGTGACTCCAGACAACTAATTTTTTTTAACCATATCAGTTTTATTACAAACATTCATTTGGTTTATAATCGTCCAGTGTTAAAGGACCTTTAGAGCCCTCACCAAGGGTGATTGCCAGAAGTGGGAATCAAAGAAGCCAACAGGTGCTAGAGCCATCTGGGGTCTTTGTTGGGTAGTCTTCAGAGAGAGGTCTGACATCTGGAACCCAGAGAAAAAAGGAGAGTGAGGCTAAGTTTCCACTTGGGTTTTTTTCTGGCACTTTTTGGAATACTGCCACTGCAGTTTTTGAGCCAAATCCAGAAATGTATTCAAAAGGAATAGGACATATAAAGGAACGACTTACACTTCTCCTCCCTTATGGATCCACTTCTGACTTTAGCTCAAAAACTGCAGTGGCAGTTTTCCAAAAATCCATAAACAGGATGTATGAAGAAAGCATGGTCTAGTCTAGTCAAATGTTTGCAATTTCAGTGAAGCATCCAGCATGGACTGTGTCATATCTACTGTATATTATTGGTCCCCAACCCAGTCTTCCAGATCATCCAATATACCTTTTTTTTTTTTTTAGGGAATCTTGAACTGCTGGTGGGCCCTGGGGATTGGGTTGGGGGCCACTGTTATATACCAAGTTATATACCATGTCAGCAAACAACTCCTAATGTTAACCTCTTGTAACTTAAAGAGAACCTGTCATTATCTTGATTATTTTATAATCCTCCCAGTTCACTGCCCCCATCATGATAAACCACCCCCTGCCTTTATTTTTTTTATCATTTTTTAGTTTTCTACCTTGACATTGCTCTGTATTTTCTGCCCAGTCAGATTCACAGAGTAGGAAGGGGGCATTACGCAGCAGGCGTGACATCATCTGAAGCCATACAGGGGAGAACTTCCTCCCTCATTCTGCTACACACAGCCCAAAGCAGTTCAGTGTGTCATGATCTATGATTGGATAAGGCTGCACCCCCCACCCCCCTCTCAGCACTCCAGACTACATTTCCTGATTCTGGAAACGTGCTCTGGACAATTAGGGAAGTGCCTAGTGGCAGCTTTTTTAAACACAAATAAAACATTTATTTTTATTTTTTTAACAAACTTAAGATTTTTTATTTACCATAAGGAGTGCAATAGCAAAAATAAATTTTGAGGACAGTGCCCATTTAAGGGGTGTTTATTAAAATTAGGCTGTATTGGAAAGATTACTTTTCCCTTCGATCCAAAATATTCTAACTTTACTTTTATTGTGTGCTAGTGATGAGTGGCATTGCCCATATTCGAATATGTGATATTTTGCGAATATATAGCCGAATATTCGTCCTATATTCGGGAACTTCTCGTATTCATTATATTCGCATATTCGAGGAAGAGAACAGTGAGGGGGTGGTCAACTTTACTATTGGTTGCTAGGGATGTTGTTGATAACCTCTGACAAGTGTATTTGCGAGTGAAAAAGTGAAAAAAAGAAATATGCGAATATTCACATATGCAAATATGCGCATATGCGAATATTCACATATGTGAATATTCACATATGCGAATGTGCGCATATGCGGAAAAAGGGAATATTCGTAATTTCGAATATATTCGCAATATTCGCAATAAAAATTCAAAATGCGAATATTCGCTCCCAATACTATTGTGTACCTAAAATAGTGACTTTATTATTGCTATAATGGGGGCACTATTTCCCCATTATAGTGATATTTACTGAAAAAAATATCCCCATTCACAGAAAGAAAAAAAAAATCTGTATAAATGAAGCTGAAAGCGCGGTCCCAGTAAGTAATTATCTGGACATTAATGTGATTGGCGCCATTATCCCTCCATGTACACCCGGCCTTACAGCTCATTACGGCTCCAATGTCTGGATATTGAGCTGATTACCTAATAATGAAAATCTGATGAAGAACATGGAGATGTATGGAAATGTATGAAGAAGTGGGTCATGCACACGTTGGACTTTACGTTTAAGCCCTCAAAAACAATGCAAGTTGTATAATCTGAACAGCTATATATTGTATTTTGATAACACGCTGAAAACTGTCAAGTCTAATTGTGTTTTCCTGACTTTATTACCTGATTCAGTAATATTTTTCACCGGAGGACTTTTCGTTACATTATTGCATCCTGGAGTATGAGCTTCTCAATATTCCCCAAGAGTAAACTGGGTAAAATTACTCTATACAAAGGTGGAAAGGGACTATATATTTTTTTATTCTGCTATAATTCATCTTTACAGTAAGGACTCTTTAGCCTGTAGAACTCAGATAAAATTGTGAGCATTGGGTGTTATGGAAGAATATGCTGCTACTTTTTATCACTTCTTGAGCTCTGTGGGAACTTCTGAAATAGAGACATGGTGGCAGTGATTCTATCATGTTCTATGACAGAGAAAAAAATAACATCCGAGTTTCATATCCTGGGTAAAACGGGCTTCTAATCCAGGAACTGAATGGCGCTGACCGGGATAAGGACACCAGACAGGTAGTATACCTCCCAAGAGGGATTTATTTTGTTAATGCAACACGTTTCACAACGCATGCGTGGCTTCCTCAGATGCCTGAACAACAATGGAGATCGCAATGGAAATCCTCATCCCGGTCAGCCCGTTCAATTCCTGGATTAGAAGCCCGTTTTACCCACGACTGTTGATACCAGGAAAGCTGCAGACCTCGGCTCCATCCACGCGATCTCCATTGTTATGCATGGGCTACACAACTATGTCGGGTGAGCAGTAATTTCTCCTTCCATCCCTTCTACCATTGAAGTGAATTTACTCCACAAGGAGCGCCTCCGCCTCTTTTCTTTTTCTACAGAGTTTCATATCCTGGATTTGAAGGGGTTGGTTTAGGATTAGAAAAAGGCTACTTTTTTTTGCCAAAACAGCACCATTCCTGTCCACAGGTTGTGTGTGGTATTGCAGCTCAGCTTTCTTGAAGTAAATGGGACTGAGTTGTAGTACTACACACAACACCTTTAATACAAAGAGGGCTGGAGCAAGATACACCAGATTTATTAGGTGACTGCCACACAACAAAATCTTTGCCAGCTTTACGCTGTATAGAACTAGTAGAGATATACGGTGTCTACCAACACAATTTGACAAATCTCCCAATAAATTATTAACAGTATAGCAAAAGGGGAGTGACTAAAACTTAACTTTTAATATCAATGCAGCTAAGACACATATAAAGTTAGGTGCAGAAATACTTATATTTGGTCACGGATATATATGATAATCCTGATACCAAACTGTAGACGCAAAATTATAAATACAGTTAAGATATATATAGAACTGTCTATTATTCAGTCATACAACGACCCTAGTTATACTATTATGAGGCAGCCTGGGTCCGTATGGACTATTATGTACAATTCCCTGCCCAACGCTTTTCAGTCAACTAGCGGTGACCTCATCAGGGGCTATATACAATTGTGCACTTGTACACTTTCACCAAATTTCATTGATAGATAGCATGAATATGGCACATCACAATATGAGACCGCCGATACAGTAGCGGTCTCACAGACAGTCTTATGGCTCAATGGAGTCAGATATAAGTGCTATCCACAGAATTCTGGCACTTCCACTGGTTCGTGTCAGACGTTCTGATGTCTGACACGAACCAGTGGACGTGCCTGAATTCTGTGGATAACACTTATATCTGACTCCATTGAGCCATAAGACTGTCTGTGAGACCACTACTGTATCGGCGGTCTGATATTGTGATGTGCCATATTCATCCTATCTATCAATGAAATTTGGTGAAAGTGTACGAGTGCACAATTGTATATAGCCCCAGCTTTATGCTGGCATAGACATCCACTGTATGCTATATGTGTTAGGCCATAGGAAGCCATAGCCCTGCTTTTTAAATTTTTTTATTTATTTATTTATTTTTTTTAAGTGGTGCAAATTTGAAAATGTAGCATATTATTGCACAAAAAAATAAGCATGCACCAAAAGTGAATAGTAATGGCACCAAGCCCATAATCCTACATTGTTCTCTTTAAAAAGGGATTTTCCCGTCTGTTTTAAGCTATTAATCGCAGATCAGTGGGGTGCTGACACCCGACACTCCCACTGATCAGCTGTTTGGCTCCAGCACTCCACTGTAAACAGGCTCAACTCAGTTGGCTCTGTTCCAGGCCTGGTCACTACCGTGATGTCATGTCTCGGCCACACTGCAACCTGGGAAAACCTGACACCTGAGTAATTTTGAATGCTGTTAAATATAAATATTTGGGAGAAATTCACAGAAGAACTAAACTAACTTTACAGCCCCTGTAGCAAAAATAAAAAATAAAAATCCTGGAATAGCCCCTTCCCGCCCCATTTCTCCCTCCTTTCCTCCCTTTTGGTGAAAGCATGCCTAATCTTTAGTTTTACATTAAGTTGCACATTTTGCACAGAATTGGTGATGTTTGATCAAAAATTGTCATTCCTGTGCAAAAATGTTAAACATTTGAGAATTTGTTCTGCTGACACAACTTAATATATGTCCTCATATTTTTGGTAGGTAAAATACACTCTACCACATTCAAACAGTCCTAAAGACACCTTAGAGAAATGGCCGTACCACTGGTTCCAATACCAAATCAACATAATACCGAGCTGTTAGTGTACCTGGGATAATGACTAGAGGGGTACCATATATATTGCCATCCTACACCATAATTTCAGCACTAGGACCAGTCTGACATTGCCATGTGTAGTCCTCTTCATGTCATTGCCCACATTGTCTACAGACCAATCTCTGGCTCCACTGCAACCAAAACAAAAGTGTGACACATCTTTGAAGAGGATAAACCTCCATTTCAGCTCCATTGTTGTCTTGGTCTGCACCATGATACCCTTCAAGAGCGGTGGCATGTGGTCAATGCAACACCTGTAGCTGGACATTATATCATATTATATTAGCTTATAGTCCAATGTTGTGCAAGCACCTTCTGATGCTTTGTGTGGACAATGTTCATCTCCCTAAACTTGGTATGTGATGTCTGCTTTCACTCACAGTACAGAATGGATCACTCCACACCATTCTTGTAATCTGATGATTTGTCTGTGCAGTGGTTCTCCTCTGGGCACCTCTGGGACACGCAATGTTGAACAGTGCTGACAACCCAACCTACCTGTGTAGCGATCTACTGGTGTGATAAACCAAGATCTTGTCCTTCTTGGTGCTGCAATTTCAATGTTCAAGATTGTATGTAGAGATGAGCAAAGTTACAGTGATTCGATTCGTCACAAACCCTGCGGCTCGGCAGTTGCTGACTTTAGCCTTCATAAATTAATTCAGCTTTCAGGTGCTCCGGTGGGCTGGAAAAGGTGGATACAGTCCTAGGAGAGTCTCCTAGGACTGTATCCACCTTTTCCAGCCTACCGGAGCACCTGAAAGCTGAACTAATTTATGCAGGCTAAAGTCAGCAACCGCCGAGCCAAGAAGTTTGTGACGAATTGAATCACTATAACTTCACTCATCTCTAATTGTATGTTAAAAATGCTGTAAAAAAAATGTGCAGACAAAAAATAACCCATAAAAGCTAAAAACTGCGTAATTTTGCCATAAAACTGCACATTTTGTTCCCGTTGTCACTACTACATGTGGCCTCAATGTTTTTTCCTTAGGAAAAAGAGTAATTTTAATTTTAACCAAAAACCTATACAATGCAATACAAATGTAATTTCCTGAAAGAAGCCAAACCAATGTTGCCCCGATGGCCATTAATAAGATTGTATTAAAGTTTTGCCTTCTCCTTTATGCATATTTTGTGTATTGTCATGTATGATTTATTGTTCTCGGAGTGCAGACCAACAGGATCTTTCTCGGTGGCATTTATATGCCCCGAGGGGAAACTCTTTCTTCTTGTGTGCATGTGTAGGGAACATGGTCTAAATGAATATGACTAGGGACCTGAAGACTGAAATAAATCTGCATGTTCAGAGGGGCAGATGCGAATTGAACTAGTTTTTTTTTTTGTTTTTTTTTTTATATATGAACTGTGTTCCAAAGTCGATGTGCTAGTTTAAGCTGAAAACGGTGGATGAATCCCTGGGCTTATATCACCTCCTCGTGCCTCTTAGCATTCTCACAAATATAAAGCATTCAGGAGCTTCCTACACCTGGCTGTCAAACATGACAGATGGCAACGCTTTGCTACAAGTACAATTCTTACAGGAAAAACAACCTTATCGCCCAATGGCATCAATGTGCCTCCGAAGGTAATAATTGTTGTAACAAACTCCTTTTCTAAACATAAATATAATCTCTCAGCAAAACACGGATTCTAATAAGGACATGGCGGTGGTGCTTATTCTTCGGAGTGAAGTATGATCATTTCTTATATAAAATTGATAGGAGACACTTCAGCAAGTTCCAGCCTGGTTTATGAAACATCATCCCTACATCCTAAATAAATCATGAGAGAGAGGAAAAACATACAACTGAAAAAAAAAAAAAACATACCTGACAACCGGAGTGTTTGATGTTCAATCCCATTGGAATAAATTATTTAGAAAGCTGCTGTAGAATTCAAAAAGAAATTTCTAGGTTTGGAAATGACCCATGATTATTATGTAGCAGCCATTGTTTTAGGATTGGAGAATCATAGTAGTAATAATGTAAACAATGATAATTACTACATGACTATCACATTGACATTTTATACTTCTGGTTTTGCACGGTTGAGCACACAATCTTTCAGATACAAGTCACGGACAAGCAGAAATGGCAATCTTATTTATTTATTTTTTTGGTGCCCTGGGCCTATGGAGATAAATGAGTAGCTCGAGAACCCGAAGGAGCTAAAAGAAGGAAGTCAAGACCAGCAGAGCTTATGCTTTGGAGCACAACTCTGTATGGTCTTTTGTTAGCAACTAGGTAGCGGCTTATACCTACTGAGTTATAAATATTATGTATGCAACATGACCGTGTCGATGGGAACATAGAGGCGGTGAGGGGAGTGGGTAAAAGAATAGTTTTCTGCAGCAAAATGTTCCACTTTAAGTAGGAAGGAAAGAAATCGTTTGAACTATTGAGAGGTGAAGTTATTAAATTAGTTATAAAGAAAAAGAAAAATTGTTGACCAAATGGGGTTGGACCTTAAAAGAACTATGCTATTATCCAAGAGAAGGAAAAAAATTACTACAATTAGAGGAAATCTGTCAGTATGAGAACGAATCCTCGCAGCTCTAATGCGCTTTCACCTAAGGAATAATTACTGTTATTAAAATGCTTACTTTCCTAGAATGTCTCCTCTTAGCCACAATGCTCTGTCTTCTACAAAATATCATTGCATTAATAATCCTTCTTATAAGGAAGGGGAGAAAAAATCATGTAGCTGCAATGTTCCCTAAAGAAATAATTCTTGTTATTTGAGAACTTCCATCATGAGCCGAAAATCTCCAGACCACAATGATAAGTTCCGGCTGGAGAAATAATAACGGAGATGCAGGATGTATAGGAATGTCTCCCTATAGTGGAAATGTTCTCTCTGCCCCACTTATAACAACGTCTCCTTGAGGCCCCAATGTTCTAAAAAAATAATGTAATTTCAACAATATAACAACTGAACTCCTAATAAAAACTCTTGTATAATGGGATCCTTTCTTAAGAAATGATCTAAAGATACGGAGTCGTATTAGAGCAGCACCGTGGAGCTCTAGTGTGTTTTTGTCTTACAAGGTTTTGCTAATAGGGGCATGACCTTGGAGATCAAACATCCACAGGCTAGAGGGTGAGCCCATTTGTATAGGGCAAAATAGACATGTTTTCCAGGCTCGGGAAATACAGCCTCTCAGGGACATAATTGAAGCAACAATGAAGATGTGATTATGGCACTGAATATGGTCATTTGTCGCTCGGGCCTTGAAAAATACAACATTAAATATATGCGGCAAGAAGAAGTTGTAACTGCATCAGTCTGAAAACATGCGCAAGCGGCAGATGTCCACTAGGAACAGCATAAAATAACACTAGAAGATAGTTTAATGTGTAAAGAGTGCATAATTCGTTTTTTTTATTTTTTATTTTTTGTTACTACCTTTGTCAATAGAATAATTGGAAACCGGGAAAACATGTTCAGGAAATAGCAACTGTAAAACTTATTTGAAATTTGTAAACTTTCTACAATTTGTTGTAATTCCGAAAATTTTGTGCCAAGAAGTCATATACTGTTCAAGGGGTCTTATGGTTTCAGTAAAAGGTTATTGACTGGATAATGAAAATAATTGTTCCAATTAATATGTCCTGGTCATGTGATGGACACATGCATTGGCCCTTATTTACTAAGAGTGTTGTGTAGGTTTCTTTTCGGGTTTTAATTCCCTACAATTTATTTTCCACGGTATTTACTAAGCTTTCCCTACAGTTTCCACTTTCCCTACACTTTGCTTTTTATACACATTGGCCCTCATTTACTATTCTAAACCCAACTTGTTTTGTCGTGTTTTTTGGTCGCATGTCGCAGACATCGTGCGCCAGTCTGCGACACGATGCAACATTTCTTCCCGACGGACCCGATGTGGATTCTCCCAAAACCGACAAAGGGGCGTAACCCGACATTTCTGAGCTTTCCCACGTATTTATTAAGCTTTCCAACACGAATTTGTTCAATTGTT
The DNA here is from genome assembly GCF_029499605.1 of Hyla sarda. NCBI lineage: Eukaryota > Metazoa > Chordata > Amphibia > Anura > Hylidae > Hyla > Hyla sarda. The sequence goes on along the minus strand of NC_079195.1, from coordinate 194,853,580 downwards.
GTGGATTTTTTCCCGACAACTCAGAGGGGTTGGAAACCAAGCCAAAAAGACGCACATGCGACAAACAGGATGCAACATAATAATAAATACCAGGGGAAAAAAGCAATCGGGTAAGAAAGCAACATAGACTTACAACCCGATTTTCTAAGTAAATGCGGGCCATGTTCTGACCTGTAGGGTTTTCCTCAGCTGAAATCCACCACATTTTCTGTGGAAACTTTAGTAAATATGTTGGGATTTTGTGAAAATGTCGGGAACACGCCCCTTTTCTGTGACCACGCCCCCTTTCCCCCAACAGCCATGCCCCCTTTTCAGGTTTTCTTAGCAAAATGGAGAGTTAGTTGGGGTTTTTCAATTTAGGCGCAATTTCAGGCGCAAATTCTGGCGCAGACAAAACCCCTGACGGCCGAGACTAAATCGCATTGCAGCCTATGGGGTTTTGTAACTGCCGGTTTGCACCCGTATATGCCCATAATTCATCAAGGACTTGATACAGTGACGGGACATCATGGCGGAAAAATTACTGCATGCAGTATTTTATGTGTTTTATCATTGACGCATCTATCTCCTAGAAAAAAGCATTGCATACCTGTCCTAATAAATATTGAGTATAAATCCGCCACACAAAATATGGCAACTTCGTACCATCATATTCGGAGAATTTGCATACAGCTTTGTGCTACTCCATATCCACTTGTTATTTTACTGTATCCATTTTGAATTAGTTTCATACATGTTTTTTTAGTACAGTGTTACTGGACCTGAGGAAGGCATTCTGTATATGCCGAAACGCATTGTCCGTTCTTAAAAAATATGTATTGTCGTGTGCCGGCCTGAGTCTGTCGTTTCATGACCACCTGTGAGCAGCGCATCTAAAATCGTATTTTTCCAACTTTCACTCGCACTATATTATGTAGACATTTTTAGTCTTCATGTAAGTGGATCATCCTGATGATTGGTGTGAGGCATGGGGTAAGGTCATAATGTCGGGGGAAGACTAAAAGATGCTGTGTTAGGCCTGGTTCACACCAGCAAAAACCATATGGATTTTGACACGGGAACCATGCTGATTTCCACTTAAAAATTGATACTGTTGTACCTAGAGAAAAAAATTCAATGGGAATTCAACAAGAAGTGGCATTTTTCCCCCACAGTCCCACTACAACACTTCTTAGAACCCCAAGTCCTACACCTTATACCTTGTACCCTTTACATACATAGGACTGGACAGTACAAAAATCTTTCTAGATCATTTTACAACTAGCACGGTAACTAGAGATGAGCAAATCAATGCAGCTTAAAGAGGTTCTCTGTCCCTAAACATCTTATCGCCTACCCAAAGGTTAGGGGATAAGATGCCCGATCTCCGGCGTGGCAGCCGAGTCATCTGGTGCACTGAGTGAACTCCACTCCATGCCGGATGACTAGTGACCACAGCCGCCACAGCCCCTCCAGTCATATCTATGGGAGGAGGAAAGACCACTATGTACTAGCCATCACACCCCCTCCAAGTTTCCCTGTTTAGAACGCCGCCACGCTGGCCGAGAGATCGTGGGGGTCCCGGCGGCCAAACCCCCCCCCCCCCCGATCAGACATCTTATCAACTATAAATCCGATTTGGAGTACCCCTCTGAATCCAATTTGGTCTAAATTTGACAAAGCATTTGCATTAATTAGAATCCAAACTTTTTGTTATATACTTCAAATGTGTTTCATCACTGCTCCTGTGCACAAAGCAGCCCAGAGGTAAACAGTGATGCTGTATGCATTATAACTTTCACTCGCTACATTTGCGGGGCTCTCTATACCGGGGCTAGCTGCTTTGTGTGCTGTACAGGAGGAGGGACTCCTGATTTTGACAAGGGACTCCTTGTTCCTGAGTAATCATAGGGCAGTCGGGGCTCTTCCAAATATGAATTGTGATACAAATCCAAAAAGAATCTGACATGAGCTGAATTTTTTCCAGAAATGAATCAGAAGGAATCCCTCAACTCTAACTAAAACCATAACAAGAAGGCATATTTTACATCTAAGGATTACTGACATCACACATTGGGATTCTTTACTGTAAGAGCAGTTAGAGTAAATCTTCCCCACACAATGCTGTAATAGTTTTCTTGAATGTGTTCAAGATGAGCAGGGATGCCCTTCTTGAAAAAAGTGATATTACAAATTATGGGTACTAGATTTTTGGAGATTGAATGATGACCAAGGAATTTATTCTGATACCATATTTGGAGCTGGGAAGGATTTTTATTTTTTGCCTCAAAAGTTTTTTTTTCCTTCCTCTGCATCCACAAGGTAAGAATATAGGTTGGACTTGATGATGGACCCTTATATTATGTAAACGTTATGTAGAACTCCTCCATTTTCTACATATGCACTTTTATAACTAGGGCTTACTTATCATACTGTACTACTAGAGTTGTGTAGGCTTAGAATATGGGGCTTGTACCCAGGTCATCAACTTTTTATTGATCAGTTGATTTTCTTTTCATTCTGAATGGTAATCTCTAATTTTCTTCTTTCATTTTTTTGCAAATACAAGCCAAAAATGATCACTTGTGTGAAAATAGACCTTACAGAAGCTAACAGAGCAGATTAATGTGGAACTTCTCCTGCCTTCCATTCATCACCCTGTACCTTCTGGCAAAACAATTAGCACATGTCAGGGTTCAGTAAATGTGTTGACAGTAAAGTCAGTGGCAAGGTTCTCACAGAAGCATTGGATGGCACTACTAGAATAAACTCAATTGTCTTAACGTTTGTGAAATAAGAAAAGTTAGGTGGTGAGTCTCTGTGTTGTTTTAGTGTAACCTGGATGAGATGAGCATCTCCTTGAATTATACTACTATATTTGCTGGTGCGTTCTATATAAAACTGGACTGGAGGTCACCTAGATCTATATAATTCCTCATAGTGGAGAAAGACACACAAAAAGACATACTGGGGCTGGGAAGGGTTAATAGACAGGCAACCAAAGTAATGCAATGGAAGGACAACAGTACCCAGAAAGATTATCAACATTATGGTTATATAAAAAAAACTGAGAGAGGTTTAAAAAAAAGTAAAACAAAAAACAGAAAGGGGTTCTTTACTGTTAAAGCAGTAAGACTATGGAACTCTCTGCCAGAGGAAGTGGCCATGGTGAACTCAATAAAATAGATCAAATGGGGCCTGGATTATGGGTTATGGTCACTAGATTGCATAATAGGGACCCTAATCCAGGGTTTTTTTTTGTCAGGAAGGATTCTATCTCCCTAAAATGAGGAGTAGTAGAATATGGCACTCTCTTTTCAACAGACGGTGCACAAGTAGGATCCTACTCCTATAATCAATAGCACATGACAACTTGGCACTTGTTTCAGTATTGTGAATTTTATTTCATTAGCAAGCCATAAAACAGATAACATTTCGGTCAACCTGGGACCCTTCCTCAGAACCGTATTGCTGCGGAATAATGTATAGAGAAAAATGGCCTCATGCCGTGTGAGAGGATGCATGGATGCGACCAATGGTCACACAGTAAATAATATTGGAGCCTTCTTTGGACCACAAGCTGGAAGCAGGGAGGGAGGATCACTTTTTTTTTTTTTAAACAGTACACATCATTGTTGTGATGTGTACTGAGAAGAAAAAAAAACTAATATTCATCATTATGAATACATATATTGCTATATTCTTAATATTCGCGAAATCGCGCAATGCCGATATTTGTGGTAAAAATTTGTATATCGAATATTCGCACTCAACACTAATTGCAACTTTTGGCCATAATTGACCTTATCAAGGCACATATGTCTGTCTTAGCTTCATAAAGGCCAGCTGTGACCGAAACATTGCTATATGTGAATATACTTAAAAGGAAGTGTCTGCAGTAGATGTCTGGTGCATTGGATCTGGAGTCGTCTTAAAGGGGTACTCCGCTGCTCAGCGTTTGGAACAAACTGTTCGAAAACGCTGGAGCCGCCGCCGGGAGCTTATGACGTCATAGCCCCACCCCCTCAATGCAAGTCTATGGGAGGGGGCGTGACAGCCGTCATGCCCCCTTCCATAGACTTGCATTGAGGGGGTGGGGTGTGGCGTCATGAGGGGGCGTGGCTATAAAATCACGAGCTCCTGACGCCAACTCCAGCGTTCAGAACAGTTTGTTCCAAACGCTGAGCAGCGAAGTACCCCTTTAAGTTTAGCACAGAGAAAGAGCCATGGTGCAATGGGAATTGTCTATTATAGTGTAGTGTACTAAACTCTATAAAAAGTGAAGGCATAGTCATTGCTGTCCTAAGTTTCTAAAGTTTAGCTTCCAAGTTTACGTTAAGAAAGCCTGTGGGTGAACTCTTAGGACATCCTTTGATGTACAGTAATTATGACTGTATGTTCCCTTGTGAAACGGTTCCCTTGAACCTATAACAAGTCCAACAGAAGGTGTGAACATGGATTTGGCTTAGGGCTAAACCAGGACGTAGAGTGTAGGTCTTCAACCTCCACCACTGCAAGGGGGCTTGGGCTTTGACGTGGAGTCAAAGTACTCACAAGGTCTTCATGCTTTATCTTGCTCCAGGATGGAGAAGATCTCTACTGCTCGTCAGTACCAGGCTACTCCACAAGTATGGTTCGGTTGAGCGGAGCAGCTGGCCAAATGGACCAGATGGTGCATTTCTTTATAGAGTCAACTAAGTAAGAAAGATCAGCAGTCCAGGTCAAACACAGGAGGATCAACACGGTGCACAGTGTAAGGTAAGAAGGTTGGGACAGGTGGCACACCTTCAGGGTCAGTCATCTGGGTCAGAAATAGGAGAGGCGATGCATATACATTATTCAGGCTCAGGAACCTAAAAGACCCATTGCTCCAATTCATAATGATAAGCGAAGGGTGCTCAATAGCCCGGTGGACTTTGGCATTGGCCGAGATAAAGGGCATTTAGAGTTTACTGGTCTTTAAGAGGCTAACAGCTTACACATGAGCTTAACTCTGGGCCTGAGTGGTGGGATGGAGGAGGAGATTGGTAAAGGGGGGGCATGACACTGGCACCTCTTCAGGTGAGCTATGTGGATTTTAAAGTAATTCTATTTCATTGTAACAATTACTGTTCATGGTTTATACCAGAGGACAATAAAAGCTGTACAGTAGCTCAATTGTATGCTTTTTTTTTAGTTGAGAAATAACAAGCTGTGTGTTTTGTCTTTATCACTGTCAGATTGATTAAACACCAGTCAATCAAACACAAATTTATTCTAAAATAGTTATTAATTTTCACAATTCATATGTTATGATCACGCTGTGAAGATGCTTTTTGAAATTATAGGGTTTTTTTCTTCTGTTTCAGAAAACAGAAATATATTAATACTATTATTTTACCCTGCTGATAATCTACAATATTCATCAAAAGACTATAAATGCTAAAGACAGTATTTTTTTTTTTTTTTTTTTAACATCATCATTGCAGTAGTCTCCCAACTTGTAATGGCCTCAGGTTACAATATAATCCACATACAATGGTCTGTAACTTGAACCCAGACTCAAGATACAATGCTATGGACAGTCCAGATCTGCGAAACATGTCAATGGCTGGAAGAACTGACCAATCAGAATGAACATTTCACTGGGAAAACCCCTGTATTACTGAAGTGCATGCACTGACTGGCTGTCTGATAGCGCCCCCTACAGTACAAGGAGGTATTACATGTTCTTTACAACTCTTTACCTGTGCCAGGGTTAGCTGTTTCTTTGGACACCAGGTGAGGGTGGCTCCATGTTACTTTTTTGGGACACTGTGTGTTCTGTACAGGACCCTGAAGAAGCTTCTGTCCTTTACATAGACAGTGATTTACAGTTCCCAGCAGATCTTTCTTACTTTTATATGTAAGGACTTGCTTCATCTGTATTAGTTATCTACTTATTTTCCTTTAACCTGTTCAGGACGTAGGGCATATGCATACCCCCTGCATCCCGAGTCCTTAAGGACGTAGGGTGTATGGATATGCCCGTAGGAATTCCAGTCCCTGCCACTAGCCGGTTGGGGACCGGACCGGGATGCCTGCTGAAATCATTCAGACATGTGATTTTCTCCTATTCCAGGTTGACCGGGTCTCTGGTGACCCGATCACCCGGAAAATAGGGATGATTGGAGCTGTCAGTGACAGCCCTGATCATCCTGAGGGATAGGAGCGAGGTTGCAGTGCTGCGATCTCCTCCTGTCCCCTGCCATTAGTCAGAAATTAGTTCTGACCAATGGCAGTGCACGACAGGGAGTTGAAATGGAAACCCCCCACTCTGCCTGGATGTCGGGCAGAACGGGGGGAGAAGATGGCGGCCGGTACCTGGAAAGAAGATGCCGTGGGGACCGCCGATCATCGGTGGAGACAGCGGAGATCAGCAGTGCAGGTAGGGAAGCAACGGTGGGGGGTGGGGGGATCAGGGGGAAGGAAGGTGGCAGTAAAGTGATCTTTACTGCTGCCCTTCTAGTGGTTGCCAAAGGCTGTCTAGGCATGCTGGGAGTTGTAGTTTTGCAACATCTGGAGGGTCACAGTTTGGAGACCACTATTACAGTGGTGCCCAAACGGTAGCTCTCCAGATGTTGCCAAACTACAACTCTCAGCATGCCTAGACTGCCCAGGCATGCTGGGAGTTCTAGTTCTGTAACATCTCTCCCTTAAGATTTTGCAATTTTCATGAAAATCTTGAAAATTGCTGCTCTACTTTGAAGCCCTCTAATTTTTTCAAAAAGTACCAAATATGTCCATTTTATGATGCCAACCTAAAGTAGACATATTGTATTTGTGAATCTATATAAAATGTATTTGGAATATCAATTTTCCTTACAAGCAGAGAGCTTCAAAGTTAGAAAAATGCAAAATTTTTCAAAATTTTCATGAAATTTTGGGATTTTTCCCCAAGAAAGGATGCAAGTAACGACAGAAATTTACCACTAATATAAAGTAGAATATGCCACGAAAAAACTGTCTCAGAATCAGAATAATCGGTAAAAGCATCCCAGAGTTATTAATGCATAAAGTGACAGTGGTCAGAATTGCGAAAAAGGGCTCAGTCCTTAGGGTGAAAATGAGCTGCATCCTTAAGGGGTTAATCCTCACTTTTTTCATTTTTTGTTTTTGGATGACATTTTGGGTCTATGTAACCAATTACCAGGTTTCCATAGAGTTATGGTCCCAAGATACAATGGTTTCAACATACAATGGTCATCCTGGAACCAATTCATATTGTAACTTGAAGGTCCACTTTATTCTTATTTTTACTTTTAGTTGGCAGATTATTATGAGAAGTAGAATATATTATGTAATGTTTAAGATGTTTTACGGATAATTTACCATTATGAATAGTAGAAATCATTTTGCTATTTCGTCTCCTCCTGACTATTAATATGTTTGGGGCAGTTGCAAGGCCACTGCCTCATAGCTGAATGATGAAGTGTTCATGCTCCTCAGCTCAGGGCTCATGTAGAGTATACATTTCTAATTGGTTAGTTTCTCTTTAACCCCTTAACGACATAGGACGGAAATGTACGTCCTGGTGCCCTGGTACTTAACACAGCAGGTACATTTACGTCCTGTACATGAAGCAAGCAAAGTACCGGTGCTCACAACATGCACAGCAGGTCCTGGCTGCTATCAGCAGCCAGGGACCCACTGGTAATGGCGGACATCAGTGATCGCGCTGATGTCCGCCATAAAATCCCCGCTGCGGCAGGGATCTGATCATCCAAAATGGGGGCCGAAAGTCCCCTTACTTGCTCCTGCCATCATCCTGGAGTCCTCTCCTCTGGTCTAACATCGAGCAGACCAGAGAAGAAGATCACAGATAATACTGATCAGTGCTATGCCTATGAGTAGCACTGTACAGTATCTGCAATCTATTGACAGAATAAATAGAGCTATAAATATGGGGACATAAAAAGTGTAGAAAAAACGTTTTAATTTTTTTTTTTAATGTGTAAAAACCCCTCCCCCAGTTTTTTTGTCACATCACATTCCCAATTTTTTTTTTTTTTTTTATGATTTTAAAAAATCGCAAAAAATTTGCCTTCATACAGCTCTGTATACGGAACAATTTGAAAAGTTATAGGTGGTCAAAATATAGGGATTTTAAACATACTCATTTTGTTTAAAAAGTTTGAGATTTTCTTTAAAACACACAATAATAGAAAAGTATGTAATCATGGGTACCATTTTAATCGTATACACCCACAGAATAAAGAAAACATGTAATTTTTACTGTAAAGTGAACAGCATTAAAGCGAAACCTTCCACAATTGCAGTTTTCTTTTCAACTTTCCCAAACAAATAATATTTTGTTGGTTGCCCCATACATTTTATGGTAAAATGAGGGATGTAATTAATTAAGGACAACTGGTCGTGGAAAAAAACAAGCCCTCATATGGGTCTGTGGATGAAAATATAAAAGAGTTATGATTTTTAGAAGGTGAGGCGGAAAAAACTAAAATGGGCTGTGTCCTTAAGGGGTTAAAGGGGTACTCCGCTGCTAGACATCTTATCCCCTATCCAAAGGATAGGGGATAAGATGTCTTAATGCAGAGGTCCTTTCACTGGGGTCCCCGCGATCTCCTGCAGCACCCGGCGTTCTAAACAAACACCAGATTCCGGTGGCAGTGGTCATGACGTCACACCCACGACTCCCTGTGATGTCATGCCATGCCCCCTCCATTCATGTCTATTGGAGTGGGAGTGACAGCAGACACGCCTCCTCACATAGACATGAATGGAGTGGGCAGGCCATGACGTCACTACCACTGCTACCAGAACCAGGCGTTTGTTTAGATGGCGGGGTGTTCAGCTGGGCACAGGAATACACCTTTAAATATCCCAAGTTTTTGCAGGGATTTCGGGGATAATAGCATATGTTCTTTGTTTTTAAACCCAGTTTCTCTAGTTCCTTGTCTAGCCTAGTTATGGTCATGTTAGTCCAGTTGGTTTTTTGTTTATTCTGGTGTAGTTTCTGTATGTTTCAGTAAATAAGGTTTTTGATCTTAAAGGGGTTATTCACCATAAGGTGATTTTAGTACGTACCTGCCAGACAGTAATGGACATGCTTAGGAAGAATCTGCGCTTGTCTTGGGGCTAAATGGCTATGTCATGAGATTACCATAACACTGTGGCTAGCTTTTTGTGAACTGGTATTTCCTGTTTGAGTTTTCTTCATTTGCCTACAAATGCCATAATTCCATTTTCCTCCCTCCCACACATCAGCCACTCCACCCATTGAAACATAAATGAGCTGCATCCATTCAAAAGATCTGTGGTTTTCAATCAGGGTGCCTAAAGCTGTTGCATTAGTTGCAGATTGATCCCTCCACCCATTGAAGCAGACAGGCTCCCTGCCATTAGATGTCTAGTGAGTCAGGTCTCGGCCGCATTGCAACCTGGTTAAAATCTGAGACAACAGTCATTTTGTATGCTGGTAAAAATAAATATTGGGGTGAAAATTACATAAGAATTGTGAGAAAACCGTCACACACAGTTACAGACACTATATTATGAACTACACTAACTGATAGAGACTTTTAAATACATAAAGATAATAAACACGGTAAAGGAGGAAAGAATATCTAAAAGAAGAAAAACTACCACAAGAGGACATAGTTTAATATTAGAGGGGCAAAGGTTTATACAGTAATATCAGGAGGTATGACTTTACTGAGAGAGTAGTGGATGCATGGAATAGCCTTCCTGCAGAAGTGGTAGCTGCAAATACAGTGAAGGAGTTTAAAGGGGTACCCCATCCCTAGACATCTTATCCCTTATCCAAAGGATAGAGGATAAGATGTCTGATCGCGGGGGTCCTGCCGCTGCTCCCGGCGTTCGTTTAGAGCGTTGGGTGCTACGCTGGGGGCTCGTGACGTCACGACCGTGTTCCGCCCGTGATGTCACGGCCATGCCCCCTCAATGTAAGTCTTGCATTGAGGGGGCATGGTCGTGATGTCACGAGTGGGGTGTGACCATAAAATCACAATCCTCTGCCCGCATCGCCAGTCATCTGGGACAAAGCGCACAGATGTCTGGCGTGCCGAAGCTGAGATCATGGGGGTCCCCAGCGGCCAGACCCCCCATGATCAGACATCTTATCCCCTATCCTTTGGATAGGGGATAAAATGTCTAGGGGTAGAGTACTCCTTTAAGCATGCATGGGATAGACATAAGGCTATCCTTCATATAAGATAGGAACAAGGACTATTCATAGTATTCAGAATATTGGGCAAACTAGATGGGCCAAATGGTTCTTATCTGCCGTTTCTAAATCTGTATGTCCAGGATTAGTGAAGCTTCTGTAGTCATCAACCCAAGAACTATCAAAAAGCATTAAAAGGAGTTGCATTATCTGCCGACACATTCTATCTTTCTATGTTGTTTTTCCCCATTTAATCTTGTAGCATTTGCTCCTTAGTTCAGTATTTCTCAGCTTTGCTTTTTGTCTGTGGGTTTTAGAGTCCTCCTGTTGTTTGTGTTAGGCTGCATTCACACCACGTTTTGTACATACGGGTGTCGGATCCGGCGGGGGAGGGGCAAAACGGGCGCTCCCGTACCCCAGCCGGATCAGCTCGTGACTCCATTTACTTTAATGTCCAGTTCTGCTGTCTTGTGACCAGCCAACACTGTCTTAGGGTGGGTTCACACTACGTTTTGTCCCATACAGGAGCGCATACGGCAGGAGGGAGCTAAAAGCTCGCGCTCCCGTATGTAACCGTATGCGCTCCCGTATGCCATTCACTTCAATGAGCCGACCGGAGTGAAACGTTCGGTCCGGTCGGCTCATTTTTGCGCCGTATGCGCTTTTACAACCGGACCTAAAACCGTGGTTGACCACGGTTTTAGGTCCGGTTGTAAAAGCGCATACGGCGCAAAAATGAGCCGACCGGACCGAATGTTTCACTCCGGTTGGCTCATTGAAGTGAATGGCATACGGGAGCGCATACGGTTACATACGGGAGCGCGAGCTTTTAGCTCCCTCCTGCCGTATGCGCTCCCGTATGGGACAAAACGTAGTGTGAACCCAGCCTTAGACTGGGTTCACACTACGTTTTTGCCATACTGTTTTCAATCCGTTTTTCTAAAGAAAACCGTATGGCAAAAAAAAAACGGATAGAACAGTATGGGAAAAAGTAAACCCTATGCGTTTTTAAACAGTATACTGTTTTTAAAAGTGCATACAGTTCCGTCAGTTTTTATAGAAAAAAACCATACGTTTTTGAAAATGTTGTCCATTTTTAATGGGAGGGGTCTTGGGTGGGGACTTTAGGATTCAAATGCGCATGTGCAAAGTAAAAACGTCTACGTTTTTCCTTTATGGAACAGTATACATGTGCGTTTCCCATTGACGTCCATGTTAAAAAAAACGTATGCGGTTACAGTACGGTTTTTAAACCGGAGACAAAATTGTGGTCAACCATGGTTTTGACTCCGGTTTAAAAACTGTACTGCAACCGCATACGTTTCTTTTTAACATGGACGTCAATGGGAAACGCACATGTATACAGTTCCATACGGGAAAACTGTATACATTTTTACTTTGCACATGTGCATTTGAATCCTAAAGTCCCCACCCTAGACCCCTCCCATTAAAAATGGATAAAATTTTCAAAAACTTATGTTTTTAAAAAAAATAAAAACTGACGGAACTGTATGCATTTTTAAAAACAGTATACTGTTTAAAAACGCATACGGTTTACTTTTTCCCATACTGTTCCATCCGTTTTTTGCCATACGGTTTTCTTTAGAAAAACGGATTGAAAACAGTATGGCAAAAACGTAGTGTGAACGCTTAACTGAGTTTTTTGGGACAGGGGCTCCCATAGTATGGAATGCTTAGTAATCATATTAATAGGTCATACAGTTCCTGGATAAATAATATTGTACCATGCCCATGTTGTACCATGTTTGGCAGTGCGCGCATAGTAGTACTTACAGTTCCCGGTGATACAGTCTGTCATCTCAGAGCAGCCACCACTTATCTCCCTACATTCAAAAGTAGAAAGTTGGGTTGCTCAGGCAGCTTTATCATATGTCATCATGTGTAGACAAAAATCATAAAAAATTGTAATGATGTTAGTATTCATGTATAAATAGATCATGGATATACATTATTTATTCTATCTTTTCCCCAAACAACTTTGAGGAGCTACCGTATTTTTCGCCCTATAGGACACACCGGCGTATAAGACGCACCCAATTTATAGGTGCAAAATCGAAAAAAATAAAGATTTTGAACCCAATAGTGGTCTTCAACCTGCGGACCTCCAGATGTTGCAAAACTACAACTCCCAGCATGCCCGGACAGCCGTTGGCTGTGCGGGCATGCTGGGAGTTGTAGTTTTGCAACATCTGGAAGTCCGCAGATTGAAGACCACTGTATAGGAGGTAATACTCACGTGTCCCCACCGCTCCGGACCCGTCACCTCTGCCCTGGATGTCGCTCCATCGCTGTCGCCGTGTCCCCGTCGCTCCGGAACGTTTCTGCTGCCGGCCGGGTATCCTCGCTCTCCGTCGCCGCCATCACGTCGTTACGCATGTACGCGACGACGTGATGACGAGAAAGGAGAGCGCCGGCCATACAGGGGATCCCTGAACGGAGAAGACACCGAGGAGGCAGGTAAGGTCCCTCCCGGTGTCCTGTAAGCACTAACCCGGCTATTCAGTCGGGCCGTTCGGGACCGCCGTGGTGAAATCGCGGCGGTCCCGAACAGCCCCACTGAACAGCCGGGTTAGTGTCACTTTCCCTTTAGACGCGGTGGTCAGCCTTGATCGCCGCGTCTGAAGGGTTAATACAGGGCATCACTGAGATCGGTGATGTCCTGTATTAGCCGCGGGTCCCGGCTGTTGATGGCTGCAGGGACCGCCGCCATAGGGGTGTATTCACCGTATAAGACGCACCGACTTTTTCCCCCCAGTTTTGGGAAAGAAAAAGTGCGTCTTATACGGCGAAAAATACGGCAATTCGCTCTCCATACATGGCCTGCTCAAGGTACTTCTATCTGATGAGCCATATTACTTCACATATGCTCCACACAAATCCGTCTCCACATAGAGTTTATTAACATTATTGGAGTCACTGAGATATTGATAATTGAGGGCAATATAAAGGACAGGAAAATCAGCCTGCAATAAAACATAATGACTTGTGTGATATTCAGGGCACTGTATGTTGATAAATGAAATGGGTTTTGAAGATGATAATGTATTATGCCATTATTGTGTAATTTAATCGTGACTACTGGTTAAGGACCTATTCACATATATACCATCTTTTTTTTTAAGAGGCATTTAATCATATTTTAAATTCAAATCTGATCAGGATAAATTTACAAGAACTACAGAAGACAAGGAAAAAGCCCAAGGGAACTTGTTTTGCAGGCTAGTGGGGGGTCTCATATGTCCGGCCCAACTTCCCACAAATCTTTAAGGGGTACTCCGGCCCCAAGACATCTTATCCCCTATCCAAAGGATAGGGGATAAGATGTCTGATAGTGGGGGTCCCACCACTTGGGACCCCCGCAATGTAAGGGGGCGTGGCAGCCATCACGCCCCCTCCCATAGACTTGCATTGAGGGGGCGGAGTCGTGATGTCACAATAATCCATCCCCGTGCTTGGGAGGCAAAAGACTGAGAACCTCCAGCGTTTCCAGCAGTATTTACAGGTGGGTGCTGCATGCTAGATTGCGGGGGTCCCCAGTAGCGGGACCCCCGCGATCAGACATCTAATCTTTAAGGGGTACTCCGGCTCCAAGACATCTTATCCCCTATCCAAAGGATAGGGGATAAGATGTCTGATAGTGGGGGACCCGCCAATGGGGACCCCCACAATTGGATAAGATGTCTTGGGGCCAGACTACCCCTTTAATGTTATTGTGCAGTATATCCTAGTGATTTGCCAAAATATTATTATTAAAATGAGAATATCCCTTAACCTGGTATGAAAATTGCTAAATCTGAAGGGACAGATGTTAGGAGTTGGGAGTTGCAGTTTGGCCTTCCTAGTGGTTGCCACAGTAAGGATCACTTTACTTTCACTTTCAATTCCCCCCCACCGTCGCTTCCCTACCTGAGCAAGGATCCAGCAGTCTCCAGTGACGATCAGCTGTTCCCAGGCATCTTCAGGTAAGGTACCGGCCTCCATTTCCTTCCCACGATCCCCTCAACATCCAGGGGTGGCCAGAATGGGGGGTTGCCATGGCAACCCACTGTCCTGCTCTGCCATTGGTCAGAATCAATTCCACAGTGTCACTGCTCTTACAGTAAAGAACCCCTGTCTGTGCTGGTGTAGAAACCTTCTTTCCTCTAAACGTAGAGGATGCCCCCTTGTTATAGATACAGTCCTGGGTATAAATAGGTCATGAAGAGATCTCTGTACTGTCCCCTGATATATTTATACATAGTTATTAGGTTGCCCCTAAGCCTTCTTTTTTCTAAACTAAATAACCCTAATTCTGATAATCTTTCTGGGTACTGTAGTCCTCCCATTCCCCTTATTACCCTGGTTGCCCATCTTTGAACCCTCTCAACTCCACTATATCTTTCTTGTACACTGGTGCCCAGTACTGTACACAGTATTCTATGTGTGGTCTGACTAGCGATTTGTACAGCGGTTGAATTATTTCCTTGTCGTGGGCATCTATGTCCCTATTTATGCACCCCATGATTTTATTTGCCTTGGCAGCAGCTGCCTGACACTGGCCACTACAGCTAAATTTACTTTTAACTAAGACTCCTAAGTCCTTTTCCACGTCAGTCGTCTCAAGTGTTCCCCCATTTAATACATAATCCCAGCCCGGATTTGTAACAGTGCACTGTCCTCTATAGTGTTTACCGCTTTACAGAGTTTAGTATCATTTGCTACTTTACTATTCAACCCCTCTACAAGGTCATTAATAAATGTATTAAATAGAACAGGACCCAACACGGACCCCTGTGGTACCCCACTAGTAACAGTCACCCAATCAGAATAAGTACCATTAATAACCACCCTTTGTTTCCTATCACTGAGCCAGTTACTTAACCCACTTACACACATTTCATTTTCCTCGGTGAACACAGTGGAGAAGAATTTGTTTCATGCATTTGCTTTTTCCTGATCCCCGTCTATAATTTCTTCCTCATCATTTTTTAAAGGGCCAACACTTTCATTTTTAACCTTTTTGCTATTTATATAGTTAAAAAAACATTTTGGGATTACTTTTAATCTCTTTGACAATGAGTCTTTCTGCCTCTATTTCTTTTTTTTTTTTTAGCAGTTTCTTGTACTCTGTAACTATTCCTTGGCTGACATACAAACAATAAGAAACACTGACACTCTAATGGGTTTGCAACTGTAATCATGGATAAATTACTCAACATAACAATAAAAGTAAATACACTATTTATCATTAACACGCATCACTGCCTGTGAAATAGACAAAGGGTTTAAGGGTAGATAGTAAGGTAATCTGTTATCTAAGTACTGTAATCTGTGTCATGGGTACAGTGGATTCAAGTCATAGAAATAGGTAAAACAGCTGCTGTGGTGGCAAGTAGACAACGGAAAAAAAATATATATACATAGAAATTAGCAATTGAAAGTCATCAGAATTCATACAATTTTTATCTACAATAAAGAATGCTCTTCTGTGGGGTTGGTTATCTCAAAGAGTTATGATGCAAATAGGATACAAGAAAATGGTGAACTGGAGTATCTTAAAGGGGTACTCCCGTGGAAAAAAAAATTCAAATCAACTGGTTCCATTAAGTTAAAAAGATTTGTAAATTACTTCTATTAAAAAATATTAATCCTCCCAGTACTTATCAGCTGCTGTATGCTCCAGAGGAAGTTGAGTTGTTATTTTCTGTCTGACCACAGTGCTCTCTGCTGACACCTCAGTCCATGTCCAGAGTAGGAGCAAATGCCCATAGCAAGCCTCTCCTGCTCTGGACACTTCCTGACATGGACAGAGGTGTCAGCAGAGAGCACTGTAGCCAGACACAAAAGAACTTCCTCTGTAGCATACAGAAGCAAATCCCCATAGCAAACCTCTCCTGCTCTGGACACTTCCTGACATGGACAGAGGTGTCAGCAGAGAGCACTGTAGCCAGACACAAAAGTACTTCCTCTGTAGCATACTGAAGCTGATAAGTACTGGAAGGATTAAGACTTTTCATAGAAGTGATTTACAAATCTTTTAACTTTCTGGCACATGTTGATTTGAAAAGGAAATTTTTCCATCCGAGTACTCTTTTAGAATAAACTAATTCTTTCCTTTAACAAAAATGTAGAAATAGAGTCATTGGCACTCACCTGCTTGTAGCCAGCCATCTTTTAATGTAAAGAAATAAAGTTCAGAATTTTAATAGGTGAGTGCCAATGACTATATTTCTACATTTTTGTTATTGCCACAGTTGACCTTTTTCTCACAACATTGTGCACCCCTTTGTTGTTACATTTTTTTTCTCCCTGCTGCGTGTGTGAATATTGGGCTAATTTTTTAGTATATTAATGTAGTGGTGCCACCCGGCTTTTTTCTTCTTGTGCCTTATAATTCTTTACTTTACTCTTGATGCATTAAACATGTCTTACAACAATCTTTAATACTGTTTAATTAATTGTGTTCTGCAAATTAAAACAGTTTTTTATATCATGTGACTTGAAGTTGCTCATCCCCAAGTCTAAATCCCCCCATCATGTACCATTTATAATAATCATGTCCTCTTCATGGCAGAGGTACTAACCCCACCACCACCACAAAGGGGTTCAGTACGGCTGTTACCTTTACATCCTAGTGTTCATATCCCTGGCATAGTAGTTATGAGTGGTGGTTTTAAAGAGGTAATCTTTTGGGGGTTTAGAGAGCTGAGAAATTTTTAGGCATACACAATTTATTGAGTGGTTCTGCATAAGAAAAAGTGTGGCACTCACAGCCATTTTTAATCTGTAAGTAGTGCTTCATTTTCCATAAAAGCACAGGACACAACCACATGATATAAACAGTAACAGCTGTTTGGTGTGAAACAGCAGTTACTGTTCATGTACACTACTTACTACTATTGAGCACCACTCTTTATGCTAGTGAACCTCTACTGCCTGAATGCTCTGTTGTGAACTTGAAGTGCCTTTGGGAATGTACAGTGCCGATTTTCACAGCTCTTTTGATTTGTAAAAAGGTCATCAAGTGGGTTCATGCCACCTCTTCAAGGAACATAAAAAAAATATATAGAAGGTCACTGCTAAAAGTTGTGGGACTATTGGCATGCTAAGGCTAAGTATCAATAGATAACATTCCCAAATAGTCATTTAAAACATAGCTTTTGATTTTTGACGTTTCTAGAAATGTGCAATAATTATGAATTCTACTTTACTTGAACGTTTTTTTTATGTCTCCTGATACTGTAACTACTGTCGTATTACAGTAATTACTGGCATATTACACCCCCCACCCCCCCCCCCCCATTTTAACAGGGAAATTTAAGTAAAACGAATAAAATGTAAAATAAGTGACTTGGACTAAATGCCACATCATCCCCCCAACTTCATTTTCTTCTGCACCTCAGTTTGGTCTGTCCCCTCCAGTGCCACATCATTACTTCCATTTTATCATTCCCTGTGCCACATTTACCCCTCTCATCGCCACCCCCATGTCTCATCATCCCCCATCTCTCATCATTTCCCCCTGTCATAGACCACCACTAGCCATACAAACATTAAGCATTTAGTGCCTCCCCCCACCATAATTTCCCCCTGTCTCATTATCCCCCCACCCCGTCTCATCATGTCCCCCATCATTCCCCCTGTCTCATCATCCCCCCACCCTGTCTCATCATGTCCCCCATCATTCCCCCTGTCTCATCATCCCCCCACCCTGTCTCATCATGTCCCCCATCATTCCCCCTGTCTCATCATCCCCCCACCCTCTCTCATCATGTCCCCCATCATTCCCGCCTCATCATCCCCCCACCTGTCTCATCATGCCCCCGATCATCCCCCCCTCATCATTTCCCCCTGTCTCATCATCCCCCACCCTGTCTCATCATGCCCCCGATCATTCCCCCCTCATCATTTCCCCCTGTCTCATCATCCCCCACCCTGTCTCATCATGCCCCCCATCATTCCCCCCTCATCATTTCCCCGTCTCATCATGTCCCCCATCATTCCCCCTCATCATCCCCCACCCTGTCTTATCATGCCCCCATCATTCCCCCCTCATCATCCCCCCACCCTGTCTCATGATCCCCCCCTCACCCCCCCCCTCATCATTTCCCCCTGTCTCATCCCTCCATCATTCCCCCCCCTCATCATTTCCCCGTCTATCATCCCCCCATCATGTTCTGGCCAGTGGTCTTCAATTTGCGGACCTCCAGATGTTGCAAAACTACAACTCCCAGCATGCCCGGACAGCCAACTGCTGTCCGGGCATGCTGGGAATTGTAGTTTTGCAACATCTGGAAGTCCGCAGGTTGAAGACCACTCTTCCCCTTTCCTTACCTGGCTGCACTTCGGCTGTCTTGCGGGCTGTGGTCAGTTAAGCAGATGAGTGACGTCCTCTGCCGGCTTCTCTGCGCGCCATCAGGGATGTCACTTTTCGGCGGCGACTGCAGGAAATTGAAAGTGACGTCAGTGATGCCGCGCGGAGAAGCCAGCAGAGGACGTCACTCATCTGCTTCACTGACCACAGCCTGCAAGACCCCCCGCCTGACCTGACCTGCCAAAGCGCAGCCAGGTAAGGAAAATAAACAAAACTATAAAAAAAACTGGGAAAAGGGGAATGATGAGGGAGGGGGGAGGCAGGGAAAATTAAAAGTAAAACTTTCACTTGTTTTCTCCTGCACTATCCACAGGTACCGGTGGATAGTGCGGGAGACGCTGATTAAAAGTTAGGGCAGATCCGGACAAGGTAGGGCTCATTTTAATCAGCGTCTCCCGCACTATCCACCACACCAGTACCTGTGGATAGTGCAGGAGAAAACAAGTGACAGTGCGGGGAGGAGATACCGCTGGTCACTGATTTAAAGTGGCCACGGCCATGCTGTTAATACTTAACAAGCAGATGCTGCTGCGGGCGCTTTAAATCAGTGACCAGAAGATTTATCGACGTATAACACGCAGGCAGACTTTTTGCCTTAAATTTAAGTTTTAAAAGTGCCTTTTATACGGCGACTCTTAGCAACCAGATTGTCACGATTCGGCTGGCAGGAGGTGGATCCTCTGTGCCAGAGAGGGATTGGCGTGAACCGTGTTGGTGGATCGGTTCTAAGTTGCTACTGGTATTCACCAGAGCCCGCCGCAAAGCGGGATGGTCTTGCAGCGGCGGTAGTAAACAGGTCGTATCCACCAGCAACGGCTCAACCTCTCTGACTGCTGAAGATAAGGGCGGTACAAGGGAGTAGACAAGAGCAAGGTCGGACCTAGCAGAAGGTCAGGGCAGGCAGCAAGGATCGTAGTCAGGGGCAACGGCAGGAGGTCTGGAACACAGGCTAGGAACATACAAGGAAACGCTTTCACTGGCACAATGGCAACAAGATCCGGCGAGGGAGTGCAGGGGAAGTGAGGTATAAGTAGGGAGTGCACAGGTGAACATACTGATTAAGCCTGCTGCGCCAATCAGTGGCGCAGTGGCCCTTTAAATTGCAGAGACCCGGCGCGCGCGCCCTAAGGAGCGGGGCCGCGCGCGCCGGGACAAGACAGACGGGGAACGGGTCAGGTACGGGAGCCGGGATGCGCATCGCGAGCGGGCGCCTCCCGCATCGCGAATCGCATCCCGGCTGAGAGTGATATTGCAGCGCACCCGGTCAGTAGGTCTGACCGGGGCGCTGCAAATGAGAGGATGCTGCGAGCGCTCCGGGGAGGAGCGGGGACCCCGAGCGTTCGGCGTAACACAGATGTGAGTGAGAACGGAGGTGTCAGGAATGAATCCTCATAACATTCTTACAAACAAAATGGCTGGGCCCAAGAGAAGCTTTGAGCCATTGTAAGCCTGGATTGCAATGTTAGGTGGCAATGACAAAAAGGTGACATCTCATCTAACAGCCTATTCTTTGATTGCCTTAAGGTCAACCATAGAGATAGTCAATGCACCAATGACAAGGGTTAGACAGCACTAACCTTTCTTGGCGGTATAGAGGAACAATGCCCTGTTCTTTTTGTACCATGTGGGGGTTGGCTGGAGAATGACAATCTGGTAACCCTGTCAGGCAGGTGAGGCTTCCTTCATTTTATAGACGTATCAGTCAGTCCAACCCAGGGTATAGGTGAATCCTACAGAAGAGAACTTTGATTTCTGGCTGAACCATAGAGGGACGTCTTCAGTATCACAAAGTTGTGAAGTGTGATTTTCCAACCTACATTATTAATGATGCAAGAATAGGGAATAAGTGAAAAAGTAACAAAACTGGCCTAGGCACGACTACAGGCGATGTACAGGACAAAAATGACTTTATTGGGTTTATAGCTGGACAACGTGTTTTGGCACTCTCATGTGCCTTCTTCTGTTCCACCAAAATAACTTATGCAGCATCTTGGTAGGAAATTGTACTGCCGTAATCTGTCCAAAAAATATTTATAATGAGCATTGTAGGGGATATATGTATGTTATGGACACATAAGCCCTGATTTACTAAGAGTTTGGGGTTTTTACTAGTGTGTATTGTTGTTTTTCCAACTTGCAGGAATCCACTCTATTTAATAAGGGAATTCAAGTTGGAAAAGTTTTCTGACCAGCTTTTTCTTGGTGGAAATTTCCAACTATTTTTTCACAGAATTTTCTGTGAATTCAATAGTAAATAGGTTGGGTTGTGAAACCGCCTTGTTATATTTATTTATTTTTTTGGCCAAGTTTGGCACCAAAATGATTGATTTTGGCGCCAAACACGGCTCAAAAAAGATCAAGTAAGGCTATTTTGGCCCTAAATTTTACATTCCCGATAATTCTGGTGGAAGCTAAGGCTTAAATGTGAGTTCAGGTGCAGTGACCATGAAAAAAAAAGAAAAAAAAATGTAACCCCTTAAGGACTCAGCCCATTTTCACCTTAAGGACCCGGCCATTTTTTGCACATCTGACCACTGTCACTTTAAGCATTAATAACTCTGGGATGCTTTTACTTATGAATTTGATTCCAAGATCGTTTTTTCATGACATATTCTACTTTTTTTATTCTACTTAATTTTTTTTATTGTCGTCGATACCTGCATCATTTCTTGGTGAAAAAATTCCCACATTTCATGAACATTCTTTTTATTTTGCAGTTTTCTAACTTTGAAGCTCTCTGTTTGTAAGGAAAATAGACGTTCCAAATAAATTACATATTGATTCACATATACAATATGTATACTTTATGTTGGCATCATAAAGTTGACATGTTTTTACTTTCGGAAGACATCAGAGGGCTTCAAAGTATAGCAGCAATTTTCTAATTTTTCACAAAATTTTCAAAATCGGAATTTTTCAGGGACCAGTTCAGTTTTGAAGGGCCTTCATATTAGAAATACCCCATAAATTACCCCATTATAAAAACTGCACCCCTCAAAGTATTCAAAATGACAATCAGAATGTTTGTTAACCCTTTAGGTGTTTCACAGGAAAAGCAGCAAAGTGAAGGAGAAAATTCAAAATCTTAATTTTTTACACTGTTGTAGACCTAATTTTTGAATTTTTACAAGGGGTAATAAGAGAAAAAGCCCCCCAAAATGTGTAACCCAATTTCTCTCGAGTAAGGAAATACCTCATATGTGGATGTAAAGTGCTCGGTGGGTGCACTAGAGGGCTCAGAAGGGAAGGAGGGACAATGGGATTTTGGAGAGTGCATTTAGCTGAAATGGTTTTTGGGGGGCATGTCACATTTAGGAAGCCCGTATGGTGCCATAACAGCAAAAAAAACAAAAACAAAAAACACATGGCATGCTATTTTGGAAACTACACCCCTCAAGGCACGTAACAAGGGGTCAAGTGAGCCTTAACACCCCACAGGTGTTTGACGACTTTTCGTTAAATTCGGATGTGTACATGATTTTTTTTTACTAAAGTGCAGTTTTATTCCCCAAATTTAACATTTTTACAAAGGGTAATGGGAAAAAATGCCCCCCAAAATTTGTAACCCCACTTCTTTGGAGTATGGAAATACCTTATGTTAGGATGTAAAATGCTCTGCGGGTTAACTACAATGCTCAGAAGAGAAGGAGTCACATTTGGCTTTTGGAAAGCAAATTTTGCAGAATTGGGTTTTGGGGGGCATGTCAGATTTAGGAAGCCCTTATGGTGCCAGAACCACAAAAAGAAAACCCACATGGCATACTATTTTGGAAACTACACCCCTCAAGGAACATAACAAAGGGGTACAGTGAGCCTTAACACCCCACAGGTGTTTGCCGATTTTTCGTTAAAGTCGGATGTGTAAATAAAATAAAAAAATTCACTAAAATGCAGATTTTTCCCCAAATTTTACATTTTTACAAGGGGTAATATGAGAAAATGCCCCCCAAAATGTGTAACCCCATTTCATCGGAGTATGGAAATACCCCATGTTAGCATGTAAAATGCTCTGCAAGCAAACTACAATGCTGAGAAGAGAAGGAGTCACATTTGGATTTTGGAAAGCAATTTTTGCTGAAATGGTTTTTGGGGGGCATGCCGCATTTAGGAAGCCCCTATGGTGCCAGAACAGAAAAAAAAAAAAAAAAAAAGTTTTTTCCCCAAATTTTACATTTTTACAAGAATAGGAGAAAATGCCCCCCAAAATGCGTAACCCCATTTCTTCTGAGTATGGAAATACCCAATGTGTGGACGTCAAGTGCTCTGCTGGCGCACTACAATGATCAGAAGAGAAGGAATGCCATTGAGCTTTTGGAGAGAGAATTTGGTTGGAATAGAAGTTGGGGGCCTTGTGCGTTTACAAAGCCCCCCGTGGTGCCAGAACACATGTTAACCCATTTTGGAAACTACACCCCTCACAGAATTTAATAAGGGGTGCAGTGAGCATTTACACCCCACTGGCATTTGACAGATCTTTGGAACAGTGGGCTGTGCAAATGAAAAATTACATTTTTCATTTTCACGGACCACTGTTCCAAAAATCTGTCAGACACCTGTGGGGCGTAAATGCTCACTGTACCCCTTATTACATTTTATGAAGGGTGTAGTTTCCAAAATTGGGTAACATGTGGGGGGATCCAATGTTCTTGCACTATCGGGGCTTTGTAAACACACGTGGCCTTCAATTCCGGACAAATTTTCTTTCAAAAAGCCCAATGTTGCTCCCTCTCTTCTGAGCGTTGTAGTTTGCCCACAGAGCACTTTACATTCACATATGGGATACATTCTTACTCAGAAGAAATGTGGTTACAAATTTTGGGGGGCTTTTTTTCCCCTATTTCCCATTGTGAAAATGAAAAATTTAGGGTAACACCAGAATTTCATTTTTTTTTTTTCATTTTCCCATCCCACTTTAACGAAAATTCGTCAAACACCTGTGGGGTGTTAAGGCTCACTAAACCCCTTCTTACATTCCGTGAGGGGTATAGTTTCCTAAATGGGGTCACACGTGGGTATTCATTTTTTTTGCGTTTATGTCAGAACCAGTGGCGTGGTTATAGACATTGCAAAGGTCGCCATTGCGACCGGGCCCCATAGCCAGGGAGGCCTACAGGTTGGGCCCTTAAGCATTGCCTGTCACTGATTTGCTTTGAGTAGACTCCCGGTCCACCGACAACCTCCTTCCCTCTCCCCGTTAATTATGGCTGGGACCCGCAATGTCAGGGGAGCCCAGCCACCTAGGACATGTACCATTACTCTGCAGGCTGCACATCTCTCCTCTTCAAATTCCTGCTGCCGTCGGGTCCTGGAGGGGGAGGGGGAGGGGATTCATAGCACAGCAGCCTGAAGAGGCCAAACAGCAGGTCATGAATAGGAAGATGTGCCTGCACGCTGCCTGTGCCGAGTCCTGTGCCCCCTCCTTTCAGCTGTGTTATCTGCTAATGACCCCTCTATGACCATCCAGGGATGAAGAGCAAGTCAGGGGAATGCCTGCTTGAGGTTAGTGTAGTGTTAATGAAAGGGTATGTGTCTGTCTATTAAGTGTTAATGAGAGTGCATGTGTGTGTATTAAGTATTAATGGGAGTGCATGTGTGAATATAAAGTGTTAATCAGAGTGCATGTATGTGTATAATGACAATAAAGTGGTAACGAGATTGCATGTGTGTATATATAAAGTGTTAATGAGAGTGCAAGTGTGTATTAAGTGTTAATGGGAGTGCATGTGTGTGTATAATGTGTTAATGAGAATGCAAGTGTGTATTTTGTTTTATTGAGAGTACATGTGTGTATATAAAGTGTTAATGACAGTGCATGGGTGTGTATAAAGTGTTAATGAGAGTGCATGGGTGTGTATAAAGTGTTAATGAGAGTGCATGGGGGTGTATAAAGTGTTATTGAGAGTGCATGTGTGTATAAAGTGTTAATGAGAGTGCATGTGTGTGTATAAAGTGTTAATGAGAGTGCATGTGTGTGTATAAAGTGGTAATGAGAGTGCATGTGTGTATAAAGTGTTAATGAGAGTGCATGTGTGTATTAAGTGTTAATGAGAGAGCATGTGTGTGTATAAAGTGTTAATGAGAGTGCATGTGTGTATTAAGTGTTAATGGAAGTGCATGGGTGTGTATAAAGTGGTAATGAGAGTGCATGTGTTTGTATAAAGTGGTAATGAGAGAGCATGTGTGTGTATAAAATGTTAATGATAGTGCTTGTATGTGTATAAAGTGTTAATGAGAGTGCATGTGTGTGTATAAAGTGTTAATGAGAGTGCATGTGTGTGTATAAAGTGGTAATGAGAGTGCATGTGTGTATAAAGTGTTAATGAGAGTGCATGTGTGTATTAAGTGTTAATGGGAGTGCATGTGTGTGTATAAAGTGTTAATGAGAGAGCATGTGTGTGTATAAAGTGTTAATGAGAGTGCATGTGTGTATTAAGTGTTAATGGGAGTGCATGTGTGTATAAAGTGGTAATGAGAGTGCATGTGTGTATATAAAGTGTTAATGAGAGTGCAAGTGTGTATTAAGTGTTAATGGGAGTGCATGTGTGTGTATAATGTGTTAATGAGAATGCAAGTGTGTATTTTGTTTTATTGAGAGTACATGTGTGTATATAAAGTGTTAATGACAGTGCATGGGTGTGTATAAAGTGTTAATGAGAGTGCATGGGTGTGTATAAAGTGTTAATGAGAGTGCATGGGGGTGTATAAAGTGTTATTGAGAGTGCATGTGTGTATAAAGTGTTAATGAGAGTGCATGTGTGTGTATAAAGTGTTAATGAGAGTGCATGTGTGTGTGTATAAAGTGGTAATGAGAGTGCATGTGTGTATAAAGTGTTAATGAGAGTGCATGTGTGTATTAAGTGTTAATGGGAGTGCATGTGTGTGTATAAAGTGTTAATGAGAGAGCATGTGTGTGTATAAAGTGTTAATGAGAGTGCATGTGTGTATTAAGTGTTAATGGAAGTGCATGGGTGTGTATAAAGTGGTAATGAGAGTGCATGTGTTTGTATAAAGTGGTAATGAGAGAGCATGTGTGTGTATAAAATGTTAATGATAGTGCTTGTATGTGTATAAAGTGTTAATGAGAGTGCATGTGTGTGTATAAAGTGTTAATGAGAGTGCATGTGTGTGTATAAAGTGGTAATGAGAGTGCATGTGTGTATAAAGTGTTAATGAGAGTGCATGTGTGTATTAAGTGTTAATGGGAGTGCATGGGTGTGTATAAAGTGGCAATGAGAGTGCATGTGTTTGTATAAAGTGGTAATGAGAGAGCATGTGTGTGTATAAAATGTTAATGATAGTGCTTGTATGTGTATAAAGTGGTAATGAGAGTGGTTGTGTGTGTATAAAGTGGTAATGATAGTGCTTGTGTGTGTATAAAGTGGTAATGAGAGAGCTTGTGTGTGTATAATGATGGTATGTTCACACGTCAGAATTTCAACCGGAAATTCCACCATAATTTACTGCCCATTGACTTTAATGGGATTCTGCTGTCCCATTCAGACAGAATTTCTGCGGAAATTCTGCATTCCACAAATATATAAGATCATTCTTATCTTTTCAGAATTCCACAGCGGAATCTCATCAAAGTCAATATGGTTTGAATTTTGGCAATATTCTGTGCTCTGAGAACACAGAAATTCTGACAAAATTATGCGCAAATTCCTCCAGAAGCTTTGCTCAACAGAATTTCTGCTGAATTGCAGAAATTCTGCTGTGTGAACGATCATAAGGCTCCCTTTAGATATGAAGCATATTTCAAGAGCAACAGGGGTGAACATAGGGGAATTCTACGCCAGTGATTCCCAAACCGGGTGCCTTCAGCTGTTTCTAAACTTCCAGCATGCCTGGACAGTCAGTGGCTGTCCGGAAATGCTGGGAGTTGCTGTTTTGCAACAGCTGTGGGCTCCGTTTTGGAAGCATTGCCGTATATGTAGTGTTTTACCCTTTATTTTGTGGTAGTGTAGTGTTTTTAGCCTACATTCACACGGGCGGGGGTTTACGGTGAGTTTACCGCTAGGAGTTTGTGCTGCAGTGGAAAATTTGCCGCAGCTCAAACTTGAAGCAGGAAACTCACTGTAAACCCGCCCTTGTGAATGTACATCCAGCTGTTGCAAAACTACTACTCCCAGCATGCACTCACAGACTGTGCATGCTGGGAGTTGTACTTTTGCAACAGCTGGTGGCACACTGGTTGGAAAACCTTCAGTTAGGTTATGTTACCTAACTCAGTATTTTCTAACCAGTGTGCCTCCAGCTGTTGCATAACTATAACTCCAGCATGGTGAGAGAGCCATTTGCTGTTTGTGCATGCTGGGAATTGTAGCTTTGCAAAATCTAGAGGGCAACAGTTTAGAGACCACTGCACAGCGATCTCCAAATGGTAGCCATCTAAATATTGCAAAACTACAAATCCCAGCATGCTCAAACAGAAAACAATTGTCTGTGCATGCTGGGAGTTGTAGTTTTGCAACATTTGGAGGGCTACAGTTTAGAGACCATTGTATAGTGGTCTCCAAACTGTAGCACTCCAGATGTTGCTAGACAATCGCCGCACTAGGGAGCCGCACCTCACCGCCACCGCCCATCGCCACCGGTAAGTGACCACCGGTCACAGCACAGTTCCCCCGTTCTGCCCGGACTACCATGGGTGGGCAGAGGGGGAACCTAACTTTACCCCACCCCCGATCTGCTATTGGTCGGTCGATTCAGGGGGATTGGGGGTGTCTTGGAAAGCTCTGATCCCCCTTATTTTTGGGGTCACTGGGTCACCGGACACCCCTATGACCCGGAATCATTACAGATCACCGGTCAATTCAGATATGCGGCAATCGCCGACATGGGGTGTCTCAGGATCCCCCCCCAGGGGTTTGCATAGGGTGCTGCTGAATGATTTCAGGTACACCCTGGGTCCTTAAAGGGTAGCTCCCATCATCCTATATATTGTTTTCTGTCCCTGCCTATTGCCAATCTATCCCTAACCCCCTCCCTGCTTTTAATTTTTCTTTTTATTAT
This sequence comes from Hyla sarda, assembly GCF_029499605.1. NCBI lineage: Eukaryota > Metazoa > Chordata > Amphibia > Anura > Hylidae > Hyla > Hyla sarda. The sequence goes on along the minus strand of NC_079195.1, from coordinate 194,826,050 downwards.
ATTAAAAATAACTTTTTGTCTGCCTGGTAGTGTGCTCGCTACCAGGCAGACTTCCCCAGCAGGCACTACGTCACTGATGCTTGCTGGGGACAACACTTCCGCCCTTAGTTTATCTACACAGGGTGCCTCCAGCTGTTTCACCACTACAACTCCCAGCTTGCCCTGACATCTATTGGCTGTCAGGGCATGCTGGGAGTTGTAGTAGTGAAACAGCTGGAGGCACCCTGTGTAAATAAACTATAAGTTAGTGCCATGCGGCGCTACAGCGCTAGCCCGTTCCCTCCGTCAAACCCCCATACCCCATTCCCTCCATCACAAACCCCCGCCCGCCCGCATATCCTGTTCCCTCCATCACAAACCCCCCGCCCCGCATACCCCATTCCCTCCATTCTGATACCTGCAGAGTCCGGCAGCGGGTATGCAGGGACAGCGGCGGCGACAACATGTGCGGGAGGAGTGGCCTCCCAGCCAGTGGCCGGGGAGCCAATGCGCTCGCTCCCACCTGTCTGATTGACAGGCAGGGAGCGAGAGCAGCCTAAATGAAAAAGGACTGATTGCCAGGCCAAAATCAGTCCTTTTTCAGGCGTGACGTCACGCCAGGCTGTTTTTTAAACGTAAATTTCACCATGATAATAAAAAATAATAATAATGACAAGATATTAGAGATATGTTGTAGTACATGAGTACTACAACATATCAAAAAATAAAGTTGGTGACAATGCCCATTTAATTACCAGGGAACCAGGGCGTACCTGTACGCCCTGGGTCCCTAAGTGGCTAATAACATTTTCCAATAACAATTATTTATTTTTCAATAATTGATTAAATAACAAAAAAATAAATAACAAAAAAATAAAAATAAAAAATACAGCCTTTTCTGTGATTTCTACACTAGCAAAAAGCTGGTGTGAAATTAATGATATAAAATGGACTCTCACCCCTTTCAAAATATCATGTAAAACTTGAAATTAACATAGCTACACCCACTTTTGCAAAACTGGTGGGACTAGTGTAAACCTTGGATAATTCTCATGTAAAACACTTTGAATATCTGATGTGAACTTTTTCACGCTAAAATTTTGGCGCAAAAAGTTGAATTTTGGATGTGAAGAGTTTTGAATATGATTCCCATTGTGTTCTGCACGAAAGGTTCTATAGCCCTTGGTCAAGCCTAACCCACACCAGCTAAAAACTGTACTTTACGTACCTCAATAAAACGAAAAAACAACAATCATAACTTTGTAAGTGATAGAATAAAAGCAGCACTTTCCGCTCAATTACCTAATTTCTCCGAAGTAAAGCAGTTTGGAAAGAAACCATTAAGAGAATGTACAGAGCTTTAAGGGATCAACCCAATAATTACAGAAAATGTCTAGTTGTAGTTATCAAAACTAAAGCTACTCAGTTGCTTTCCTCCCTTGGCAACCATTTTCACAGAGACTGAACGACAATAATGTTATTGCAGTTTCCTTTTTCACCTTAAAAAAAGAAGAAAAAAAAACAAAAAACAAAAGCTAGATTCCTGCCTTGCTTGGACGGAGGGCACAACATTTGGTGAAACTTAGGAAATTTTAGGAGCATTGGAATTTCCATTCTAACCTTTCAGTATGGTTCTATTTTAATTGTCGTAGTAGGACGTTAAAGGGGTATTCTGAGATCGTTTTTTTTTTTTATTTGACTGTTACGTTAGTGTAGTTCATAATATAGTGTCTTTACCTGTGTTTCATGGTGGTCTCGCAATTCTTCTGTGATTTTTTTCCCCCAAGGTTTATTTTTAACAGCATACAAAAGGAGCGTCTTCTCAGGTTTTCCCAGATTGTAAATGAGACATTACATCACTAGTCAGGTGATCAGAGGGAGCCTGTCTTTTCTTCAATGGGTGGAGCGACCGCTGGGTGGGAGGAAAATCATTCAGTTTTTGCAACAGCTGGAGGGACCTTGGTCAGACAACACTGGTCTATTGTACTGAAAGAATCACAGATGTATTTCAATGGGTGGCTGATGTGTGGGAGGGAGAGAAGTGACCTCACACTTACAAACAAGGAATCATGGGATTTGTAGTGTAAGGGAACAAACTCGAACAGGAAATAGCTAGTTCACAAAAATATAGGCTCAGCTTTATGGTAATCTCACAACATAGCCATTTAGCCCAAAGACAAGCGCAGATCCTTCCTAAGCATGTCCATTACTGTCTGCCAGGTACGTACTAAAATCACCTTATGGTTGATAGCCCCTTTAAAAACCAGACCTGACATTATGTCTTTGGGCTGATCAGTGAAATATCTCAATTTCGGTGTCAGTGCTCTATAATATCGTCGACTATCCTTTCGGCTAAGATCAAGTGTAGTATCTGTTCTTATCAGTTTTCATGCCGGTGGCAAACTACGCCGATATGGGGCTGGTGGGGATGGGTGCTGCATGGAGGATGCAGGTGTACCAGGGCTTTCCGGGGCTGGTTCTGAGGAATCAGCTCGAAGGCTGCCCCGATGTGACCTGTTCCCTCAGGGTCTCGCCATGAGGCTGAGAGGGTCTAGAGCCGAGGTACTTTTGTGCCTCGGGGAGTGGTGACCCCGAGGTGCCGAAACTCACTGGGAGTACTGGCTCACTGAGTTGAAGCACGGGCACCATAATCTCTTCACCTTGTGGCACTCACCTCTTGATTCCCGGCCTTCTGGCTAGGATCAGAGAAATTTTTATAGATCCGGCCAGATGTCCGGGCAGTATATCTGCACACATTCACTTATTTATTTCTTTTTGTCTCACTGTGTCACTTTTTGCGTGTTGTGTGTTCACAGGATTTGTCAGGATGCGGTAGCCCTTCTGGGTGTCCCTCCTGGTGGTCTAGGGGAGGTGTGTGTGGCCATTAGGTTCCGCACCTCCCTGCAAACACCCTGGGTACTCCTGCTTTGGCAGGGTACCTACCGCTATCGGCTCTGCGGGCAGATACCTTGGCTAACGCCAAGGGGGATGCCGGGAGCATTTGTGGTCCCCTAGTAGCTTCGGCGAAAAGGGACATCGAACCTGGAACCTCGCAGGTACCTTTTGGTCCGGAGGCGAAGGGTAAGGTTTGTTGGGGGGGCCTCTCTCCTATCGGAGAAGGGCTTGCGATAGACCGCATCCACTTTGGGTGATTCGAGAGCACGTTCCTCGGCTTTAAAAAAAAAAAAAATATATATATATATATATATATATATATATATATCGTCGGCTATGTCTACGGGAACACTTCTCTTTGAGGAACCTTAAAATATCATTTGAAGGATTTTCTCAAGGTTAGCTTTAGAATTTCACCCACTGACTCATTATTGATGACATGATATATATGAAGCATTACTACACTAAACACTGTCTTACATTTACAAGTGATCAATAGTGGCTTTTGTTTTATGTTAAATCTCAGCTGATTTCCCAGGAGAATACCTTCATCAACTAAACCTCTTCACTAGGGCTCAAATAAGAGTCTACCATGTAGAAAGTGAACGGGGTGGTTTGCTGAGTTATGCGTTGATGTCACGTTGGACACTTTTAGCTTATTGTCCTTGAGAAACCATCTGTAAGAAGAACTCTTGATTACAAGCTTCCAGTCATTACTGTATTATCGGGGCCTCGGTCTACAAGAGATTTTCTTCATCTTTTTTCTGTCTGGGAACAAGATTATATCAGTCAATCTGTTCCCTGACTGTGGTCCCGGGATTAATTGTTTTCTCCGCAGATGACACATGGTACAATGTTGTGGTTTGAAGCCTAAACTACTTTGTATGTTAATTATGCATTTTGCTCATTATTTCTTAGTTATTGTTAGTTACATGAAGCTAACATGTGCATCTGGTCAGTGTTGTAAATGGGTTTAAAACCAATTACCTTCAATATACACTCATCTGTCGAAGCAGGAGCCAACCTTCATTCATGTAGAAATATGCAAATGGAGTGTAAATATCAATAACAATCATCTGAACGGCATTTTCTTGGGCTCAATAGTCTTGTATTGTTTTAGCAGATCTTCATATTCCTTTACTTGTGTATGGAAGACAATTGTGGAGGTATTAAATGGGTTGGAAGAAAATAAAGGGTTTAGGCTGGCTTAAAAATAAGAAATATTTTAAACTCACCTGCTCAATCCCAACCACTGCCATTCCTATGGTGCCCACTCCTTGCTGAAGTGAAGTAGGAAATGCCCACTAATTGCATTGGTGACCCGTCTAAGCCAGTGATATATGTGTGTTGAGATGCTACTAGGAAGTCCAGTATTAGATACCGTTGGAAAAGCAGCAGATTAAAAGGGTGAATATATTAAAAGGGTGAACCTGAGCCCTAATTTTTATTGTTTTATGTGCCAGACAACTCCTTTAAAAATATTGCAAATGAGGAGTAGAAATTTTCCTGCCCATTATAATACTTGTGTATTGCATTTTTCCTTAGATTTTTGATCTTTAGGCTTAAATTATTTTTTTTCCAGTTCTTACAGAAGAACTGCACCCACACAGAAGAGGGTATTGTGCTCTTATATATCCCTATATAGGAACAGAAGTATTGTAAAGGACATTTTGGAGCAGTACTGAACAGTCTGAGATTTTAGTCAATCTCTGGGGGGAGACCTAGTGCTCACAGTAAATGTGTGTAATCTCTTTGAAGTGTCTCTGTAATCACTCCCCTTCCCATCTCCTTTCTCACCCTTTCCCTCTCCATAAACTTATAATGGCAGCATGTAACCTGATTCATCAGTGAGTTGCTAGTCCATCCTGTAAACAAAAGAACAAAGTAAGCTGTTTATATAGAGTGAATGAAATTTGGTTAGTATGTGTGTGTGTGTGTGTGTGGGGGGGGGGGGGGTCAAGAATAGAGCATATTACAATGTTTTTTTTATAGTTACTTGTACTATTGATTAAGTAAAGTTTATGGAAATGACAGTACATATTTAAAGAACTGTCCTAGATAGGGAGCTGCCCCTTATTGTATCCAATGTCCTAATATTTTTCTATATATTTCCTAAACAATTTGATCCATTTCAATTCTTCTAGAGACACAATTGGTTTGGCCGTGGCTAAATTGAGGCATGGAGTCTACTGAATCTCACCATTCTTCACATGGACTAGTCTGGGGCAGTGTTGCCAACTGTCCGGTAAACCATCAGCCCAGCCAGTATGTAAAAAAGGGCATAATAAAAGCTAATTGCATTTGGATGTATAGGACATGGTTCGGGGTGGGTGTTATGAGATCATGTATGGGAGAAGAGGAAGAGACCACCTAGCTTGTCGCAGTCTGATTAGGCACGATGAGGAACTTGTGTGTCATGGTAAAGAGGCCGAGAGGTAACAGTGTAGAAATCACAGACTGAGAAAGCAGAGGTCGAAGGAAAAGGACACTGGAGTGATGTGAGTATATGAACTTTTTCCCATTTAAAGGATTATATGTTTACACAATCTTACAGAAACACACACTTCTCACATCAGTCATTTTGGCAGTCATAGGCTACAAATAAAAAAAAACATCTATTTTCTATATTTTTATAGTATTTATTAGAGATGTTCTGATACCATTTTTTTAAGACAGAGTACAAGTACTGATACTTTAATTTTAGTACTTGTCGATACCAATTATGAGTACTTTTATTTTAAAGGGAATCTGACACCAGGGTGACCCGGTTTCTGGCGCTGCTCATCGTGCTGATATGTGGGTCCTTGTTGTGTGCAATGGAGGCGGCTGCTGTAGTATGAGCCAAGATTTCTCTCTTCTCCATTGGACAGAACAGGGAATTTGCTTTGGCGGCGAGACCGATGTCTCCGGAGCGATTGCACTGAAACCGGGTCACCTGACCTATCTACCTATAAATTGAAGTTAGTGCAGGTGACTCTGATGAAAGATTGCTTTTAATAGTAGGTAGTATCCCCTTGTAGGTAGTATAGATAGGTGCAGACATTAGTAGCAGCCCCCTGCAGACCTCAGCCCCCTCTTGTAGACAGCGCCCCCCCTTGTAGACAGCGCCCCCTTCTAGACAGCAGACCCCCCCCCTTGTAGACAGCACCCCCTCCTCTTGTAGACAGCAGACCCCACCTTGTAGACAGCAGCCCCCCCCCCATGTAGACAGTTCACCCCCTCTTGTAGACAGCAGCCCGTCTTGTCCCCCTTGTAGACTACGCCCCCCCTTGTAGACAGCAGACCCCCCTTGTAGACAGCAGCCCCCCCCCCCCCCTTGTAGACAGCAGGGCACCCCCCCCCCTTGTAGACAGCCGGGCCCCCCTTGCAGACAGCAGGGCCCCACTTGTAGACAGTGCTCCCTCTTGTCCTCCTTGTAGACAGCAAGCCCCCCTTGTAGACAGCAGCCCCCCTCCCTTGTAGACAGCAGGGCCACCCCTGTAAACAGCGCTCACCTGCAGCTGTCCTCGGGTGTTGCCGCTCTGCTGCCCCATTCTCCCGTCCGCATCACGGCGTCCTATGGAGGAGCATGTGACACACACATCACTCTGCTTCCTCCGTAGCGTTATGCTGGGTGCAGTGTAGGAGGTGGAGTTAAGTGTGTGTCACATGCTCCTCCATGGGATGCCATGATGCGGACGGGAAAACGAGTCCCCAATACCATGCAAATGCCGGGTATCGGCCCTGATACAGATACTAGTATCGGTATTGGGACATCCCTAGTAATTATACTTGGGGATAGGGTTGAGCAAACCGAGCCGGGCAAACCTGGTTTCAACATGAATTTCGGGGAAACTGCGGCTCGCTGAACTTTCAAACATTGCCAGGTTTGGGCTGGGCTGAGAACTATGCATTGGCCTAGAAAGGAAAGAGTTAACTAGCAGAAAATCTGTGTGAACAAGGCCTAAGGATGCACAGGGTTCCACAATCCTATCATCTTCTCTTCTTGGTTACTTTGCAGAGAGACTGTATTTAATATTCAGTTTTGGGGGCATGGGAGTTGAAACCATAGATAAGAGTTAAGAGCCCCATATAATTATACCGAATTTCCATTTACTTAAAAAAATTATTTAAAAAACTCTCAGGATTACACCATATATCCGTTTTATTAAGGTTTTTGTATTATTAAACTGTGTTTCAGTAAAGCATATTTAATTAATAGCCATTAAAATAATTTTATTACCAATTAAATATTAATACTCCACTGTTTTAGCAAACAGAACTCATTTTACAATACTTTCTTTATTCAGTTTTAACACACTCTACAAGACTGACACCAGCATAATGAAATAAAAGAAGGCAAGAAGAATATAACTCATGGAACAATATTAGAAACTTGCTGGAAAAAAAATTTAAATCAGGAAAATGGCAAATAACTAAAGATTGTGGAGCTTGTCTGCTTGATGCTTTAGAAAGCATTGTTGTGAACCTGTGCAGTAAATAGGAGAGGCCATTAGATTATGATGTTTTGGACAGAATGTCATGTATTTCACTGTATAAAACATCCTGGAGTGGCTTGGTATAATGGAGGAGGTGGATTAGTCATTTTTTTCTGAAGGCATAGTGTACAAAAATAAGTAACAGTTTTTGACCTGTGGAGAGTTAAAGGGGTACTCCGGTGGAAAACTTTTTTTTTTTTTTTTTTAAATCAACTGGTGCCAGAAAGTTAAACATATTTGTAAATGCCCCTCGAAGGTTTAGACCCTCTTCATCAGATGTACAGGCAGTGTACACTGCCTGTACATCTGATGAAGAGGGTCTAAACCTTCACAACGCGTTATGTTTTGGCTAAATAAATTGAACCTTTTATTATAAGAAGCTGCCTGAGTGGTGGATCGCGCTACATAACCTGGTATGTTTCCTGCCTAGCACCTGCATCTGATGATAGGGAGGGCGCAGCTCCAATTCCCCGGAAGGTAGTGTCCACCCAGGCCCGATACATAAAACAAAACAAAGAAAAAGAGGGTGCTTGCGCTCAGGAACCAAGACTCAATATTAACTCACTAATCCGTGGGGGGGACCAAAAGATGGTATAATGGTACCCCCCTCCACATCCGCTAGGTGCAGGCTCCCAAATGGCATTCACGAAATCCAGATGATGAAAATGCTTCATATAGGACCACTGGAGGCGTGTGTATCAAATAGTGATTTATTCTAATATGGTGCTAAAATCATGGCAACGTGTTTCTGGGAGATGTAGTGGCACTCCCCTTCATCAGGCCGTACAATGGGAAAGGTACATCACAAGTTTATATACAAAATTATACTACTCACGTGGTCTTCAGTGGGCGCTGCCAGCATGTTTGGATGTGCTTTTTTCGCGGTCTCTCATGACGCTGACAGCATCACAGGAAGTGCGTCACCACTGGATCGGATGCCACTCCCCCCCCCACGGCACCAATGACACGCTGCACAGGATGAGCCATTGCCTCCAAACTTCCTGTGTCACTGGAACGCATCTGTGCTCCATTGGGCTGATCCCGACATCCGGCCGACGGAACGCACAGCTCCACAACTCCAAGGGCAAGCAACATCCGGCCATTGGAACGCACTATGCTATTAAGCCAATCATATTTATTCAGCCTCATCCAAGCAGCCGACAGCTTCCCTAAAGGTCCCCATGTGCTCCATCAATTCATATAATGCCCATTAATATATATATATATATATGTATATATATATGTATATATATATATATATATATATATATATATACATACATACAATATAATACATATAAATACACATAGATAAAGCTGCCTAATTACTAGGTTAAAAAAATATACTAACATATAGTCAGATAAAATATAATTAAATAAATAAATACATTTGTTTCTGTGTCAAAGGGAGGCGCACACGGACACTCAATAAACTGTCTCCAATGCCTCATTAAGGCCGGCTGGACTTAAGGTGTTGAACCGAAAAATCCAGTACATCTCCCTATGGCACAGATACCTATGGTCCCCCCTTTTAATCTGATCAATGGGGGTGATTTTCAGCCCTAAGGGGTTGCCTCCATGGATTTTAGCAAAATGACATGACACACTATGGAGCTAATATTTGTGATTAATATTAAACCTATGGTGGTTTAAGCGTTGTCTTAAAGTGTTGGTGGTCCGCCCTATGTATTTTAAATCACATGGGCATTCTATTAAGTAAATTATGTAACTACTTTCACAATTAAAATATGAGTTAATATTGTAGGGTTCAGGTTCCCCTGGTATTAATATCTTTAGTTCTGTGGGTGATGTAAGAACAACATTTGCACCTCGATGACCCACATTTATATACCCCTTTAATCTCTCCATTTATGTTTCCACTTTTTACCCCAAATGTATGTTTATTTTGTTGATGAGGAATTGATGGTGCCACTATATTTTTCAAACCGCGGGTCCTTCTAAAAATGCATCTGGGTTGCTTCCCTATGGAACTTCCTATCACAGGGTCACTAGTTAGCATATTCCAATGTTGGTCAAGTGTGTTCTTAATTTGCGTGTGCCAAATATTATATTTGGTAAGGAAAGCTAAATTGAATGATCCGGAGTCATGAGTTTCATCTGGTTTAGTATCATTTGGGGGTTTTGGTCTATCCAAACACTCACTCTGTGTTATTCTAGAGATACGTCTTTGGGCTCCTTCAATTAATGTACTAGGGTAACCTTTTTCTTGAAACCATTTTTTATTTAGGGATATTTGCTGGCTACATTCCTGGTCTGAGCTACAGTTTCGCCTAATGCGCTTCATTTGACTAAATGGAATGTTCCTTTTCCATGACTTTAAATGGCAGCTATGAAAGTCCAGGTAGCTGTTCGCATCCACCTTTTTAATGTGGGCATTAGTGCGAACAGCTACCTGGTCCATGCCTATATTCAAGTCCAAAAAAAAACTACTTCTTGTTGATCAATGTGGGCTGTAAATTCCAGTCCCCACTGATTTCTATTTAAGGAGGAGAAGCAGTCCCTGAGATCGCAACTAGAGGATACTAATCTCAGAACGAGGGCCCCAATAAGGGGGGAGGGGGGGGGGGGACGAGTGCCTGCTACTGGGTGATCGAAAAGAAAGAAGAAAAAATCACAAGTTCGTGATCAGGGAGAACACAGTTCTGCCAGCTCCAATACCACCATCGGATACACCCCCCTACAACGTAATGCTGTCTGCATCATCAGACTGAAACATGGCATCTGTAACCTGAATAGGGGAATAAAATACCACTTATTTCACACCAATATGGGGGGCTGCTTCTCTACTGTTGAATGTATATCTGAGACGGGGCATGGAGTCTAGCCTTGGGATGCAGAGCAACGGCTTGGATCGAGAGTCTTAGGGTACGTTCACACGGGTGGAATTTTTTCGCTGCATATTTGAAAAGGGATGGGCTCTTCTCGGCTGTCCGCAGCAGATTTTCAGATTTACGCTGCGGAAAATCCGCTGCAGTGCCAACTGACTTCAATGGGGCTTGCGGCGGATTTTCCACATCGTAAATTCCGTCACGGAAAATCAGCTGCAGACAGACGAGAAGAGCCCGGCCCTTTTCAAAAACGCAGCGGAAAACCCGCAACAAAAATCCGCCCGTGTGAACATACCCTTAAAGGAGCACTCCGGCAAAAAATAACTTATCCCATACTTATCCACAGGATAAGTGATCGTGGGGGTCCTACTGCTGGGGCCCCCTGCGATCACCTGGACCTCGACACTCTCAGTGAGGGGCGAGTGTCGTATACTGTTTGATTGCATGTGCTACCATTAGATGGCACGGGTCCCATCCTGATGATCGCGCGGGGGGGGGGGGGGGGGGACAATGGTTGGACCCCCTACAATCAGCTACTTATCCCCTATCCTACAGCGTAAGAACTGTGCACTTGAACCTTGCACTCCATGTATTTCTCTAGTACCTTGTTCTATCCTAATTTTGCTCCTAGTCTGTCCAGGTGATACTTTGTCCATCATTGTATGATTACAATAACATGGTTGTCTATCATTTAAAAGGCTGTATGTAACGTTACATTTGATACAGACTAGGAGCATCCACAAAGGTAACTTCAGATCACGGTGATGCTAAAACAAGTGACGAGATGCCCTCCTTTAGGGAGCATATTATTATTATTATTATTATTATTATTATTATTGGATACTGTAACATTTGAAACAGTTTTTTTTTTTTCCGGTGGAAAACAGACTAAACTGTATTTGAACAACACAAAAAGACCTGCCATGAAGAAGCGGATGATGTACAAACATTCGGCATGCAGTTCCATCTGACTGAGAAGTATGACTCCTGAACCTATTAGATATAGTAGATTGAGCTCATTAGCAGTAGGTAGAGAGAATAGACCTCTGTATTGGAGAAGCAGAAAGTGTCTTATCTCCTGTTTGGAGAGAGAAGCACATGGATCTCAAAGACTATGCTGCTTTAATGAGCCTATACAGTTAGCTTGTTATTGAGAGAAAGACGCTGCAAGCTGCTGTATCTCCTGGCAATGCTGCTCAGCCCCGTAGAGCACATGTCCAAGCACAAGGGCCCGCTACAGGTAATTAACCAATTACATATATCCTCCATCTATACTACAAAGACAAATTTGTAGGTCTTCACTTCAACCTGTCAGGGCTCCCCATGGCTATAAAATGTCAGAATCCATTAGAAGTACTGTCGCTTACAAGTATATACCATCATAGAAATGAGTACAGCGGCCTTCCTGTATAAAGCTTTCTTCTCTATCCTGGAAATTATACTTTACATTTACAGTATATTTGGTATATTATACAATAAAATAAACATAAGATAAATAATGTACAACCAAAGCAATAATAAATTACGTTACAAATACTTCAATAAGTAGAAATCCCGGTACTGCTTCTACTGAAAAAGAGCTGCCTGACCATCTGGAAACAGGCCTGAGACTGAAAACTGACCAAAATTAATCAATCGGAAAGCTTTTCTGATGACGGAAAAACAGAAAACAACATAATTCATTTATAGTTATTGTAGGGATCAGACGCGGTGGATTATTATTTTTATTTTATTCGCTCTGGATTTTGCTACAATCTGCAGATAGGTCTGGATGTATACATGAAAGATTCAGTAGGGTGTAAGGTTAGGTTTACAGACAGTATTTTGGGCCATTTTTTGAGCCATAAAATATGAAAAAGTTGAAATGTAGCACAAAGTGTCTAGTTTGTAAAATGCATTCAAGCATTTGCTGTACAAAAAAAAAAGAAAAGAAAAAAAATTATGGAAAATGTATGAAAGTAAAAATTTCAATATGCAAAAATGCTAAGAAAATGGGCCAAATGGTGAAAAAAAAAACCTTTTGTGTAGCTAAAAATACAAATCAATATCCTGAGCATGCCAAAGGGTCATTCCACACATTTTTTGGGGGAAAAAAAACTTCAAGAAAAATGCAAAAAATTGCACAAAGCACAAAAAATTTGTCACCCAGTTATTTTTTTTCTTCACATGGCATGGAAAGCCCAACAGAAAAATAAACACACAATAATAACTACAAAAAAATGCATGAAAAGCTAAAATAAATCATTGCAATTTTTTGTCCCCAAAAAATGCCATGAAAAAAGGAGGCCTTTATGGGGTTCTGAAAACTTAATGTATTTAATATCCATAACAAATCCACCAATTGACAAATTTTATGCTTGTTTTAAGGTCATACTGTGACCTGAGCTTAGTAAATGCTGTGCAATGTGACCCACAAGTGACTGCAACTCTGACCCAACTACCGCAAGAAATCTATCTTGGTAACAGCAACTTGTAGGTCAAAACGAAACCCCACAATCGCCCAAACTTGTCAGGTATCATGCTTGACAGAAACTTCGACCACAGGTTCTGAACAGTGTCATGTTCTGGCTAGAAGAGCCCGAAGTTTGAGAAGCCCTGATATGGAGGAGAAATTGGATCATGACTCCAAACTGTGAAGGATGACGGTGATTTCAGGCCTCATGGCCACTGCCATATTATGAACACTTCCAAAAGTAATTTCAGGATCAAGCAAGGCGCATGGATCTTGTGAAAGGTAGGATAGTGTCACGATTCGGCTTACAGGTTGTGGATCCACTGTGTCAGCGAGGGATTGGCGTGGACCGTGCCGGTGGACCGGTTCTAAGAGGCTACTGGTGTTCACCAGAGCCTGCCGCAAAGCGGGATGGTCTTGCTGCGGCGGTAGCAACCAGGTCGTATCCACTAGCAACGGCTCAACCTCGCTGACTGCTGAGAAGGCGTGGGACAGAAGGACTAGGCAGAGGCAAGGTCAGACGTAGCAGAAGGTCGGGGCAGGCGGCAAGGTTCGTAGTCAATATGGATAGCAGGAGATCTGGTAACACAGGCTTGGACAACACTAAATGCTTTCACTGGCACAAGGCAACAAGATCCGGCAAGGGAGTGCAGGGGAAGTGAGGTATTATAGCCAGGGAGCAGGTGGAAGCTAATTTGGCTAATTGGGCCAGGCACCAATCATTGGTGCACTGGCCCTTTAAGTCTCAGAGAGCTGGCGCGCGCGCGCCCTAGAGAGCGGAGCCGCGCACGCCAGCACATGACAGCTGGGGACCGGGACGGGTAAGTGACTTGGGATGCGATTCGCGAGCGGGCGCGTCCCGCTATGCGAATCGCATCCCCGCCGGCAATGTCAGTGCAGCGCTCCCAGTCAGCGGGTCTGACCGGGGCGCTGCAGAGAGAGAGACGCCGTGAGCGCTCCAGGGAGGAGCAGGGACCCCGAGCGCTCGGCATAACAGTACCCCCCCCCTTAGGTCTCCCCCTTTTTTTGTCCGGCAACTGCTTCACATGGGACGAGGACACTGGGAGTGATTGTAGGGTTTCCTCAAAGGCAGGCTGTACAGCAGGAGTGGGAATGGGGAGGGAGGGCAGAGGGTGAAGCTTGGCACGGGGCAGGGTGTCACCAGGACGGGGCCTATGAGGAGGAACGGCACAGTCCTGATAGGCCTTGGGGAGACCAGGCACAGGAGGGGACACTGAGGCCCGACAGACGGGACTGGGAGCAGAGGAGAGGCATTTCTTGTGGCAAGCAGAGCCCCAATTCTTGATCTCCCCGGTGGTCCAGTCAAGGGTGGGAGAATGAAGCTGGAGCCATGGCAGACCGAGGAGGACTTCAGAGGTGCAGTTGGGAAGGACGTAAAATTCAATCTTTTCGTGATGGGGTCCAATGCACATTAAGAGGGGTTTTGTGTGGTAACGCACGGTGCAATCCAATTTAACTCCGTTGACCGCGGAAATGTAGAGCGGCTTGACGAGACGGGTCACCGGGATGCAGAACTTATTCACCAAAGAATCCAGAATAAAATTCCCAGAGGCACCAGAGTCCAAGCAGGCCACGGCTGAGAGGGAGGAGCTGGCAGAAGGAGAAATCCGCACGGGCACCGTGAGACGTGGAGAAGCAGACTTCGTACCAAGAGACGCCACACCCACGTGAGCTGGGTGCGTGCGTGCGTTTCCTAGACGTGGAGGACGAATAGGGCAATCCACCAAGAAATGTTCGGTACTGGCACAGTACAGACAAAGATTTTCTTCCCTACGGCGATTCCTCTCTTCCTGGGTTAGGCGAGACCGATCCACTTGCATGGCCTCCTTGGCGGGAGGCACAGGCGTAGATTGCAAAGGATACTGTGGGAGAGGTGCCCAGAGATCTAGGTCTTTTTCCTGGCGGAGCTCCTGGTGTCTCTCAGAAAAACGCATGTCAATGCGGGTGGCCAAACGGATAAGTTCTTGCAGGTTGGCAGGAATCTCTCGTGCGGCCAGCACATCCTTGATGTTACTGGATAGGCCTTTTTTAAAGGTCGCGCAGAGAGCCTCGTTATTCCAAGATAATTCGGAAGCGAGAGTACGAAATCAGATGGCGTACTCGCCTACTGAAGAATTACCCTGGACCAGGTTCAGCAGGGCAGTCTCGGCAGAAGAAGCTCGGGCTGGTTCCTCGAAGACACTACGGACTTCAGCGAAGAAGGACTGGACTGTGGCTGTGGCAGGATCATTGCGGTCCCAGAGCAGTGTGGCCCAAGACAAGGCCTTTCCAGAAAGAAGGCTCACTACGAACGCCATCTTAGACCGTTCTGTAGGAAATAGGTCCGACAACATCTCCATATGCAGGGAACATTGAGACAAAAATCCACGGCAGAGTCTAGAGTCCCCATCAAATTTGTCCGGCAGGGACAAGCGGAGGCTAGGAGCGGCCACTCGCTGCGGAGGAGGTGCAGGAGCTGGCGGAGGAGATGGTTGCTGCTGTAGCAATGGCAGAAGTTGCTGTAACGTGGCGGTCAACTGCGACAGCTGCTGTCCTTGTTGGGCAATTTGCTGCGATTGCTGAGCGACCACCGTGGTAAGGTCAGCGAGACTTGGCAGCGGCACCTCAGCGGGATCCATGGCCGGATCTACTGTCACGATTCGGCTTACAGGTTGTGGATCCACTGTGTCAGCGAGGGATTGGCGTGGACCGTGCCGGTGGACCGGTTCTAAGAGGCTACTGGTGTTCACCAGAGCCCGCCGCAAAGCAGGATGGTCTTGCTGCGGCGGTAGCAACCAGGTCGTATCCACTAGCAACGGCTCAACCTCGCTGACTGCTGAGAAGGCGTGGGACAGAAGGACTAGGCAGAGGCAAGGTCAGACGTAGCAGAAGGTCGGGGCAGGCGGCAAGGTTCGTAGTCAATATGGATAGCAGGAGATCTGGTAACACAGGCTTTCACTGGTAACACAGGCTTTCACAAACGCTTTCACTGGCACAAGGCAACAAGATCCGGCAAGGGAGTGCAGGGGAAGTGAGGTATTATAGCCAGGGAGCAGGTGGAAGCTAATTAGACTAATTGGGCCAGGCACCAATCATTGGTGCACTGGCCCTTTAAGTCTCATAGAGCTGGCACGCGCGCGCCCTAGAGAGCGGAGCCGCGCACGCCAGCACATGACAGCCGGGGACCGGGACGGGTAAGTGACTTGGGATGCGATTCGCGAGCGGGCGCGTCCCGCTATGCGAATCACATCCCCGCCGGCAATATCAGTGCAGCGCTCCCGGTCAGCGGGTCTGACCGGGGCGCTGCAGAGAGAGAGACGCCGTGAGCGCTCCGGGGAGGAGCAGGGACCCGGAGCGCTCGGCGTAACAGATAGTTTATTACCCACAATGCAACGCGTTTTGCGGGAGACCCCTTCATCAGGCATATCAAATATGATATGCCTGATGAAGTGGTCTCCCACGAAACACGTTGCATTGTGGGTAATAAACTATCCTACCTTTCACAAGATCCATGCGCCTTGCTTGATCCTGAAATTACTTTTGTTTGCTGTTACTGCCTCAGGAGAGGCTGCTGGACCCTGGTTATCCCGCTTCACTTGCTGTTACCATCGTTGTATGTGGCTTTGTACAACCATCGCTGGTGAGCACCAGATTTTCTGGTTTTCAACATGTCTTTGCCTTATGTTATCATGCCATGCTTTCCTTTGTTCTAGTTACTGCCATATTAGGACTCTGGGATGCAACACAACCTCTGTGCACTGTCATTTAAGCTTTGTGCCCCCTATTCCACTCTCCCTCAAAATAGCAAAGAAACAAACGTATATTAGCACCACATAGGGACTTGCTAATATACTGTTACCAAACAATATTTCCACATAACCCCTATCTGTATTGCCCCACACAGTAATAGCACCATTTGGGGCCCCCATATATTGTACAGTAGTAGATAGGTCCCCACACTGTGTTCATATATAGCAATTAGGTCCCCCTTGTGCCCCCACATTAGCCCCACCATGTAGTTGCTAGGGCCCCTCTGTGCTATCATATTGTTGTGAGGCCCCTCTCTGTACCACCACACTGGGCTCCAATATAGTACTTATACTATGAAAACAAAAAATAAAGAATCCACTCGCCTCTCCCCCCTCCCCTGTAGCTTCTCTCCTCTCTGTGCTCCATGATACAGTGATGCTACCTGCACCGGAAGTTCCTAGCCGCCTCCTCTGAAGCAACGAAACAGTTCTGTCACCGTTCTAATTTCCAGCTTCGTGAGCATCCTAAGGATGTAGACACAGCTAAAAGTTATATGGTTCCAGGATTATTTAATTTATTTAAAAGCTTCACTCGCCCGGGATCTAGTTGTCGTTACACCCCCACAGTGTGCGCAGATTGATTTTAAGACAATTTGATATATTTTAGCCACAGAAAGTGGAGAGGAAATGTTCACAAGGATTTCTTTGTCAGATCCAACACTCCTAGATATGTGAATTATTACATCGCTTCGGGTGCTATGCAGCTTTAGGTCTCTACATTAAAAATGAATAATCCATAATTCTTCAGCTTTCCTTACATATCATTGCCCAGAGTATACAATAGGAGGACAATTTACACTCAACTATTCTGTTAATTTGTCACTGGTTCTTCAAAATAGATGCAGATAGTTGACAAACCTCAGCGGATTGTCCCTTTTTTTTCTCAATTTCTCTTTACAGCAGCAATTTTATCAACTACTATCCTTGGCCCGCTCCATCAGGGGCTCCAAGGGAGACATTGCCTTGGTTAAAATGCAGTACTTAGAAATGTTGGATGAACAATGAGCTAATCCGTGTTTGTTTTATTGCCTTTTTTTGTTTGTTTTAGTAGTTTTTCAGGTACATTGGCCATATATTAGTAATGAGGATTAGATCTCACTGGACTGGTATTCTATTCCAACTTTCAATCATTCAAACTCAGTATCAAGCTGGGGCACTACATTCACTCAAGGAGGCCAAGAGATGAATAGAATATAAAGTTACATTCCAATAATAGAACAGTCTTAGCTCTGATAAGGCCGGACAATTTCTGTAGGTTATTTTTTTTTTAATTAAGTATAATGAATAGTCTTAAAATCAATATACAGTAGATCAAAGTCAACAGAATTGGTGGGCCATCAAATGTGTATGGTGGCTTCCAAACTCTCCCTAAACATCCATAGGGGGGACAAGATAGCAGGACTCTATACACTGAGGGCAAGTAGGGCTCTGTGACACACTCCTAGCTATCACAGCAGGATGATTGACAAGCCAGGAGTACTGGAATATCCCTTTCACTCAAGAAAAAGCTCTAAAATCTTGGCTAGCAGGTGTCTCACTTCCCTACAAGTTGGGTCCAGTTGTTAAGCTCAGTTCGTTTCTAGTAACAGAGATACCAGGATGGAAAACAGAAAGTGGAGGCGGGGCTAAACTACTGCTATGTGTAGGCAAGAGGGAGTGTTCCTGGGCCATGTACCTGCAATCTGTTTGCCTGTCTGCCTCCTTCAGAGGGTCCATGCTGTACCTAAGATAAATCAAGATTTTCCTCTTATCTCTGACCACCCATAATGTACTGAGTAGCAGTCAGTTGTAAACCTTGTTATTAGCATCTGCAGCAGTTTACTAGTTAGACCAGCTGCTTTTGTGATTTGACCCATTTCCTTGCTGTCATTTCCTCTCCTCGCTCCCTTTAATTCCTTATCAATGTCAGCAGCAGTTGCAGCATCAGCAGTTCACTACAGCTGTTTATGTGATGTAACTCTTTCCTTGCTGTGGAACCCCCAATAACCCCCCTTTTCCCTGTCTAGCCCAGTACGTTTCTCCAGCACTTATCAGATAGCAGTAAATCTTGTCCTGTGATTGGCCAAACAAGCAAGAGAAAGGAAGTCCCTCTGTGAATACTGCTGACAATCTGTCCAGTCCAGTTCTGTCCCGCTCCCTAAAATGGGGAGAATATGAAATACCTGTGCACCACAGGGGGCTCTCAGGGGCTCAATAACAGCAATAAGAGCACTAAAATCACAAGTTATCTCTAAAAAAAAAAAAGCTGACAGGTTTTAAAACTCTTTTGAAAGTACAAGTATGAGATCTGAACAGGTGAAAGTTGAAATGTTGAATACTTCATTTTAACCATACCAAACTATATTGTCGTAATATAGCAATAATATTTATTAGACATATTATGCTGTAGCAGATATGATAAAAGAAAGTATTTAAATATACCTTTCATTAGTGTTTGACTATTACCAGTGGGTCCAGTCTCTGACACATCAATGAGCCTGACAGTAATGCAGTATGTCTTATACATCTACTGACTTTTGAAATGTAAAGATGACACAAAGCCAATAAAATGTGCTAACTGCGAAGTACTGTACATAGATATGCTCCAATATGTGCTTGCTGCCATATCTCTGTATAACAAGACTGACATGCTTTTGAAAAGGATAGGAAAACAGAGTGACATCTTCTGTGCAGAGGAGGTCATACGGAATGTCACTTGAGATGGTGGAATTGATTCACCGGGCTCAAGATTTACAGTGAATCAGAAAAATTCATATTCCGAAGAATCAATTGAGAACTTGTGTGTCCTTACTGTTGAGTTCATGGGTTTAAATTTAGTCATAACAGTGTAAACCATTATAAACATTCGGTACTTGATGATGACCCATCGAAAAATTCTATCTCGTAGGTTAAATAGTCTCATAATGAATTACTACTTATCACTTGTCAGCTTGACCTGTCCAAGAAACATGTCGGAAGATTTGATCAGTAGAGGGCTGGTAAAGGCAATGCCTTTTATATTCTGATATTTTTTCTTTACAGATGTATACTTAAAGTGACACACCAGCCATATATATATATATATATATATATATATATATATATATATATTCATTTTTTTCCCCATAAGACACATTAGCATGGTAAGGCTACACAGCTACTAATAGTTACATAGTTTATAGTCCATCAAGTTGGACCTATACCCCTATTAGGTCCCTACTGTGGTGATCCAGAGGAAGGCAAAAAAAAACCTTATAAGGCTGATGACAATTACCCCATACCAGGGAGAACAATCCTTCCCGACTCCTAATATGGCAATAGAATAAATCCCTGGACCAACGTTCTGTCCCTATAAAAATTTGTATTCATAACCTGTAATGTTAATATTATACAGAAACATGTCCAGGCCCTTTTTAAACTATTTTACTGAGTTCTCCATACTCTACTCCCCATCTTGGGTCCTAGTCAGGGGTCAAGTCCTGGGGGAAAAAAGTGTGGGGTCTCACCCATGATTTCCACTCAAGGACTATGGATTACCTACAGGACTCCGGCTAAACAGTGCTCCTGCTGTGGAAATGTGCAGGAACTCTGTTAAGCCCTGATCCTAGTGTTCTGCACAGTATCCAGCTGCGTCTCACATGGATATGTATTTGAAGCAGAAGTCCTTTTATTTATGTAATGCTATAAGACGCTCATGTGAGAAATGGCTGGTCAGAATGTAGAGTGCCAGGATCGGAGATGGGTGATTAGCAGATAAAATGAACTTCACTGTAACTTCGCTGTACATACAGAATGCTCATTCAGCCGACAGCTACAGTATCTCTCCCAATCTCTACCCTGCCAAGCGTGAAAGTTTAGAATGCAACAGGGAAATATCTACTGCTAGACTACCTGGCAGTGGCTTATCTCACATTGGGTAGTCAAAATCCAACAACCTAACCTTTATTTTCTCAACATGAACCACTGAGCCCCTTTGCTATCCCAAGTCACTCTTCCTAGTGCAAGTGTGAGATTTCAAGGAAGAATGACACTGGACAGCAAAGGGAAGTCAATCGAATGAATATAGGAGACATGAGCCTGAAATAGGGGAGGGATGTTGCGGTTGGGCGCACCCAACGGACACTCAACGGGCAACTTTCTTTTAAGATGAACTTAAAACTAAACCATCAATACTGGTGAAAGCATCTTTCTTTGCTTTGCTGAGCATGCATGTATTCTAAATGTGTAGAGTGGAGAAAGCCACTGTGGTTTTGACTTATCTGTCCAAAAACATAAGAATGGGGCATTCAGAGGAATGTTGGGAAACCACCATAGACAGTAGATGGTTGTCCATTCCCGTGTTCAGCTAACACGTAATATGTTATGTGTATGACCAGCTTATTTATTGTACAGCATCTTTACTTTTAATTTTTAAAAATGGTGACTGGTGTTAACCAAGCCAGAATGCTACCCACAGTACAAAAATATTTTGGGAAAAGAGTATAGTTATTATAACTAGATATTAATAAAACAAACGTTTTGAAAGGAAACAATTGTTTCATTTAGTGGTTCTTAATTTTGGAAAATAATCTAATACCAAGGATTAAAGGGATTAAAAATAAATAAATAAATGCTTTATGGGGAAAAAGAAAATCTACCCATTTGGTCAACTGTTGCTTTCAGGAGCGGCATTAGGAATACATTATTTTCATTGGAAATTGGAATGGTGATCATGATTGTGTAAAATGGTCAAAAGGGGGTCGTAAGTACCCATCTGTTTAATGATAGACTTAAAGGACGGAAAAAAAATACTGTCCTCACAAAGCAGCCACGAGTCTTTAACATCATACGGAACATAAAATTCATGTACCGTAGTGAGATTCTGGGTGCAGACATGCAAATGAGGACTCTGTTTGTTTTACCTTCAAATCCCTTTTCATGCCAGGATTTTTTTTTTTTCTCCTTCCTCCTAAAGCTGAGTTTGGATTAACCCTTGGTTCATGAATGAATGTCAGTATTTTGCAATGCGCGGCCTTACTAAGTCCTTCAGAAAATCATGACCATAAAGGAGACTCAGAGCTCGGACAAGCTCATGTAACCACAGTGGGGTTAGTAACACATCACGGTGTCACTCAGCAGTGGAGATAACGGAGTTAACCAGTTCAGCACCATCCTGGTTTGCTCAGCAGATTGTGGACATCTCTTATTTTCCAGAAGAGTTAAATACTGGATAGGATGCAAATTATGAGAAAGATGTTAAACTGCTATATAGAAACTCAGCGGGCACCGTACAATATCAAATTATAACAATTTAATTACTGCAACCTGGCAAAAATAAAGGAAAGTGCTGCCAGGAGAGCTCCGGTAAACAAAACGTTTATTCTCCGTTAAGATGAAAAGAGTGAATATAAGTCAGGGCTGATTTGAATGAGACATTGCTTGTTCCATAAAGGACATTGTAGTTTTGTCACTGACAGCTTGATTCTCAGATATGCATCCCTAGAGCAACAGGAAAAATATTTCAATTCAGGTTGTTCTTCCTAAGTTGTTGTATAGTGCTAAAGTAGTATAAGTGACTTAAAAATGGCCTCTAAATGTTTTTTTTACTGCTCATTGTGTTGGAATTTACATATTTACATGATTTTTTATTACCAGTTGTAGCACTTCCCAGTGCCAGGGCTAGCTTTAGGTCTTTGTAGGCCAGGGCAAGACATAAAGGGGTTTTCCCAAAATTTTTTTTTATTGATTTCCTATCCCCAGGTTAGGCCATCAATATCTTATCGTCGGGGGATCCAACACCCAGCACTCCCACTGATCATCTGTTTTGCTAAAGCCAAGAACAAAGCTGTAAGCAGACAGTGCTGTACATTGTGTAGTGGCCATAATAAGTTACTGCAGCTCTGTGCCCATTCTCTTCATTTAGAGCTGAGCAGTAATGCAGCTTGACCACTACACAATGTACAAAGTCAACTGATTCTAGCTCTGTTCTCTATGGATGTAAAAGTGGTTCTGGCAAGCAGCTGGTTGGTCGGGGTGCCAGGTGTAGGAGCCCTTTCACTGTTAGATATTGGTGTTTTATCCTAAGAATACAATGTGTCATCAATAAAAAGGTCTAAAGGGGTCACCAGGAAAGTTGGTACTATAGGAATTATATGCATTACTGTGGTGAGCGCGGTGTTATAGTGAGACCACGGGGTGAAGCGTTGTAGGTAGCGGGTCAGATGGTATTAACCCCTGGGGCAAGATGTTGTTAATCCCTAGTGTTCGTGATGCCAGGATGTGGTTGTTTGGTATAGGGCACCGCCGACAACCAGCCCAAAAACGGCATATAGTAAATGAGAGTCCAAAGCAGCGTTTTGATTCAACTGGAACTTTACTGATGAAGAAGGCAGAAAACAGTCTATACAAATAGCCAAC
Source organism: Hyla sarda (assembly GCF_029499605.1). NCBI lineage: Eukaryota > Metazoa > Chordata > Amphibia > Anura > Hylidae > Hyla > Hyla sarda. Next base: position 194,803,213 of record NC_079195.1, on the reverse strand, counting down.
TTCCACAGAGGTGACTGGGACACAGAGAACCTCTCAGTGTTGCTTGGACTTGTAGTTTCAGTAATAATGATGCAGGCCCCTGTACTACTGTTATGACTTTGGTAGGGACAGTAGAGATTTGACTTGTACTCACAGATTTGATGTGGCTGCAGATTGATATGCTTTGGCCTAGATATGCTGAACTTGACTTGTACAGGACTTGTGCTTGCTTTAAAGGGGTACTCCGACCCTGAGACATCTTATACCCTATCCAAAGGATAGGGGATAAGATGTTTCACCGCTGGGGATCCCCGCAATCTTGTATTCACCACCCACCTGTTTGAGCGGCATGCCGCGGTGCCAGCTCACAAATAGCCGGGTGGCGACCACGTGGCCGGAGTATCGTGATGTCACAACTCCGCCCCCGTGTGACGTCACCCCCCGCCCCCACTATGCAAGTCTATGGGAGGGCTGGAGTACCCCTTTAAGGTCCAGGTCTAAAGAGAGCTACAATAGAGACTACAGCCCCTTATATATCAGGGGGCTGGACTAAAGTCCATTGGTAGCTGGTTGCCTGTGGTTACCTGTGCCCATGGAATTCTGGTTATCATGTGATCGCACATCACATGACATATCACATGACCATAGGAAGGTCCTATACAGGGTAAATATCCTAACAACCTGCTTATACAGTTTACATTCACTGTACAGTACATATAATAGATGTACATACTTAATATACAACAGAATATAATAGAACACCATATAATGGCTTAGGGGGACCCTGCAGGAGAGCCCTGTGGACCTGAGGGGACTTTAGGACTGTACAGATCCATGTTCTGTACCGGGACACCACATTACATTTTATGGATGCCCCCTATAGTATCCAAATTATCCACAATCATTTATGTGATGCATTTGAATCCTGTGTACAGGACATACTGGCACCAAAAGTTGGCTCTGATCTAGGCACATTGGCAATATAGTTACAGTGTACCTCTGTCTATCCCAAATGTAGCTAGACAAGCATAGCTCAGGGTTGTCTCCACAATCCAGTGGGCCCTGGCTGAAACCAGCTTAAGGCTGGGTCCACACTACGTTTTGTCCCATACGGGAGCGCATACGGCAGGAGGGAGCTAAAACCTCGCGCTCCCGTATGTGACCGTATGCGCTCCCGTATGTCATTCATTCAATGAGCCGACCGGAGTGAAACGTTCGGTCCGGTCGGCTCATTTATGCGCCGTATGCGCTTTTACAACCGGACCTAAAACCGTGGTCAACCACGGTTTTAGGTCCGGTTGTAAAAGCGCATACGGCGCAAAAATGAGCCGACCGGACCGAACGTTTCACTCCGGTCGGCTCATTGAAGTGAATGGCATACGGGAGCACATACGGTCACATACGGGAGCGCGAGGTTTTAGCTCCCTCCTGCCGTATGCGCTCCCGTATGGGACAAAACGTAGTGTGAACCCAGCCTTACATGTATACAGGAGGCATTTTGTTCTTAGACATTAAGCTGGTTATATGCAGAAAAGTTGACAAAATCTGTGTGTATAATCCAGACAAATGTTCATGCATAACGAGGAGCCTCCTGACAGTCCATTGACTGTCCACATACCTAGGAGTTATCATACACCTTTGTCGACGGCTAAATGGCAAAGCAGAAAAATATATTGATTTGAAGAAAGAAAATATTACTACATGAATATGTAGATTTGACATTCATGTCGGTGAATGGCCTCCTATTGGATAGCTGTATTGGTGGCCACATTGGTTCTCACATAGCTTTCTCATAAATGACTGTGGCTGAAAAGCACCTAAATAGTATTTTTCACAAAAGGACCACTCATGCTTTTTTTTTTTTTTCTTTTGGCAGGAAATGTTCTATAAGAGTGTTGCTTATTTTTAATAATTTACCAGTCTCTAGAATATTTTAGCAGCATGCATTTCTGAACATCTGGACTTTCAATATATGAAGGAAAAAGGTGACAGTAGGTCATCTGGGCTCAGATATCCAGAACCAATAAAGGAGCTTTGTCAATAGTAGTGTTGAGCGGCATAGGCCATATTCGAATTCGCGAATATTCGCGAATATATGGACGAATATTCGTCATATATTCGCGAATATTCGCATATTCGTTATATTCTCGTTTTATTTTCGCGTATGCGAAAATACGCGCATGTGAAAATTCGCATATGTGGAAATTCGCATATGCGAATATTAGCATATGCTAATTTTCGCATATGCGAATTTTCGCGCGCCAGTCTCACACTGTAGTATTACAGCCTTCTTTACACCACACAAGCTGGAAGCAGAGAGGGGTGATCACTGTGATGTGTACTGTGAAGAAAAAAAAAAAAACGAATATTCGTAATTACGAATATATAGCGCTATATTCGCGAAATTCGCGAATTCGCGAATATGCGATATTCGCGAATAATATTCGAATTGCGAATATTCGCGAGCAACACTAGTCAATAGTGGTTTTATTATAGAAAGTTATTTAATGGATGGATTTTTGTGAAAAAGGTCTGGCATTTATTATGCTGAATAAGTCTAGACACCAACCTTCAACATTGTTCTTTAACTCTGATACAAACTTTTACAAAGTTGTCAGCTGTATGAGAAGTAGATCATGTCATGAATCTGAACAGCTGAAGGCAGAACAGGTAGAAGTATCTTCAAAGGTCAAGTCATATAAAGGTATCACAATGCCAAAAATAGATGGTACCATCTAGGGAAGAAAATTTCACTCATACACAAAGAGTTAAATGACTCTATTTGGGCTGGAGCTGCTTGGAGCTCATCTGTGTCGTCTGGTTGTGGTTCTCAGCTCTGCTACCTATCAGGAAAGTGTGTCTCTGATCACCTGATCAGCTAGGAGCAGTGATCAGTCCAGCATCCATGAAAGGTTATACCTTAGCTGACACCTCCTGCTTAATGCATACCTGCTTATTTATTGATCTTTGGCCTTTCCCTTGACTCTTCTCTTGCTATGCGTTCCTGTACTCTGCTCTTTCCTGCTACCAACCTTGATTTGACTGTGTGTGTGTCTTAGTGTACCTCTGTTAGTTTGTGTGCCTCCAGCTTTTCACCGACTCCGACTGTTTTGTATTTTATTATTTTGACAAAGCTGGCCTAGAACTTAGCAGGGAGGGTTTGTCATCGTGGTTGTCAATCCATCACTAAGGGTGGATAGGCAATAGGTAGGGACAGTGGCTGTGGGTGAGTTAGGGCTTCACTGTTCCCTGCCCATACGTGACACATACAGTATGTCATGGAACGCATCATGAGTTTTATCAGAATTCTCAAGGAATTCATGAAGAAAATCCAGTATGCGCCTCTGTGTACGGTATTAAACCAGCCATATGCGTGAGGCTGAATACTCAGATGTGCATTGTACTTAACCAGTCCCCATTTTTTGGCTACCACATTGTGCGTTTTCAATCAGCTTCCAAAGCAACATGAAATGAATGATTTCAGAATGGATTTTGCAAACATAACTTTCTTTCACATTCACATTGCATCCAGAAATGTTCCATAAAAGGCTCATTAACCCCAGTTCATTGTATAATAAAATAGAAATGTATGGAAACTGGCACCATGATAAAACAGTTATCTACACTACATTACCAAGGATGTGCATAAAGGGAGATTAGATTTTTTTTTTTTGATAATTCATGTTTCTTATAACGTTGTCATTAAGACTTAAGAAGCAAGTTTCATTGTTAAGAATCAGATGTCAAAACTCCATTGAATCTCTTATAATCATAGGTGTTTTCTTCTTGTGTTCTCTCTAAGAGGTGATCAATGGCATTATGAACTGATCATTGGCTACAGGAGAGATACTTCACTTAAAGGGGTACTCCACTGGCCAGCATTCATAACTAAATGTTCCGAACGCTGTTTTTGCGCTGCAGGGGTCGGCCATGCCCCACGTGACATCACGGTCATGCCTTCTCAATGCAAGTCTATGGGAGGGGGTGTGACACCGTCACCCCCCCCCCCCCATTGATTTGCATTGAGGGGGCGTGGCCAACCCCTGCAGTGCAAAAACAGTGTTCGGAACATGTAGTTCCGAATGCTGGCCAGTGGAGTACCCCTTTAAGGATCTTGTCATATCTATCTCCTTTCATATGTATCGTTGTACACATACAATGTGAAGAACATGGCTAATCCATATTTTCATGCATAGTCACAATATTGTATATTTCTTGACTTGTTCAAGGATTTGATTTCTCCAGTTGAGCTTGAGAAGAAAATAGCAGCAAATGGCTTGCTAGGCCTTCTATACTGAGCTTGGAAGCCACAAAATATTACTTTATGACCGAGCTAACAGGACAACAGTTGGGGATCCATATTTTACCCTGCTACAGTGATTGGTTTCTTCCATCTGCAGGTGTTCCTCTTCGGGGATGTGGGTCTTATCATCTTGGGTGTGGCTCCAGATGGAGGTGCCATCTTATACACATTGTTTCAAGCACGATGGGAGGGGGAGCGAGCTAGTGAGGGGCCATTTTAGCAAGCATATTCTAAAATAGACATTTTACCTTATCCATTACATACCTAATGTTGAGAAATCATACAGTCCCCATACATCTAAGACATTTCGCTCAAGTGACATAATTTAAAAGGGGGCGCATCACTGCACTGAAAGACGCAGGATCGTCATTTCAAAAAATTGTCTGCCTGTGTTGACCACAAGCAGTTCTGACCAAGCTGTTAGGAGGTGTTGGGAGCGGTGGTATTCTGAGGGCACACAAAGCGAACAGGCTCTGAACAGCCAGACTGACCACCAGAGGATTATTTGATTCATTAACAATCATGGGCAGCTCCCAGTTTCCTTGTCTACCATGCAGACACTTGCATATGTGGTGTCCCGGTACTGGACATGTTCCTGTACCTTTGGTCGTAAGTCCCCATAGTCAGAGTTCCTCCGTGCTGTTAGGATTCTCTTAGTGGGATAACCCTCAGTCGCCTCATAAATCTGTAATTTACTGTATATATTTTGAATCTTTAATAATATAAAGTTTACTTACAGGACCTTAGGTCATGTGATTCATAGTAAATGTGTTATGCTAAAGTTAAGGACCTTTTGGGTCATGTGATTTAGTCATGTGATGTACAACAATCCTTTGTGATGGGACTGACAGGTTTGGGGAACCAATAAGCTTTGAGCCTGCCCCTTCAGACATAAGATTTGAAAATTACTTCTATTAAAAAGTCTTAATCCTTCCAGTACTTATCAGCTGTTGAAGTTGAGTTGTTCTTTTCTGTCTGACAACAGTGCTCTCTGCTGACACCTCTAGCAGCATATCCCCATAGCAAATTTCTCCTGCTCTGGACAGTTCCTGAGACAGACAGAGGTGTCAGCAGAGAGAACTGTTGTCAGACAGAAAAGGACAACTAAACTTCAGCAGTTAATAAGTACTGGAAGGATTAACATTTTTTTTAATTAGAAGTCATTTACAAATCTGGTTAACTTTCTGGAGCTAGTTTAGATGAAAAAAACAAAACAAAACAAAAAAAAAAACTACTTGCTACACATTTGTGTACTGGGCACAATAACAGCCACAGAGATTATGTTTTTTTCTAACTGATGTACCTCTCTTAATAAATCCAGCAGTCCAAAAATGGGCAGAGGTTTTTTATGTGCGGCACACTTAAAGGGATACTACGGTCCTAAGTCATCCAATCCCCTATCCAAAGGATATGGGATAAGATGTCTGATCGCAGGGGTCCTGCCACTGGGGACCCCCACAATCTCTCATGCAGCACCCACCTGTGTGAGCTCCACGCAGCGCTGGAGGCTCCGAGTTTGAAGCGTTACGACCACGGGCCCGGAGTATCGTGACGTCACGACTCCGCTCCTGTTTTGACATCACACCTCTGCCCTTGAGCTGGCGGGGCGTGACATCACACAGGGGCGGAGTCGTGACGTCACGATGAAAAAATGGACCATTGCGTTGTTTTTTGAGCAACATTTGAGATTTATTTTCACCCGTTTTTATGTTCATACAGTTTTCATTGCCATTTATGGCTCAAAATGAGGCTCAAAAAGCAACGTGTAGCACATAGCTTATTACCTTAAAATGACTGTAAAATTTTACTTAATAGACAGTAACAAAGTTTTTCCATTCAGTTCAATAGAACACATAATAAAATAAACTGCCATTTTTGATCTATAAAATGCTTCTTAAAGGGGTACTCTACTGACCAGCGTTCAGAGATTTAGTTCCGAACATTGTGTGCACGCTGCTGGGGGTCGGTCATGCCCCTTGTGATGTCATGCCACGCCCCCCTAGGCAAGTCTCTCCCATAGACTTGCATTGAGGGGGCATGGCTTGATGTCACGAGGGGCATTTTCATGTCTGAACGCTGGCATGTGGAGTAGCCCTTTAAAAAGTCTCAAAATACTGTAAGTGAACATGGGAACTTATGAGGAAAAGTCTTGTAATCTTACACGTTTCCACCACGCATTGATCCCCATTTCAGCATGCTGGGGGAGATATTATGTAATCTGATTAACTGTATTTTATGTTTTTACATTTTCTCATTTAAGAAATCAGTGTGTCTTTCCACTGGTGGCCAATGATTTCTAGCAAGGATGGGTGCTTAGTGCGTCCTATCAGAATGTATACGAAGATGATAAAAGCTGCTTTAAGTATCATTTAATGATCCGCACGGTAAGTAGAGGACAAATGAATGTGCAATAGCTCGTTAGTAATCATTTGCATAAATACTGCTGGGACTGCTGATAATGTTTTCATTGCCCAGGAAAAAAATTGTCTTCATTGTTGCTGTATTGTACATACAATAATAAAGATAACTTATTGGGTTATTGGACGTTTATATATGCTGCGTGTCCGTTTTGGTGCAGCTCTTATGTCTATTATGCAGATTAATTGGGCTATACCAACTAAGTGGCTGTGTAAAATGTAAGCTAAATTACATGAAACATATAGTATTTCCTTTATGTGTTCTTGAAGGTTTTTTTTTTCTTTAAATTAGGTCCTCATGGCGTTGCATAGAAAATGGTATTTAGAGGTGATCTTCTCTCAAGATCAAAGCCCAGTTAGGGATCATGCACAGAGCAGCACGCAGTAATATGATTTTATAATGAAAATCTGAGGTGTGTGGATGTACAGAAGAGTCATCATAGACCTGTACACTAGCTTTAATACTGCTTCATAGAAAACAAAGCCTTAATGAGGTTTTAGGCATCAACCTTTAGCCTTTTTACTGCAGATTTTCTGAACGGAATTTCCATGTGACAAATCTGCAGCATTTACAGTAACAACAAAGGGAACAATGTTTATAAAAATCAGATCTATATACTGTAAAAACAAATCGGGTGGAAGTTAATTTTGGTGTCAAAAACACTGTAATATTACTATTAATGATAAACTTAAAACCTGCAACAACTTAACAAATGCAAAGTTTTAATTATTTCTTAAAAATGTAATTTGCATGATCTCCACCCAAATTGCTGGCAATTACATTCTGCTGCGCAGTGCACATGTTCATTCTTTTATTGCGAAATATGCAGAATACATTCAGACAGTGCAAGCCGCTCTCAGAATGTGTGCCCAGAGTTCCTCTGGGCTAGAGTTTTGTGATGTGTATACACCCTAACAAATCTGCTATAAAATATCCACAATTTGGTAAGGATTTTTTGCTGCAGTTTTTGGTGCAGAAATATTCTGCTGTGGAAAATCTGCAGCATTTATGCTACAAGTGGCCATACCCTTAAAAAGTACCTGTCACTAAATGATCTATCCTAAACTAACTCAGGCTAGGTTCCCTAACTACTACTAACACCCCTCCTGCCCTTAATTTTGTTTTTCTTCAGAGCTTTAAAAAGCACCATATCATACCTTTATTCTTGCTCATATAGTGTGAGTTCCCTGCAGAAGGAAGTGGGTGTTCCCCAGCAGGTGCAACGTCACTGAAGCCTGCTAGGGGATTGCTTCCGCCCTCTCCTCTCTGCTGAGCATATAGTAAAATATGTTCACCCGTGCCGAGGAGCAGTGGTGAATGAGCACTAACTCCCTGTAGCTCTCCTTCACAGGTGACACAGCCATGTCAGGAGCACAGCGGGCATAGCGCTCAATCCTGCCTGTCTGATTGACAGGCAGTGAGCAAGAGTTCTGCCTCGCTATGTCCTGAAGCACTTCCAGAGTTTGGTCTTCTACCAGGCCAGGCGGAGACCAAACTAACTATATGAATTGTGTCAGGGAACAGAACAGAGCCACCTAGTGGCCGTTTTTTCAATTGCATTTTAAACACATAAAGGTTTAAAATTTTAACAGAAAGTGATTGAGAAAGTGTCTTATAAAGAGATAAGGAAGAATATGGTAAACGTTTTGTTTGGTGACAGGTACTCATTAAGAAGGTGTCTGAATCCTAATCTAATACTGAAGGTAGAGCAGAGGGCAGCGGTTTTTGAAGGACATGCACTCTTCTCCATTATGGGGTCAGGCCACTTATTTCAATGTAATACCTAATTTCCCCTGTGGTGATAATGCAGCAAAGTTATTCAGTTAGTGGCAATTTTTTTTTTTTTTTTAACAGTAAATGTTTATGAAAGTTTTGAATAAGTATACATGAAACCAAAATCAAGAAAGCATACGACAATAAAAAAGGCACATCAGCATCAGCTACTCGGCAGAGTAGGTATTTTGCAATTTAGCAAACACAGAACAATACATGCAGAGATATGGGGCACAACAAAAGAGAAGACTAGTAAGAGAACTACTAACTCCTCATAACTATAGGAACTAGGGATAAATGGGGGTAAGCTATATACATGCAAGTGCTACCGATAAAAAAAAGCCTACAAAGGAGAGAGAGAAAGAAAAGGAGAGATTGTGGAGTAAGTAGGCTAAGAAAAGAAAAAGGGGGAAGGAGGAATGGAGAAGAAGAAAGAGGCAAGAGAGGGAGGGAAAGAAGAAGAGCAGGAGGACAAGATAAGTAACAGGACGATGAGACGTACCTTAATGGATAGGAGGACTCCGCATCTACGCGGCAACCGGGCGGGCGTCAGTGGAAAAGAGGGGTGTGTGACGTTTGTAGAGAGTGGGTGCACTAGGTAAGAGTAATCCCAGTTACTCATTCTGAGAGGTGCAGGTCCTCGTTAGCCATGGAAGACATAAAGTGTGTCTAGGGGTGTCAAACCATGAAATGTGTATCTAATTGGCGATGGGATTCAACCCGCAATTCCTCCATTCTGTGCAAGTGGGATACCTCTTGAAGCCAGGTTGGAGTATAGTGCCATGATGCGGCCAAGCATCGATTGGCCTAAGCCTGTTTGGGCAAGGGAGGAGACCAAAAAGTCCCAGTCCACCCGGTCAAAGGCTTTCTCCGCATCTATCGATAGTAAAAGAGAGGGACATGGTGTTTACGAGCATAGTGTATCACAGAGAATGTGCATAGGGTGTTATCCCTCGCTTCTATGCCACAGATAAAGCCTACTTGATTTGGGTGGACCAGGGATGGCATATGTATCGACAATCTATTGGAGATTAGCTTGGCAAATAGTTCTGTGTTTATGAGGGAGATAGGGCTATAGCTGGAGCTTTGCAAAGGGTCTTTGCCCTTTTTTGGGAGCACTGTCACGTAAGTTCTAAGGAAGGAGGGAGGCAGTGGAGAGGAGTCTGATATGGCGTTGAACGCTTCAAGCAATGTAGCAGACAATTCTGGAGGCAAAATTTATTTTATGTTCACACAACATTTACATTTACTACATGAGTATAATTAAAGGGGTTATCCAGGCCAAAACTTTTTTTTTATATTTCAACTGGCTCCAGAAAGTTAAACAGATTTGTAAATTACTTCTATTAAGAAATCTTAATCCTTCCAATAGTTATTAGCTTTTGAAGTTGAGTTGTTGTTTTCTGTCTAACTGCTCAATGATGATGTCACGTCCCGGGAGCTGTGCAGTTCCTATGGGGATATTCTCCCATCATGCACAGCTCCCGGGACGTGACATCATCATTGAGCAGTTAGACAGAAAACTTCAGAAACTAATAACTATTGGAAGGATTAAGATTTTTTAATAGAAGTAATTTACAAATCTGTTTAACTTTCCGGAGCCAGTTGATATATATAAAAAAGTTTTTGCCTGGAATACCCCTTTAATATATACGTGAATAATAAACCTAAAGAGAGTCAGATGTTTTCGTATAGTTCAACTAATCACAGCACCAGAAAGAGGGAAAGAACAAGCACAGGCACCATCCACTCCGCAAGTGATCTACTGGAATGCTACTCCAGAAGTCAGTCACCAGGGGCCGATCCACAGGACAGGGCAGCCTTGCAGGAGGAGAAGACAGGAAGGGATACAGGATAGAAATTCTGGGCACTTGTGAGGATTGGCCCCACCCTATAGGCACTAGAGTTGTTTGGTCCTGTCCTGTGAGCACTTGAGGGGATCAGCCTTGCCCAAGAAGAAGTTTACAAATTAAAAAAAGTATTGACACATTTTTACATTGATAGGAAAGTAAAATGTTCAATGTTACCCTCTGTAACTGAAAATAACCTTGTATTTCATTACTTGCTGCACTTCAAATGTCCTTTTAAATTTTTTCTTTGTTACATTATATGTTCACAGGTCGGTGTAAAATGGTTATAAATGTATCATATTTTATGCTACAATTCTCTTCCTCTTCCTTCTCTTCCTTTAATGACCTCTTAATAGGTCACAGAGCATGTCCAGACACCCTTCCTATTCATGTGAATGGGACAGCTCTTGTCTATTGTTGCCTGTTGCACGAGTCTTGTACAGACAGCTCAGACAAGATGGCAGCCCCCATAAAAATAAAAAAAAGAAATACAAAAATTACAATCAGAAAATAGAAACTGATTAGAAAAAAAGAACATGTTCATCAGTAATATAAAAAAAAAAAAAATGAATTAATAAAAAGTAAAAGCTAGGTGTCATGTTTCCCTTAAGTGCCCTCCCGGGGACCACTAAGCACCTGTTAACCCTTTCCTACCACCTTTGCAGTCAATGTGGACCCGCCCCCCATCCTTTCTTCTTATACAGAGCAGATTTTTTTTTTACATTGATAGGAAAGTAAAATGATGTGCCATGTTACCCTCTGTAACTCAAAATAATAATGATGATAATTCTTATTCTTATCATCATCATTATTACTGATAATAGTAATAAAATATTTTGTTACATTATAAGTTCACAAAGCTCAATTTCTTCTAAGATGGAATCTTTACAGCAATGCTGCCTGAAAGCATCCGGAAACTTTAACCAGGCCAAAAAATGAATAATAAACATAATAAAATTTTACATGAAAATCAATATCATGACTGGTGCCCAGATGGATTCACATACTGAACATCAGTGTTTCCCCACCAGGGTGCCTCCAGCTGAGACAAAGCTACAACTCCCAGCATGCCCCTACAGCCTTCAGCTGTCCGGGCATGCTGGCAGCTTTGGTTTTGCCACAGCTGCAGGCACACTGGTTGGGAAACCCTTGCTGTGTATAATAGAAGTCTAGTCTGAAAACCCCTATGCGTTGGATTAACCATTTTTTTTCTTCTTTCCCTCCTTGTATAATTTTGTACTGCACACTGAACCAAGGTTGTCGGAATGTGTTCATCCATTCTAATTTCATGTCCTTTTTATGCAGAACAAAAGAATCTACAAACCCCAGGAGAAGCAGGAAATAAAGAAGAAATAAAAGCTGACAGGCATCAACTTGTCCCTTTTACGCTGAGCAACCTTTAACCCCGCTTGCTGGCTCCAGGCCAGTTGTCGCTTTCTTGGCTCCTCGACTCTAGTATTAAAAGGTATGATGAAAAGCGCAATATTCCTCCATCACTAAGGTGATGTGCGTCCGGCTGTAAGTCCTGCTATGACAACCTCAAGAATGCATCGGACCTGCAAATCCATTGAAGACATAAGACCTATGTTGTGTTTCCTTTATTGACTGATACATTTTATATGGGAGTGGGAAGGGAGGGGGGGGGGGGTGGTTCATTCGTTGACTATTGCGCTCTATCCCTTGACGTTCCCACTTGAATTCACAAGGAACTCTTTTCACAATTTGCTGCCCTGCCAAACCCTCTGCATCATCTTGGCAGCACTGGTTGTCGGTAACAAGCGCTGCCATAGGCTGGGATAATTGAAAGAAGTCTGTAGGAATGCACAAAGGTCTCTGTTGGCTGTGGCCACCATGAATATTATAAATATCATTACACAAAATCTATATGAAAAAAATGGGTATGCGTGGCATGGCGGGGACTGTGAACTCATCTATAGTCATGCCCACAAGCAATGCTGATATCATCAAGACAAGGACGTACTCTTTAAAGGACAGTAATGCATAGTAATAAGTATGATGTGCTTTAGTGCCCTACATCATAGATCATATCTATCTATCTATCTATTTATCTATCTCATATCTATCTATCTATCTATCTAGAAAAAATGGAATATACGCAGCACACAAATTGTGAAAAAAATCCAGTGATTTATTCAAACAAAATAGGAGTGTCAGTAGCAACGTTTCAGCTGGCTCTCCTAGCCATTATCAAGCTCAGTACATAGTGCACATACACACCTTAAAGGGTACCTCTCATCAAAGAAACTTTTGATATATTTTAGATTAATGTATGTTGAATAACTTTCCAATAACATGTTAATGAAAAATATGCTTCTTTCTATTGTATTTTTCCCGATCAGTCCTGTCAGCAAGCATTTCTGACTCATGCTGGAGTCCTAAACACTCAGAGCTGCCAGCCTGCTTTGTTCACAGCCAAACAGGCTGTGAACAAAGCAGGCTGGCAGCTCTGAGTATTTTCCTTTGTGAACAAAGCAGACTGGCAGCTCGTAGTGTTTAGGACTCCAGCATGAGTCTGAAATGCTTGCTGCCAGGACTGGTAGGGAGACCCCTAGTGGTCATTTCTTCAAAGTGGAAAATTAAATAGAAAGAAGCATATTTTTTAATAACATGCAATTGTGAAGTTATTCACATATGCATACATTAATCTATAATATATCAAAAGTTTTTTTGATGAGAGGTACCCTTTAAATAGGGGTACTCAATCAGTACCAAATGTGTTAATTAAACAACAATCAAATACAAATAATATCATAATAACACTTCAATATACCAGTGTACAAAAATCACACATGTAATCATTGTCCTATTTTTTATTATGTGGAGACACTGTATCACCCATTAACGATCACTGTATACTGTTCACTATATATGATGCACTGTATTGAATAAGACGTGTGATTTTTGTACCCTGGTATATTGAAGTGTTATTATAATATTTTTTGTATTTGATTGTTGTTTAATTAACACATTTGGTACTGATTGAGTACCCCTATTTAAAGGGTACCTCTCATCAAAAAAACTTTGATGAGAGGTACCCTTTAAGGTGTGTATGTGCACTATGTACTGAGCTTGATAATGGCTAGGAGAGCTAGCTGAAACGTTGCTACTGACACTCGTTTTTTGTTTGAATAAATCACTGGATTTTTTTCACAATTTGTGTGCTGTGGATACGATTTTTTCTGCTTATACATGGACCCTTGACCCAAGTTCGGACTCTGCTGGCACCGTTCATTCTTATTTTTCTCTGAGACATGCTGCTTTCTTCCCTTTGTATCTATCTATCTATCTATCTATCTTTCTGTATCATATCTATCTATTTATCTATCTATCTCATATCTATCTATTTATCTATCTATCTGTCTCTTAATAAGGGTAGAGACAATGCAAAAACTGTAACATGGCCCCCATACCATGTCGCAAGTATAATAGTGGTTGTACCTATGTGGCAAAAGTACTCATCAACCATGGCACCCTGTATAGCTGTGCCACTAAGGTCAGTTAGGCTAGGTTCACACTGCATTTCTGAGCTTCTGTCAGGCTCTATATTAGTTCAATGTCTGCAACCTGTCAAAATAGGAAGCTGACATAGATCCGGTTGTGTCAATAGACTTTTATGGGCCAATTGTCTAATTTTGACTACATTTAGTCCTTTTATAGAACGTATCTGTGGATGGGGCTCGGAAATGTTATTGGAGTCTCATGCAGACAGCAGATACATTTGGAAAATGGACAGAATGTAATCACAATTAGACTACGATTTACCCAATAAAGTCAATGGGAATGTCCGGCTCTGTGTTGGCTTCCCATTAACAGGTTGTGTATGTGTAGCTGATGTAGAGCTGGTGGAAGCCCAGAAACCAGTGTGAACTTAGCCTTATACACACATACCAACATTTGAATTCCAAACTTAGAAATCTTTTAAGTCCTTCCCCTTTCACCTGGCAATGCCCTTAGAATACCCCATTGATGCAAATTGAAATAAACTCAACTCTTTCTAGAAATTCAGCAAGACATTTACAAAAATACTGTATGAACTGATGCCAAGTATGGTTAGGACTTTGGGTCCCCGCGGCGGGAGACATGATGCCACGCCACGCCCCCTCCATTCATGTCTTTGGTAGGGTACATAGAAATGAATGGAGGAGGCATGGTGTGATGTCACGAGGGGGCGTGGGTATAAAATGTCTAGGGACGGAGTAGCCCTTTAACCCGGTCAGTCACATTAGCTATATGTCGGACAAAGCTACTGTAGCTGCTGACTTTGGCAGGATTAGCCGACCATCTAATGTGAATGGTAACCTCCCGACTCTTCCCATACAGTGGAGAGAGGGATCAGGCATACTAGATTGCAGCTCCCGATACTTTTAATCTTGGGGAGAGATGTCTAGTAGTGATTGTTCTTCTTTCCTCCTTTATAGAGGGATCGGAGGAGATAGCTGTCAGTCAAATGGGTCTTTATCCAACAGCTCTTTTATGTGTATGACCTGCTTTTTTAAAGGGTACATATCATTTGTATTCAGTGCATGATGCAATGCAAGTCTGTGGGTCAATTCTGTATACTGCTTGCTTTAGCCAAGTGGAGTGAAAGGACAAGGCACTGGAGCTGTGTATTGTGTGCAAATGATAAGTATAATATATATATATATATATATATGTGACCCCCCGACCTACGATGGCCCCGACATACGATCATTTCAACATACGATGGCCTCTCAGGCCATTGCATGTTGAAGGCAGCATCAACATACGATGTTTTTGTACGTCGGGGCCATACATCGCTTCAGCTGCCACCGGATAGCCGTTTACGGTGCCCCGTGTGCTCCACTGACGATAACTTACCTGTCCTCGGGGCTCCGGCGTGTCCTCTTCGGGATCCCCTGCATAGCCGGTGCTCTCCATCGTCGTCATCACGTCGCTGCGCACGCCGTCCCGTCATCCAATAGGAGCGGCGTGCGTAGCGACGTGATGGCGGCAACGGAGAGCGACGATGCCGGGGAAGCAGAGGCCTTGCCGGAGCGGTGGGGACACCCCGGGGATGCGGAGACAGCGATGGAAGGGGACATCCAGGGCAGCGGTGACGGTCCGGAGCGGCGGGGACACTTGGAACGGATTACCATCGTATGTTGAGGGACCACTGTATATATGTATATATATATATATATATATGTATATATATATATATATATATATATATATATATATATATATTAGTAAACAATAAATAAACAATATGTGAATTCTTTGTCTGTACTGAATCTTTATCTCAATGTATTCTACTGGGGATGTATTTCCATAGTTGTACTAATAATAATCTAGATTCATTCTTCTTTTAGGAGATACTGAATCTGCAGGTATTTGCAGTGACATGTAATAGCACATAAAATAGTGGTTACATTATATAGTGGTCGGTATCATTTATCAGTCTTGGGTTGTTCTTCTATAGGAGCGCTCACTATGATAATTGTGTTGTATCACAGGAGACAGTAATACATTCCTTCCCACAGATAAAGCAGATCTGTGTACAGTTATTCCCATGACACATCTATCTGCATTGGTAATCTGGATTGTTTATGTTCGTTTGATTGATTTCCCTTTATTACATTTGAAAAGCAAATGAAAATAATGGGCAGATTTAACAGACTGAGGCTGGATGACGTAAATGAACCTTATACAGAGGTCCCTTTAATCTCTTACATGCAGTTGAGCCACAAGACTTCTGTGGTCTCCTGGGTTATCCAAAGGCTAAAGATAACCCTCAGGGCTTCTTCCATGGCCGAGAAAAGCTTTAAAGGCGGTAGTCCGCCCCTTGACATCTTATCCCCTATCCAAAGGATAGGGGATAAGATGTCAGATCGCCGGGGTCCCGCTGCGGGGGACCCCGGGGATCGCTGCTGCAACACCCCGCTATCATTACTGCGCAAAGCGAGATCGCTCTGCACATAATGACGGGCAATACAGGGGCCAGAGCATCGTTACCTCACGGATCCGCCCCTCGTGACGTCACGGCCCGACCCCTCAATACAAGTCTATGGGAGGGGGCGTGGCTGTTGTCTCGCCCGCTGCCATAGACTTGCATTAAGGGGACGGGCCGTGATGTCATGAGGGGCGGAGCCATGATGTCACGCTGATCTGGCCCCTGTATCGCCCGTCATTACACACAGAGTGAACTCGCTCTGTGCAGTATCGAACACATGGAGAAGGAGAAAAGTCGGCACTGCCGCACTCACGATTCTGCCGGAGTTACTGGATCACTGCACCTTCACGTCCAACTGCCACAAATCCGGTGCTCAGTCCGCCATAAGCATAAGCGTAGGAAACATGAAAGAAGAGATCGCAGACGGCACTCACGGAAACAGCAAGAAGTTTTATTCGGGATCGCTGGTCCACGCAACAACAACGACAGGTAAGTCGACCGGTTTCGCGCTACACAGAGCGCTTACACGTGACCTATGACATCACTTAACCCTACCCCCTTAAATACATACACCAAGTAATACAAAAATAGAAAACTAGACATTACAGGGTTAAAAGCACAAAACTGGTGTGTGGTATAGAGAGACTAGCATTAGTATTTACTAATTAGCTATAACAGCGCCTTAAACTGTGTAACACTATCGGAGGTAATGCATAGTATTAAAAACGCTAGGTGTGAACATAGATCCTATGCTAACAACATACACCTGCACTATGGAAATACATTAAAATCCTCCCGTAGGTTTAATCCTAGTGGTCCTATGGCGTCTGTAAGTATAATCATTTCTGATTCTTTTTGTAACAATAATTTATGTCTATCTCCACCGAATTTTAAGGGTGCAACTATTTTTAATCCAAGGAATTTTAAATCTTCAATTTTGTTATTGTGTTTGTATTTCATATGTTCTATTACTTTTGGGCAGCCTTTTCCAGTAGTGAGTGAGCGAAAGTGTTCCCTAATTCTTTTATACAAGGGTCTTATGGTCTTCCCAATATAGTAAAAACCACATGTGCAAACTAATGCGTAAACAATATAGGTAGATTTACATGTCACAAAATCATGGATATCAATATTCTGTGATCCTAAATGTATACTTTTCGTTTGTATCATGTGCGAACATAATTTGCACTGTCCACATTTAAAACATCCTTGTGGTTTTGATTTTTCTATCCAATTTTTGGACATATCATCTTGTAATCTACCTCGTACAATATAATCTCTAATATTCTTAGTTCTACGAAAAGAAATTAATGGTTTGTTCAGCTGTGTTTTGCTTAAGATATCATCCTGCTGGAGAATATGCCAATTTTTATGTATCGCTGACCTAATTTTATTTTCCATAGGGCTGTATGAGAAGGAAAACGTAAAATTTTTTGTTTGATTTTCTATATTTACTTTAGCACAGTCTTTATCATGTGTTTTATGTTTTTTATGCAATAGTTGACTACGAGGTATTTTCCTGACCTTAAAAAGTGCCTCACTCAGGATAGATATAGGGTAGCCCCTCTCTTTAAGTCTGTCCCATAATTGTTTCGCCTGTATTTCAAATGTTTCAGTAGTGGTATTTATCCGTTTCAATCGGACAAATTGTCCGAAAGGAAGGGATTTTTTGACATGTTGAGAATGGAAGCTGTCATATCTAAGTAAGGAATTAGTAGCTGTAATTTTTCTAAATCCCTCAATCTCCAAATAATCATTTTTAGCAACAAGTTTAGTGTCGAGAAATTCTATACTGTTGGTGCCCACCACACTAGTAAAATGCATATTGTAGTTATTATCGTTCATGTAGGCGACGAACTGGTGGAACTGGGCCGTACTGCCTGACCAAATAACCAGCACGTCGTCGACATATCTAACATAAAGGGCCAGATATTCAATGAAAGGATTGTTAGTGGAGAAGACCTTATCTTCCTCTAGGACCCCCAAAAAAATATTTGCGAAAGTAGGTGCCACGGGGGACCTGTTGCTAAAAATGATTATTTGGAGATTGAGGGATTTAGAAAAATTACAGCTACTAATTCCTTACTTAGATATGACAGCTTCCATTCTCAACATGTCAAAAAATCCCTTCCTTTCGGACAATTTGTCCGATTGAAACGGATAAATACCACTACTGAAACATTTGAAATACAGGCGAAACAATTATGGGACAGACTTAAAGAGAGGGGCTACCCTATATCTATCCTGAGTGAGGCACTTTTTAAGGTCAGGAAAATACCTCGTAGTCAACTATTGCATAAAAAACATAAAACACATGATAAAGACTGTGCTAAAGTAAATATAGAAAATCAAACAAAAAAATTTACGTTTTCCTTCTCATACAGCCCTATGGAAAATAAAATTAGGTCAGCGATAAAAAGTGCGCTAAGAGCCTCCATTTTGTTGACCAAGTGTGCTGCTGCCATTTTCTTTTTTTACATGTTTTGTACTTGCCACAGCAGCGTGCACCCGTGTATTGGGTTTAGGTGCTGGCTACATTTTCAGTTTTTTTTTCTTTGCTGTGCAAATTTGGGGGGAGTGGCTCCCTCTGTAGCCGTGCATCCCCTCCCCTATTTTCACAGGAGGTGGTTTGGATCGTTAGTGGATCCAACATGTCACCCAGCCTGAGGTAGGTGAGTGTTTAGGGACCCATCCGATAAGAGGCCACCTCCGCGTGGTGGATGGGGGACACGTTTTGATCAAAAAGTGCGCTAAGAGCCTCCATTTTGTTGACCAAGTGTGCTGCTGCCATTTTCTTTTTTTACATGTTTTGTACTTGCCACAGCAGCGTGCACCCGTGTATTGGGTTTAGGTGCTGGCTACATTTTCAGTTTTTTTTTCTTTGCTGTGCAAATTTGGGGGGAGTGGCTCCCTCTGTAGCCGTGCATCCCCTCCCCTATTTTCACAGGAGGTGGTTTGGATCGTTAGTGGATCCAACATGTCACCCAGCCTGAGGTAGGTGAGTGTTTAGGGACCCATCCGATAAGAGGCCACCTCCGCGTGGTGGATGGGGGACACGTTTTGATCAAAAAGTGCGCTAAGAGCCTCCATTTTGTTGACCAAGTGTGCTGCTGCCATTTTCTTTTTTTACATGTTTTGTACTTGCCACAGCAGCGTGCACCCGTGTATTGGGTTTAGGTGCTGGCTACATTTTCAGTTTTTTTTTTCTTTGCTGTGCAAATTTGGGGGGAGTGGCTCCCTCTGTAGCCGTGCATCCCCTCCCCTATTTTCACAGGAGGTGGTTTGGATCGTTAGTGGATCCAACATGTCACCCAGCCTGAGGTAGGTGAGTGTTTAGGGACCCATCCGATAAGAGGCCACCTCCGCGTGGTGGATGGGGGACACGTTTTGATCAAAAAGTGCGCTAAGAGCCTCCATTTTGTTGACCAAGTGTGCTGCTGCCATTTTCTTTTTTTACATGTTTTGTACTTGCCACAGCAGCGTGCACCCGTGTATTGGGTTTAGGTGCTGGCTACATTTTCAGTTTTTTTTTCTTTGCTGTGCAAATTTGGGGGGAGTGGCTCCCTCTGTAGCCGTGCATCCCCTCCCCTATTTTCACAGGAGGTGGTTTGGATCGTTAGTGGATCCAACATGTCACCCAGCCTGAGGTAGGTGAGTGTTTAGGGACCCATCCGATAAGAGGCCACCTCCGCGTGGTGGATGGGGGACACGTTTTGATCAAAAAGTGCGCTAAGAGCCTCCATTTTGTTGACCAAGTGTGCTGCTGCCATTTTCTTTTTTTACATGTTTTGTACTTGCCACAGCAGCGTGCACCCGTGTATTGGGTTTAGGTGCTGGCTACATTTTCAGTTTTTTTTTCTTTGCTGTGCAAATTTGGGGGGAGTGGCTCCCTCTGTAGCCGTGCATCCCCTCCCCTATTTTCACAGGAGGTGGTTTGGATCGTTAGTGGATCCAACATGTCACCCAGCCTGAGGTAGGTGAGTGTTTAGGGACCCATCCGATAAGAGGCCACCTCCGCGTGGTGGATGGGGGACACGTTTTGATCAAAAAGTGCGCTAAGAGCCTCCATTTTGTTGACCAAGTGTGCTGCTGCCATTTTCTTTTTTTACATGTTTTGTACTTGCCACAGCAGCGTGCACCCGTGTATTGGGTTTAGGTGCTGGCTACATTTTCAGTTTTTTTTTCTTTGCTGTGCAAATTTGGGGGGAGTGGCTCCCTCTGTAGCCGTGCATCCCCTCCCCTATTTTCACAGGAGGTGGTTTGGATCGTTAGTGGATCCAACATGTCACCCAGCCTGAGGTAGGTGAGTGTTTAGGGACCCATCCGATAAGAGGCCACCTCCGCGTGGTGGATGGGGGACACGTTTTGATCAAAAAGTGCGCTAAGAGCCTCCATTTTGTTGACCAAGTGTGCTGCTGCCATTTTCTTTTTTTACATGTTTTGTACTTGCCACAGCAGCGTGCACCCGTGTATTGGGTTTAGGTGCTGGCTACATTTTCAGTTTTTTTTTCTTTGCTGTGCAAATTTGGGGGGAGTGGCTCCCTCTGTAGCCGTGCATCCCCTCCCCTATTTTCACAGGAGGTGGTTTGGATCGTTAGTGGATCCAACATGTCACCCAGCCTGAGGTAGGTGAGTGTTTAGGGACCCATCCGATAAGAGGCCACCTCCGCGTGGTGGATGGGGGACACGTTTTGATCAAAAAGTGCGCTAAGAGCCTCCATTTTGTTGACCAAGTGTGCTGCTGCCATTTTCTTTTTTTATATACTTACAGACGCCATAGGACCACTAGGATTAAACCTACGGGAGGATTTTAATGTATTTCCATAGTGCAGGTGTATGTTGTTAGCATAGGATCTATGTTCACACCTAGCGTTTTTAATACTATGCATTACCTCCGTTAGTGTTACACAGTTTAAGGCGCTGTTATAGCTAATTAGTAAATACTAATGCTAGTCTCTCTATACCACACACCAGTTTTGTGCTTTTAACCCTGTAATGTCTAGTTTTCTATTTTTGTATTACTTGGTGTGTGTATTTAAGGGGGTAGGGTTAAGTGATGTCAGAGGTCACGTGTAAGCGCTCTGTGTAGCGCGAAACCGGTCGACTTACCTGTCGTTGTTGTTGCGTGGACCAGCGATCCCGAATAAAACTTCTTGCTGTTTCCGTGAGTGCCGTCTGCGATCTCTTCTTTCATGTCGCTCTGTGCAGTAATGATGGGGGGGCGCAGCGGCGATACCCAGGGTCCCCAGCAGCGGGAAGGATAGGGGATAAGATGTCTGATTGCGGGGGTCCCGCCTCTGGAGACCCCTGTGATCTCCCTGCTGCACCCAGCGTTCATTTAGAGGGACAGGTGCAGCGATGGAGGCTTGTGATGTCACGGGCACGCCCTGCTTGGGATGCATGGCCACGCCCCCTCAATGCAAGTCTATGGGAGGGGCGTGACATCTGTCATGCCCCCTCCCATAGACTTGCATTGAGGGGGCATGGCCCTGACGTCACGAGCCTCCGCCCGCATCACCAGTCATCCAGCACGGAGCAAAGTTTGCACCCGATGTCTGGGGTGCCGCAGCCGAGATCGGACATCTTGGGTAAACATCGGGTGCAAAGAGCACAAAATAATTGCGAGACCATCCATCAAGCACAGGTACAGACACTATATTATGAACTACACTAACTTTACAGACCCTGCAATACAGTCAAATAAAAAAAAAAAAAAATCTTGGAATACCCCTTTAAGCTTCAATAAAATTGGCTATCAACCCTTGACCCTTGTAGGGCCTTCAGGCTTGCAAGGTTGTAGAAGGTTTATGGGGGCTTGTGATTGATGGCATCCTTATGTACTTGGGTGAACACTTACTTGAGGTAGTAAGTTAAATTATCTCCATATTTAAAGGGGTACTCCGGTGGAAAACCTTTTTTTAAATCAGCTGGTGCCAAAAAGTTAAATAGATTTGTAAATTACTTCTATTGAAAAATCTTAATCCTTCCAGTACTTATCAGCTGCTGAATACTGCAGAGGAAATTATTTTCTTTTTGGAACACAGAGCTCTCTGCTGACAACACGAGCACAGTGCTCTTTGCTGACAACCTTCAATTTTAGGAACTGTCCAGCATATGTTTTCTATGGGGATTTTCTCCTACTCTGGACAGTTCCTATAATGAACAGAGATGTCAGCAGAGAGCACTGTGCTTGTGATGTCAGCAGAGAGCTCTGCGTTCCAAAAAGAAAAGAATTTCCTCTGTAGTATTCAGCAGCGGATTAAGATTTTTTAATAGAAGTAATTTACAAATCTGTTTAACTTTCTGGCACCAGTTAATTTAAAAATAAAAACGTTTTCCACCGGAGTACCCCTTTCATGCCTACACGTGATCAATATTTAATGTTGGTGTGAAATTGGAGTAATCAAAATTTAGGGGATGACATTGACGCATTTCTGTAATCATTGAATGGCACCTGTCTATTCTTTGTTATTATCTCTTGTTTTCAGTCTCATGACCCTGGACAGTAGAAGATCAATGAACTTTTTGTCTCAAATGACCTTTTGGAGGTTAATAGTTTCCAACATTTTTTTAAAATAACTTTTCAGGAATCCATTCAACTTATTAAGACATTTTAAAAGGATTCCTGAGAATAAAGAACTTAAAAAATGCCAAACAACTTGATTTTGAGATTAAAGGAATGTGTCTTTTATTGTTTGTGAGATTACATTAAATTATGGATTTTTTTTTAGTAAAAAGAGGCTCGTAGACGTCATGGACTCCCCAAGGAGAAGAATCAATGTTGTCATGTGTTTGGGAGAGATGACCTCTTAGAAGCCTTTGAAGAAGGTAACAATTCTCTGAGGATGCAAATTTTAAGGAATGGAAGATGCTTTTACATTATTTCAAAGTCGATGGTCGACAAAATGTCTTTGCTTTTGAACCCAAACAATTCCGGTTACATGTTTTTAAAATATTACCTAAGGTGTAATTATGGGGGTGCATAGATAACACCTACGGAGGCCCAAAAGCCTCCTCTTAAAGGGGTACTCCACCCCTAGACATCTTATCCCCTATCCAAATGATCGCGGGGGTCCCACCACAGGGGACCCCCGCGATCTCCCTACTGCACCCGGCATTCATTTAGAACGTCGGGTCCAGCTCGGAAGGCTCATGACGTCACGGCCATATCCCGCTCATGACGTCACGACACGCGCCCTCAATGCAAGCCTAAGGGAGGGGCGTGATGCTGTCATGCAACCTCCCATAGACTTGCACAAGCGGGGCATGGCTATGATGGTACAAGCGGGGCATGGCCTTGACATTATGAGCCTCCGACCCGCATCGCCAGTCATCCGGCACGGAGCAAAGTTCGCTTCGTGCACCAGATGTCTGGGGTGCCACAGCCGAGATAACGGGGGTCCCCAGCGGTGGGACCCCCGTGATCAGACATCCTATCCCCTATCCTTTGGATAGGGGATAAGATGTCTAGGAGCGGAGTATCTCTCTAAGGCAACATGATTATTGTAAACAGCACGTTTCATGCTGTGCCCAATTATGGAGTTTTACATATGATCCATGGAGTTACAAGTTATGCCTCTAAATATAACTGTTTGAATGAGAAATATAAAAGAAGAGTATATAGTGAATTATTTAGACAAGTCAAACATATTTTATCCTGATTTTAGATTCAGTCTATAAGGCAGTAGTGAAAACTTGTCATAGGATTGTTCAACCCCATAGTGTAACTTTTCGGGTACATATTTTATGTGAATTTTTGTGTTTCAGTAAAAAAAAAAAAAAATGACTGTCAAAAAAACATAATTTTTGCAGTAATTCTATAATACCTGGAAGCGGGGGTGTACCTTGCATCTTTTCTATAATTTACATAATTCCTGGGATTTATGGATTAGTGTCATTACTGTGTTTAGTAGTCAGGCTCAACCATTGATTTTATGGATCGTCTTAGATAACAGTAAAAAGCTTAGACCTTTATGAACACTTCCCAGATAAACTGCTAAATTAACCATTGTATCAAATCACTATTGTCTATTATATTCTGGAGTTGAAGGTCATTCAAAAATGATATCCATAATCTGATCATTTACAAAACCCTCCTTTTCCTTCAGGCTAGATTTTCATTTTTGCAGTTCATGTATAATATTTACTTCATTTCAAGTCTGTCCCAGTATAGTCATTCTCTTTTTTTTTTTTTTTTTGCTGTTGGGCCCTATGACACTGTGTCTTGTCATATCGATTAACCCCTTCATGACCCAGAGATTTTTTTTATTTTTGGCTCACTTTTTTTTGCTCCTCACCTTCTAAGACCCATAACTTATTTTTATTTTTCCACTGACAAAGTTTTTTGTGTGAAACAAGTTGCACTTTTAATTGATGCACTTTATTTAATCATATAATGTATTACGGAGACAAGAAATATATATATGCAAGGCATAATTGAGAAAAAATATGGAAATGCGCAATTTTGAGGGGCAATAATTTGTTCAGGGTTCACAATATGGTAAATCTGACATACTATCTTTATTTTATTGCTCAGTATGATTCCAATGATACCAAATATATATATATATATATATATATATATATATTTTTTTTTTTTCATTTTAAGGTAACCTGCTCCGATGACCGTCATTATTGGCAGATGTCAGTTGGGCCCGCATCATATTCCCCTCAGCCGACCCATGATGGGAAGTTCGGGAAAGGGTTAAACAAAATGTTAAATATAAGTGTACCTTTCATTTACAAAAAGCTTTTGTATATAATGTAGACAGTTCCTGACATGGACAAAGGTGTCAGCAGAGAGCACTGTGGTCAGACAGAAAAGAACAACACAACTTCCTGTGGGGCATACAGCAGCTGATAAGTACTGGAAGGATAAAGATTTTTAAATGGAAGTAATTTCCAAATCCATTTTAGTTTCTGGCACCAGCTGATTTAAACTTTTATTTTTTAAATCAACTGGTACCAGAACGTTAAACAGATTTGTAAATTACTTCTATTAAAAAATCTTATTCCTTCCAGTACTTATTAGCTGCTGAATACTACAGAGGAAATTATTTTCTTTTTGGAATATAGTGCTCTCTACTGACATCACGAGCACAGTGCTCTCTGCTGACATCTCTGTCCATTTTAGGAACTGTCCAGAGCAGCTTATGTTTTCTATGGGGATTTTCTCCTACTCTGGACAGTTCTTAAAATGGACAGAGGTGTCAGCAGAGAGCACTGTGTTTGTGATGTCTGCAGAGAGCTCTGTGTTCCAAAAAGAAAATAATTTCCTCTGTAGTATTCAGCAGCGAATAAGTACTGGATAAGATTGTTTAATAGAAGTAATTTACAAATCAGTTTAACTTTCTGGTACCAAAAAAAATCCATCGGAGTACCAATTTAAGTTATGCATTTCTAGTTAAACAAAGCTTATTAGGTGTAAAGGAGCCTAGGTTGGATGTTCCCCTAATATATGTGTATATTGCACAGGGATCATTTAAAATGCAAGCAAAAGTCATTACAGAGATTTGTCTGGTTATATTTGCTTGTAACAGTGACATCTAAAGGAAAAATGGCTTTACCATCACCAATGTCAAGAATATTTACTCATTTACTTTAGATAAGCAAATTGGTTTAGAACATTCTGGCGAGGTCATGTGATTGCTACTGAAAAGGCCTGTCTGGTGCATCTGACATACTGGAGGGGGAGGGGAAAGAGTATTAGCAAAGTAACAGTTTGAGGGGCGGCTGAGTAAACAGTATAGGCCTCACCACTCAGTACATACAGAAATGTCTTTGACAAGAGGCCTGCTCCTGTGTGCATTTACTGTGGTGCCTTATACCAATACTGTATGGTGTCACAGAGAGTGTGTAGAGGAGCAGGGACTCCTGTCAAAGACAGAAGCCCATGCCCTATCCAGCGGTGACCCCCCCCCCCCGCAATCAGACATCTTAGTTTGCAAGTGCATTGACTTTCTAGGGGGAATATGTAGAATATTGCAGCTGATACAGCTTCCTAGCTTTTTTGGGGGGGTAAGGCTCAATACTTATCAACCCCCCTCATATATTAAGTTTTATACAGTAAGTGTATTGTGATGTGTGTTCCATGTGAAGTGTTGTAAATTGTATTAAAGTCTTTATTTAACTTTACCCACCATGTTGCTATATTATTAGAGATGGATTAGAGAGTAGTCTATAATCTTCGGTAATCTCTTTATTTCACAGATTTTTGTTTGCTAACTACTTAAAGGGTTACTCCGCTACCTAGCGTCCAGAACATTGAGTTCTGAACACTGTGTGCGGGTTTCCGTGTTCACGACCGCCCCCTTGTGATGTCAAGGCCCGTCGTGTGACATGCCCCCTTCCCACAGACTTTCATTGAGGGGGCAGGACGTGACATCACGAGGGGGCGGGCGTGAACACGGAACTCAATGTTCCAGATGCTGGGGAGTGGAGTAACCCTTTAAAACCATAATTTTCTTTGAAACAACGTGTTACAAGACTATTTTGTTACGAATTCTGGTATTTTCCAGAATAAGTGACCTTTGTGAACTAATTCATCAGGAAAGGATAAAACACTGACATTTTTAGAAACTGAAAACTTCAGAAGAGGATTTACTTATCTTTGAGAATTAATAGTGTCAAGAACTTTTAATTCAGGTCATACAAATGGATTTGCCGATGTGCGGTAATTGTTGCGGTTACTAAATACCTCTATTTTTTGGTGGGGGAGGGGTAGAGGGATTATACTAACTATTGTATCAGTTGATGTTCTGTTTTACATACTGTAGCAAGTAAAGGAGAGACTCATGGATACACTATTATTCCTAAGGCAATGCCATTTTTTAATTATTTAGTGTTCCTTTAATTATGCCGGTGACAACACTATTAATTCTGAGTTATATTTACATTTTTACCTAATGCATAAGCGGATTCAGATTTACCAGGCCATGTCACCTATTGTAAATTGTAATGTGTCTTTTGTATTATTCCTCCATAGCAATGAAATGCTGAATGGCTTCTATAAAAGATTTACTCATTCCAAGGGACAGGATTAATGAATAGATGAGAGAAAAGAGGGAAACATTCAGAGGCTAAACTTCGCTAAAATCCAATCCATCATCTCCCTATGTTTATACTTGTGAACCTCAAGTGGCGCAGTTGTTAAAAATCAATGGGTAATATTTGGGATACCGGAACGGCGGCTGTAACTCAGCTAGCAGTTTTTTAGAAGGCCAAGTGCCTCTTCAATCCTTGTCCATTACAAATCCTAAAAATGCACCTATTTTTCTCCCCTGGAAGTTTCAGAGACAAATTTCAATAAAGTTTTTTTTTGATACATTATGGGGCTCAAGCATCGATAGTTCATAGTAGTAAATATGCCGTATTTATTAGAGATGAGCGAATCGAAGTTGACGAACTCGAATTCGTTATGAATTTCATGAAAAATTTGATTTGCAACGAATACGAATATCACCGCGATTCTATTGCGCGAATCGCTTCATTAAACTCCATTTTACAGCGTTCCAGGCTATTGGGGACCTAAGATGGCAGATCCACATGTGAGTACATGGGGCAGGGGATTATGGGAGGGCGGGAAACAGCGGCGGGAATGAAGGTAGGCGGGCTGACCCTGAATCACATGTGAGATGCAGCCTATCAGTGTTCACTGACCACTGTGATGTCACAGCCCCTATATAATCGGCGGCCATCTTGCCTCTCTTCATTTCATCTATGCACTCAAATGGAGAGGACGGGACTGTGTGTGTGTGAATAGCTCATACCACAGCGTTACACTGCAACTGCTAGTCACATCAGCATTAGGGAAAGAGTAAAATGGCATCCGGGCAGGAGGTAGGAGGGTCTGGAATGGAGGGACTGCTGCTGATTGGCTGTAATGTGTCTGCTGACTTTGACTCACAGGGTCAAAGTTTACCGCAATGTTAAAGTATAGGGGGCAAATCGAACTTCACATATGTTCGCCTGGAGATGCAAACGCGAACATGCTAAGTTCGCCGGGAACTGTTCGCCGGCGAACAATTCGCAACATCTCTAATTACTTCCCTCATCAGTGCACACCGCATACGTACATCCAAGTATTGTACCATTTAGTACCTGTTAAGCTGTCAAGGTGCTCCATACCGTCAAAGTCCAAACAATAGCATTCACCGGCTGGTGTTTTACAAAAATACAGATTTTTTTCTGCGTATAGTTAGGCATATTACTGCCCTCATCAGTGCATACCGCATAGGTACATCCAAGTATTGTACCATTTAGTACCTGTTAATCTGTCAAGGTGCTCCAAACCGTCAAAGTCCAAACAATAGTATTCACCGGCTGGTGTTTTACAAAAAAACAGAGTTTTTTTCTGCGTATAGTTACGCATATTACTGCCATCATCAGTGCATACCGCATACGTGCATCCAAGTATTGTACCATTTAGTACCTGTTAAGCTGTCAAGGTGCTTCATACCGTCAAAGTCCAAACAATAGTATCCACCGGCTTGTGTTTTACAAAAATGCCGATTTTTTTCTGCGTATAGTTAGGCATATTACTGCCCTCCTCAGTCCATACCGCATACGTACATCCAAGTATTGTACCATTTAGTACCTGTTAATCTGTCAAGGGCCTACATACTTTGAGAGGACAGCCGTAAGTAATCACCTGCTGCTATTCTAGACAAATACTGTTTAAAGAGTAGTGTAGCGTATTGTAATACCCTCATAAACGCACTAAGTATGTCAGGCAGAGAAGTGCCAGGATGTGCACAGAGGAGAGGCCTAAATTCCTCAGGCAGAGTTGGCAGCAGACTTGGGGCGAGTGGCAGCAGGAGTCGCAGCGAGAGGCCTGAGCTCCCGTTGTCAGCCAGCGGTCGTGTCTCCACCAGCAACCCATCTGCCATCTTCGATTGGTTAACACGCTCATCCACATCATCACAAGTGAGATCTGACACCCCCAGTCAACAGTCGGTGGGTTCCTCAGACACAACCCTCAGTTGGCATGGCCCGGAAGCAGTCCCTGTCCTCCCATTGCCTTTGTCCTATGTTGTTCCCTCTCCTAAAGAAGTATCTTATGCTGTGGGTTCAGCTCCACTATTTACTAAGGACGATCTAATAGAGGACAGTCAGCAGCTACTGGACAGAAAAGAAGGGGAGGAGACATGCGCCGCTTGCTCCGCTAGGCGGCCAAGTAGTGATGCGGAGAGTGACGTGGGTGGCGGTATTGCAAGGGTTCAGGATCCTGAAACAGACACTGTTGGGGAACCTGAGGAGGACATCAGTAACGTGCACACACCTGTGGATGATGATGAAGCCGATCACAATTGGGAGCCGGGTGCAGAAGGGGTTTCATCATCATCAGGAGAAGAGAGTTGCAGGTTGCCCTTAAGGCAGCAAGGCGGTAGCACGGTTGGCAGTCAGTGTGGTGGCAGTAGTGGAAATTCAGGAGCCAAATGTGCCCGGGGGAGACCATCTGCTTCGCGGCAGCCTACCTTTCCGGGAGGTAGTGGAACAGGGGTTCTTGGAGACGGCGCCAGTAGCAGTCAATTAGTGCTGACTGCGGGTGGGAAAATCAGCTACTTGGCGGTGTGGAAGTTTTTCATAAGGCATCCGGAGGAGGTTCACGTAGCCACATGCAAGATCTGTCGGCAGAAGGTGAAGCGTGGCCAGGGTCCCAATGTCGGCACCACGGCCCTGCGTCAACACATGCTTCACCACCATAAAGCGGCTTGGGAGAACCATGGCTCCGATGTAGTGGTCCAGCCTGCTGCATCACCCAGTGGCCATTCGCTCCCTCCTTCATCCAGCCAAGGCTCCACCACCTTAGCCGAAGGGAGCTGTGCGTAAAACCCTCCTTCTGTCGCTCCTGCTTCTCCCGCTTTTAGTCAGCCATTCCGCCAACAATCCATCGGCGAAGCCATGTTAAAGAGACAACAGTATGCGCAGAAGTTGAATGTGCTCCTGTCCAAGTTGCTGGTGTTGCAGTCCCTCCCTTTTCAAGTGGTGGACTCTGCACCTTTCAGAGAATTGATGGCTTGTGCCGAGCCGAGGTGGAGAGTCCCAAGCCGTCATTTCTTTGCGAAGAAGGCAGTACCAGCCCTGCATACGCTTGTACAAGAGAAGGTGGGCCAGTCCTTGAGCCTGTCGGTGTTCAAAAGTGCACGGCAGCGCCGACGTGTGGAGCTGTAACTACGGGCAGGGGCAATACATGTCTTTTACGGCCCACTGGGTAAATGTTGTTCCTGCACAGCCACAACAGCAACTTGGACAGGTCACACCGCTTCCTCCTCCACGCTCTCGCTCCCAGGCAGTTGGTACTGTTACGGTGTACGACGTCGCCTCCTTATCCTCCACGTGTCCTCTGCCTCCACTGCACATCCAAATCTCGGTGGCCCTTCATCGTACCATGTGTGTAGGGCACGGCGGTGTCAAGCTGTTCTTCACATGGTTCGCCTTGGCGAACGGAGTCACACAGGGGAGGAACTGCTAAAGTTAATTCGTAAAGAAATCCGAGTATGGCTTACTCCACGAAATCTGGAAATGGGAACCATGTTGACTGACAACGGGAAGAACATCGTGTCCGCGCTGCGACAAGGAAATGTGAAACATGCAACTTGCATGGCACACGTGTTGAATCTGGTTGTCAAACATTTCCTCAAGTCTTCACCACATTTGCAAAACATCCTGAAAATGGCAAGGAAACTGTGCATGCACTTCAGCCACTCGTACACCGCCAAGCACACCTTCCTTGAGCTGCAGCGTCAGAACGGAATCCCATAACATAGTCTTGTTTGTGACGTTGCCACACGTTGGAATTCCACCCTCCATATGTTGGACAGACTATACGAACAAAGAAAAGCCATCACTGATTTCATGATGATCCAAGCAGATAGGAGTACTCCCATGTGTAACTTCAATGTGAACCAGTGGCAGCTCATACGTGACACCTGCCGTTTGCTTAGGCCCTTTGAGGAAGCCACATTTTTTGTGAGTCGCCTGGATTACGCCATGAATGACGTAATTCCACTCCTACATTTCCTACAACAAATGATTGAAACCATGGCTGGTCACGGCAAAGGAGATGTTGCGCCTACATCTCAAGGCTACATGAGCCCTGTGGGGGCTGAACTGGAGGAGGAGGATGATGAGGGGCAAAGCGGAGCACAGTTTAGGTTGGATGAGATGGCCGGTGTTTCTAGTCATTGGACAGGAGAGGAGGAGCAGGAGCAGCCAGAGGAGCTGGAGGGTTATGAGGAAGTTGAGACAGAGGACCCAGACACACTGTGGCAGTATGCAGTGGAGATGGAGGCAGGTAGTCCCTCCGAGTTAATGGCGCAAATGGCACGATGCATGCTCAGTTGCTTGCGTAGTGACCCCCGAATTGTCAAAATTCGTCAGTGGGATGAATTCTGGATCTCCACCTTATTAGACCCTCGCTACCATCCCAAAATGGGGGCCTTTTTTACACCCACTGAGAGGGAGGACAAACTGACCTACTACAGAGAGATTCTACATAGTCAGTTGGCTGATGCCTATCGGCCACATGGTCCATCCACTCGCAGGTCTGACTTGGGGGACCCTCTGCACTCACCTTCCACTGTCATGGCTGCTGGGGAGGGGAGGGGTGGCAGGAGCAGTACCAGCTCAATCAGCAGCAGCCTGAGTCTACAGTCGCTGATGAGTAGCTTTCTTCACCCGCATAGGGAAGCAACTCATCAGCAGCAGGTAGACATGGAGCAGGACCTGAACCAGCAGGTGGTGGCATACCTTGACATGGCCATGCCAACAACCATTGAAGATCCGCTGGACTTCTGGGCAGCCAAACTTGATTTATAGCCACAACTAGCAACTAGCAACTTTGCCCTGGAAAAGCTGTCCTGACCGGCCAGTAGTGTGTCATCAGAGCGGGTGTTTAGTGCAGCCGGGTCCATAGTCACGCCAAGGCGAACTCGTCTGTCCACTAAAAATGTGGAGAGACTGACGTTTGTGAAGATGAATCAGGGATGGATCAGCCAGGATTTCCAGCCACCAATGCCAGATGCCTCAGAGTAGATTGACCATGCTGCTACACCAACATTTCCCAATTATGGTTGGTTATGAAACCCTCTTGGGTTATCAATTAGGGTTATGAAACCCTCTTTGGTACTGCCATTGCCTGCTCCTGGCTCATCCTGTGTCTTTCAGGAACTACTTGCCACACTGATGCTTCTGGCCTTGGGCCTTTAATTTTTGGATGTTTAGCAGTAGCTAAATTTATGCTTAATGCAAATGTCAACATTGATCTTTAAATGTAAGGGGTTATGAAACCCTCTTGGGTACTGCGAATGCCTGCTCCTGACTCATTCTGTGTCTTTCAGGAACTACTTGCCTCCCTGATGCCTCAGGCCTTGGGCCTTCAATTTTTGGATGTTTAGCAGTAGCTAAATACATGCTTAATGCAAATTTCAACATTGATCTTTAAATGTAAGGGGTTGGTTATGAAACCCTTTTGGGCACTGCTCCTGACTCATTCTGTGTCTTTCGGGAACTACTTGCCTCCCTGATGCCTCAGGCCTTGGGCCTTCAATTTTTGGATGTTTAGCAGCAGCTAAATACATGCTTAACGCAAATTTCAACATTGATCTTTAAATGTAAGGGGTTGGTTATGAAACCCTCTTAGGTACTGCTCCTGACTGCTCCTGACTCATTCTGTGTCTTTCAGGAACTACTTGCCTCCCTGATGCCTCAGGTCTTGGGCCTTCAATTTTTGGATGTTCAGCAGTAGCTAAATACATGATTAATGCAAATTTCAACATTGATCTTTAAATATAAGGGGTTATGAAACCCTCCTGAGTACTGCGAATGATCTTTAAATTCTCGGCGCTCTGCCATGGCCTTCTCCTACCCCACCGGGGCCGATCCGAGGACCTCACTTAACCATCCAATCGGTAGTAGAGATATGCGGTGTGTACAAAGGGCAGGGACTTAATGAACCCGAGCTTATGACCCGCGCTTAGTTGTGATTCTTCTTTCCTGGAAAATAATTGCAATCCCTGATCCCTATTGCCAAGGGGGTTCAGCGCGTTTCCCATACCTGTCGGTGAAAGATAGACACACGCTGGTCCGTTCAGTGTAGCGCGCGTGCAGCCCCGGACATCTGAGGGCATAACACACTTGTTATTGCTCGATCTCGCGAGTGATTGTGCAATGTAAGGGGTTATTAAAGCCTCTTGGGTACTGCTGATGCCTACTCCTGACTGCTCTTGTGTCTTTCAGGAACTACTTGACTTCATGATGCTTCTGGGCTTGGGCCTTTAATTTTAGGATTTTTGAAATACATACATACATGCTTAATTTAAATTTCAACATTTATGGTGCAATGTATGGGGTTATTAAACACTCTTGGGTAGTGTTTTTTTTTCAAATTTTCTGATAATTATCACAGTAATAAACTTGGATTTTCCACAATAATAACCATTACACAATTGAACGACTGTTGCGTGTGATTTTTTAAGTAAAATTAAAAAAAAAAAAATAGGCAGAGGGATGAACTCTGCTTCTTTATTTTATAAAAAATTATTTTATAGAAGAATGTCTTTTGGTGGTCCACCGTCCTGCATTATAGAGTCTTCTGGACTCTTGGATATGCGCTTGTTCTTAAACAAAGGTACAAAAAACAAAAATGGACGGTCAGGGCTATGGAGACGTTGGGCCTACATCTTACGGCCACATGAGCCCTGTGGGTGCTTGTGAGATTAGGTCCTTTGTACCCACACGGCGGGGTCCGGGACACAAATTTTGATTTAAATTTCAAATAAAAAAATCACACATTTCAATGGTCTCCTCATGCTGCAGCCAACTCCAGGCTGCGTCATTCAGGTAATATATAGAGAGCACTCGCTGTCCTAAATTTTCGTTAACATTTTTCATCAAAAATGTTTGTCTTTTTTATTAGGGATTGTGAAGCTTTGGTGCGTACTCATGCATCAGCCAACTCCAGCCTGTGTCATTCAGGCAATATATGGTTTACTGATGGCGCTGCTGGGCCTGGGTCTGGGAATTTAAAATTTTCTCATAGGTAGCACCCGCTATCCAAAAGTCCAAAAGTCTTCTTCATAAATTTCTACAATTGTTGTGTTTTTTTGGAGGGATTGTGAAGCCCTAGTGTGTACTCATGCATCAGCCAACTCCAGGCTGTGTCATTCAGGCAATATACAGGTATCACCCGCTGTCCTAAATATTCTTAATTTTTTTTTTTAAATGGTTGTTTTTTCTTTGGGATTCTAAAGCCCTGGTGTGTACTCAATGCTGCTTCCTGCTACACTCTGTCAGCCCGTTGGTCCTGTGAAAGTGTGCTACCACGCCTCCACATCCTCCACTGTGTCTTAAGCCTCCACTGCCCGGACAAGTCTCAGTGGCCCTTCAGCATACCATGTATGCAGGTCACGGCGGTGACACTGTTCTTCACATGGTTTGCCTTGGCGAGAAGTCTTGGAAACAATGGCCGGTCAGGGAAATGGAGACATTGCGCCTAAATCTCACGGCCACATGAGCCCTGTGGGGGCTTGTTGGATTTGGTCCTTCGTACCCACACGCAGGGGTCCAGGACACGCAAAGGTTGTTTTAAATTTCAAATCAAAAAATGATGGCGCTGCTGGGCCTGGGTCTGGGAATTTCAAATTTTCTCATAGGTAGCACCCGCTATCCAAAATCTTTTTCAAAAATGTCTAAAATTGTGGTGTTTTTTGGGGGGGGGATTGTGAAGCCCTGGTGTGTACTCGTGCATTAGCCAACTCCAGGCTGTGTCATTCAGCCACTATATGGTGTCCTCATGCTGCCAACACCTCCATGCTATGTCATTCAGTCACTATATGGTCTCCTGACACTGATGCCACCACCAGGCTCTGTCATTGTGCTGCTGTGCGGCAGTGATTCTAAAAGTGATGCCGGTAATCTGCATGTTATTCTGAATTTCACTAACCCAGCACACTCCATATGCGTTTTAGAACACAGCAAAGTGTTCTATACCCCTATAGAGGCTGTATGTAGGCTAGAAATAGCCTTTTTAATATAGATTTGCTGCAAAAAAATTTGGATCGAAACAAACTTTTTCGGAAAATTCGGCGAATCGGCCAAATCAAATTTTGGAAAAGTTCGCTCATCTCTAGTATTTATATGTAGAATATCTGAATACATAAAGGAGTATGAACATCTTTACTCGATTGAAAATTTCTCCCAGTTTGTGTCTACATTCCAATACAGACCTGTTTGCCTGCATGGTAACAGACTACATAGCTTGTGTAGTCTGATATTGCAGTCAAACACATAGCAGTGCACTTCACCCAACTATAACTGGGATCAGTAAGGGTCGCAGCACTAGGACCCTGGCCTATCATTTTTTTTCCATGACAGTAGTACTTTAAATTGCATACATTGTAGCTGAAAGGATGGGCAATGCTTTATATTCTCTGTGCTGGATTATATATCAGTGCATGAGAGGCAGGTCACATGATCTTTCCCACAAAGGTTCCTGTTAGAAGCTACTAGCAAGTTCTGTGGGAGGAGTTCCCAAGTCCAACCCTTATTAAAGGGGAACTCCAGTGGAAACAAGTAGAAAACAAATGTTTTCAAATCAACTGGTGCCAGAAAGTTAAACAGATTTGTAAATTACTTCTAGTAAAAAATCTTGATCCTTTCAGTACTTATTAGCTGCTGAATAAAACTGAGAAATTTGTGAATTTATTTTCTGTCTGGCAACAGTGCTCTCTGCTAACACCTATGTCCATGTCAGGAACTGTCCAGATGAGAATAATATCCCCATAGAAAACCTCTCCTGCTCTGAACAGTTCCTGATACAGACAGAGGTGTCAGCAGAGAGCACTGTTGTCAGGCTGGAAAGAACTTCAGAAATTTCTCTGCAGTATATCTGTAATATGCAGCAGCTGATAAGTACTAGAAGGGTTAGGATTTTTAAATAGAAGTGATTTACAAATCTGTTTAACTTTCTTGCACCAGTTGATTTGAAGACATTTTTTTTTCCCACCGCAGTACCCCCTTTAATTTCTGGAACAATTTAGTCAGTCTAAGGCTGGCTAGGGCCAGTGAAGGGGTTCCTATCAACTCTAGTCAGCTTTGGTCATTCACTGTGAAGTAAATACACAACCAAAAGCTGCTATCAGTCAATTCTGAATGGATGTCATCTAAAATCAGTATTTCACATTTGAGAGGGAGAAATTCACTTAAAGTCAGAAGTAAAAAAAAAAAGTGAACAAGAGAACAAGTGCTCCCCTGCAACTACTGGACTCCTTGCGGGCCTCCGCCAGGGCTACTGCTACATGACTTCCATGTCACCATCCTCAACACTCTCTATGCTCTTGCATAAGACAGAGTTAACACACAGTACATACATCACATATTGTGTATTAATTTATCCATTAAAGGGATACTGCAGCCAAAATTAACTTATCCCCTCTCCACAGGATAGGGTATAAGTAGCTTATCGCTGGGGGTCTGACCGATGGGACCCCATGCGATCTCTGAAATGGGACCCGGTTCCAAGTGAGGAGCGCGCGTGGGTAGGCACACATTCCATTCATTTCTATTGGAGCTCTGAAGATACCCGAGTAGAGCACTTATGCATCATCGCCGCTCCTATAGAAATTAATAGAGCGTGTGCCGAATCAAGTTCCTCACTGAGCGAGACGGAGTCCTGTTCCGGAGATTGCGGGAAGTCTCCATCGGTGGGCCCCCCACCTATTGGCTACTCATGCCCTATCATGTGTATAGGGTATAAGTTAATTTTGACGGCAGTACCCCTTTAATACAAAGCCAGAACAAATAAGAGTATGACTGGACACTCTTGCAGTGTCTTTTTAAAAAGGCAGGCAGCAACAGGCAACTATTTACTAAGGATATCATTGCTATAGTGAAGAATATGCAGCAAATTTCTCTATCTATCTATCTATCTATCTATCTATCTCACATCTATTTATCTATCTATCTACCTATCTCATATCTATCTATCTACCTATCTATCTCATATCTATCTATCTATCTATCTATCTATCTCATATCTATCTATCTATCTATCTATCTCATATCTATCTATCTATTAGTGTTGAGCGGCATAGGCCATATTCGAATTCGCGAATATTCGCGAATATAAGGACGAATATTCGACACATATTCGCGAATATTCGCATATTCGTAATATCCTCGGTTTATTTTCGCATTTGCGAAAGTTTTCATATGCGAAAATCAGTGTATACGGAAATTAGCATAAACGGAAATTCGCATATGCGAAAATTAGCATATGCAAATGTTCGCATACGCGAAAATCCGCACACCAGTCTCACACAGTAGTATTAGAGCCTTCTTTACACCACACAAGCTGGAAGCAGAGAGGGGTGATCACTGTGACGTGTACTGTGAAAAAAAAAAAAAAAACGAATATTCGTAATTATGAATATATAGCGCTATATTCGCGAATATTCGCGAATTCGCGAATATGCGATATTCGTGAATAAAATTCGTATTGCGAATATTCGCGAGCAACACTACTATCTATCTATCAATCTCATATCTATCTATCTCACATCAATCTATCTCATATCTATCTCATATCTATCAATCTCATATCTATCTACCTATCTCATATCTATCTATCTACCTATCTATCTCATATCTATCTCATGTCTAGCTATCTATCTCATATCTATTAATCTCATATCTATCTATCTATCTCATATCTATCTATCTCATATCTATCTATCTCATGTCTAGCTATCTATCTCATATCTATTAATCTCATATCTATCTATCTCATATCTATCTATCTCATATCTATCTATCTCATGTCTAGCTATCTATCTCATATCTATTAATCTCATATCTATCTATCTATCTATCTATCTATCTATCTATCTATCTATCTATCTCATATCTATATATCTACCTATCTCATATCTATCTATCTCATATCTATCAATCTCATATCTATCTATCTATCTATCTATCTCATATCTATCTATCTATCTATCTATCTATCTATCTATCTGATAACTATTAATCTCATATCTATCTATCTCATATCTATCTATCTATCTATCTATCTCATATCTATCTATCTATCTATCTATCTAACTATCTAATATCTATGTGAAATTATTTACATTACATTCCCTCTGTCAAGGTTAGATCAAGGTGTGACATATTATCTCTCTTTAAATTAAAGTGGCTCCAAACTGGATTCAAACATAATGTTTTTGCTTTTAACTTCTCTTCCTAAATCTAATATTAAATATCTGAGAATTTTATTAAAAATCCCTAGATTTTGCTAAAACTAAAAAAAAAAAAAGAAATAATCCCCCAGTGTGCCCAGACATTTCTTTTCTTCTGCAGCCTACTGGGGTCAGAATTCCAATCCCAAAGCCTCGGTAAATATTCCATCC
The DNA here is from genome assembly GCF_029499605.1 of Hyla sarda. Taxonomy (NCBI): domain Eukaryota; kingdom Metazoa; phylum Chordata; class Amphibia; order Anura; family Hylidae; genus Hyla; species Hyla sarda. The sequence goes on along the minus strand of NC_079195.1, from coordinate 194,764,543 downwards.
GTTTCCGCACTTAATTAAATATTAAAGGTGAATATTGCTCCTCTTCAGAAATTGACTCTGTAAGGATCGCGGATCTGCAGGAATTTATTTTAGGATGAATATTCTGATATTCTTCACTTAATATAAAATTAATTCTATAGGAAAATGAAAACCTAAGATCTCACTTATCATTAATATTACAGGGATTCATTCTATACCATTCACTCTACACCATGTGTGATGACCTTAGAGTCTCACAGGGGACATATTTAAATTGCAGCTGATTTTTGTTCCGATATCGCCATAAATTAATTTAATGGATGAATATTTTTTTTCATTCATGTATCTAGCAAATAAATTAAACCCATCACCTAGGAGGGCCTTAAATATTACAGTAAAATGGGCAGTTTTAAGGAACACTTAAAGATTCCTAATTCAGCACAGTACACCCTCTTTACACAGGTTCATCTTAATTCATGGTTCAAGTTAAGTGCAGCCTCTAAGGATTTCTGCTAGCAGGACAATATCTACCCAAAATTTGCCCCAGGAACTAGTGTTGAGCGGCATAGGCCATATTCGAATTCGCGAATATTCGCGAATATATGGACGAATATTCGTCATATATTCGCGAATATTCGCGTTTCATTTTCGCATATGTAAATATTCACGTATGCGAAAATTAACATATGCGAAAATTTGCATATACGAAAACCTGCACAAGTAAAAATTCGCGCACCAGTCTCACACAGTAGTATTAGAGCCTTCTTTACACCACACAAGCTGGAAGCAGAGAGGGATGATCACTGTGATGTGTACTGTGAAAAAAAAAAAAAGAATATTCGTAATTACGAATATATAGTTCTATATTCGCGAATATTCACGAAATCGCGAATATGCGATATTCGCAAATAAAATTCGTATTGCGAATATTCGCGAGCAACACTACCAGGAACTAGTACACTCTATATACTCTCTTTTACAAGTGTTAAGAGTATAAAGTATGGGCATGGCTATTTTGTGTGTCTGACCCTTAATCCATACTTACCCCTGAATAGTTAACTGACCCCTCCAGCATCGAGATATCAGAATTATAAACTATATGCAAATTTGGCTCTGGAACCCACTCGGCATTCCCCTAGAGCCCAGCACAGTTCAGTCCCTTAACCTGTAAGATATCTTTCAAAACTCCGATATCTCGGCGCCATAGTGATCAATAGTGTTGCTCGCGAATATTCGCAATTCGAATATTATTCACAAATATCGCATATTCGCGAATTCGCGAATTTCGCGAATATAGCGCTATATATTCGTAATTACGAATATTTGTTTTTTTTTGTTTGTTTTCACAGTACACATCACAGTGATCACCCCTCTCTACTTCCAGCTTGTGTGGTGTAAAGAAGGCTCTAATACTACTGTGTGAGACTGGCGTGTGAAAATTTGCATATGCGAACATTCGCATATGTTAATTTTCGCATATGCGAATGTTTGCATATGCGATTTTTGTATATGCTTATTTTCGCATATGCTTATTTCGCATACGCAGAGTTTCGCATATGCGAAAATAAACCGAGAATAGTACGAATATGCGAATATATGACGAATATTCGTCCATATATTCGCGAATATTCGCAAATTCGAATATGGCCTATGCCGCTCAACACTAGTGATCAATTAACTTATGAGAGGTATGCATTGATCCAGAGTCAAAAATCCTATACAACCATGCCCTTACTTTGTACCCAAAAACTTTCTGACAGTCAACTTTCATTTTGAGTTGTTGTTTTTTCCTTTACCTTTTAAGAACCATAAGTCTTTGAAGGGGTACTCCGCTGCTCAGCATTTGGAACAAACTGTTCCGAAAGCTGGAGCCGACGCGGGGAGCTCGTGATGTTATAGCCCCACCCCCTCATGACGTCACACCCGTGGCGGGGCTATGACATCACGAATCCTGAGTCAAAAATCCTATACAACCATGCCCTTACTCTGTACCCAAAAACCTTCGGACAGTCAACTTTCATTTTTGAGTTGTTGTTTTTTCCTTTACCTTCTAAGAACCATAAGTCTTTGAAGGGGTACTCCGCTGTTCAGCATTTGCAACAAACTGTTCCGAACGCTGGAGCCGGCGCCGGGAGCTCGTGATGTCATAGCCCTGCCCTCTCATGACGTCACACCCGTGGCGGGGCTATGACATCACGAGCTCCCGGCTCCAGCGTTCGGAACAGTTTGTTCCAAATGCTGAGCAGCGGAGTACCCCTTTAAACATTTAGACCTATGGTGTACAATTACAGGAGCCAGGCCCGCACCATACAATTACAATTGTACGTACAATTACACTGATACTCAACTCCTATAGTTTTTGTTATTTCTGGTTTGCTACGAAAAAAATAATAATAATAATAAAAACCCCAACAATGTTTGTTTCTTCATCTATAGAGCTGTATGGGGTCTTGTTTCTTGCAGATTTTTGCCATTTTAATTGATAACATTTTGAAGACTTGGGACTTCTTAAAAGGGGTATTCCGGGCAAAAACATTTTATTCCCTATCCAAAGGATAGGGGATAAGATGTCTGATCGCGGGGGGCCCACTGCTGGGACCCCCCGTGATCTCCCTGCAGCACCCGCATTCTATGCGGGTGCTGCAGGGCGATCGCGGGGGGTCCCAGCGGCGGGCCCCCCGCGATCAGACATCTTATCCCCTATCCTTTGGATAGGGGATAAAATGTTTTTGCCCGGAATACCCCTTTGATTACTTTTCAAGCCATGTTTTTCAGAACACAATTTGGCCAAATAATGCAATTCTGGCATTGGGTATTGACTAGCTGTTTTTATTCCCAATAAGTATTCTCTGGTAGGGGGAGATAACTGCATACAGATTTACACAGGTCCAAATGCGTTGTAAGGGAGCTGCATAAAATCTCATGCACTTTAGGTATCTCAGATCCACTTAGACTGGTATTTCATACGTCTGTCTAAAACATGACTCTGCTGGAGAAGGATGCGATAAACGTATTAAGAGGCTCATGCCTCCTAATAAATTTGGCACATGTGGCTGTCCTTGTGCCACAATCTGAAATCTTAGCCGCTATGATAAATTCCTCCCATCGCGTCTGCATTGTTGTGTCTGTGCTTTTTCTCCACTCGAAGGCATTTTGCTAAAAGCTGGCATTAGCGCCACACTGAATAAAATACTGTAAGTACAATGGAAAAAACTCAAACTGTGAGACAACAAGTTGGATCATTTTCTCGAACACTTAGGAACAAGACAATTTGTACATTTTATTTAGGATTTAGTGTTTATAAAAAAAAATAAAAAGCCAAATCCCAGCAATGCTTTGCCAAATGTTTTAGCAGCTAGCACAACGCTAGAAAAAGTTTCTTATATTTATTGTATCCCACCCTAAATTACTTTAAAAAGGCGGTGATCAATCGAAGATTTATTTACTTACTTAAAGAGGACCTGTGGCCAACCTCCCAAAAATTAGATTGCATTATCACTAAAGAGGACCTGTAATCAACCCCCCAAAAATGGGATGCCACTATCATTTAAAAGCTTAGGGTGCCCAAATCACACACCTTTTTTTTACAGTTTCTTGATACTCCCTCCTGTCCCTGAGATATGAGTGTAGAGTATGTCAAATTAGGAAATCAGTCAGATGGGTGGGAATTTAGGTGATGGGCAGGATTATACAGTCAGGTGATGGGCAGGATTATACAGTCAGGAGATGGGCAGGATTATACAGTCAGGAGATGGGCAGGATTATACAGTCAGGAGATGGGCAGGATTATACAGTCAGGAGATGGGCAGGATTATACAGTCAGGTGATGGACAGGATTATACAGTCAGGAGATGGGCAGGATTATACAGTCAGGAGATGGGCAGGATTATACAGTCAGGAGATGGGCAGGATTATACAGTCAGGTGATGGACAGGATTATACAGTCAGGTGATGGACAGGATTATACAGTCAGGTGATGGGCAGGATTATACAGTCAGGTGATGGACAGGATTATACAGTCAGGTGATGGACAGGATTATACAGTCAGGTGATGGGCAGGATTATACAGTCAGGAGATGGGCAGGATTATACAGTCAGGAGATGGGCAGGATTATACAGTCAGGAGATGGGCAGGATTATACAGTCAGGAGATGGGCAGGATTATACAGTCAGGTGATGGGCAGGATTATACAGTCAGGTGATGGGCAGGATTATACAGTCAGGTGATGGACAGGATTATACTGTCAGGAGATGGGCAGGATTATACAGTCAGGTGAAGGACAGGATTATACAGTCAGGTGATGGGCAGGATTATACAGTCAGGTGATGGGCAGAATTATACAGTTAGGAGATGGGCAGGATTATACAGTCAGGTGATGGGCAGGATTATACAGTCAGGAGATGGGCAGGATTATACAGTCAGGTGATGGGCAGGATTATACAGTCAGGTGATGGACAGGATTATACTGTCAGGAGATGGGCAGGATTATACAGTCAGGTGATGGACAGGATTATACAGTCAGGAGATGGGCAGGATTATACAGTCAGGTGATGGGCAGGATTATACAGTCAGGTGATGGACAGGATTATACAGTCAGATGATGGGCAGGATTATACAGTCAGGTGATGGGCAGGATTATACAGTCAGGAGATGGGCAGGATTATACAGTCAGGAGATGGGCAGGATTATACAGTCAGGAGATGGGCAGGATTATACAGTCAGGTGATGGGAAGGATTATACAGTCAGGTGATGGACAGGATTATACAGTCAGGTGATGGGCAGGATTATACAGTCAGGAGATGGGCAGGATTATACAGTCAGGTGATGGACAGGATTATACAGTCAGAAGATGGGCAGTATTATACAGTCAGGTGATGGACAGGATTATACAGTCAGGAGATGGGCAGGATTATACAGTCAGGTGATGGGCAGGATTATACAGTCAGGTGATGGGCAGGATTATACAGTCAGGTGATGGGCAGGATTATACAGTCAGGTGATGGGCAGGATTATACAGTCAGGTGATGGGCAGGATTAGACAGTCAGGAGATGGGCAGGATTATACAGTCAGGTGATGGACAGGATTATACAGTCAGGAGATGGGCAGGATTATACAGTCAGGTGATGGGCAGGATTATACAGTCAGGTGATGGGCAGGATTATACAGTCAGGTGATGGGCAGGATTATACAGTCAGGTGATGGGCAGGATTTTACAGTCAGGTGATGGGCAGGATTATACAGTCAGGTGATGGGCAGGATTATACAGTCAGGTGATGGGCAGGATTATACAGTCAGGAGATGGGCAAGATTATACAGTCAGGAGATGGGCAGGATTATACAGTCAGGAGATGGGCAGGATTATACAGTCAGGTGATGGGCAGGATTATACAGTCAGGTGATGGGCAGGATTATACAGTCAGGAGATGGGCAGGATTATACAGTCAGGAGATGGGCAGAATTATACAGTCAGGTGATGGGCATAATTATACAGTCAGGTGATGGGCAGGATTATACAGTCAGGAGATGGGCAGGATTATATAGTCAGGTGATGGGCAGGATTATATAGTCAGGTGATGGGCAGGATTATACAGTCAGGAGATGGGCAGGATTATACAGTCAGGAGATGGGCAGGATTATACAGTCAGGAGATGGGCAGGATTATACAGTCAGGAGATGGGCAGGATTATACAGTCAGGAGATGGGCAGGATTATACAGTCAGGAGATGGGCAGGATTATACGGTAAGGAGAAGGGCAGGATTATACAGTCAGGAGATGGGCAGGATTATACAGTCAGGTGATAAGCAGGATTATACAGTCAGGTGATGGGCAGGATTATACAGTCAGGAGATGGGCAGGATTATACAGTCAGGAGATGGGCAGGATTATACAGTCAGGTGATGAGCAGGATTATGCAGTCAGGTGATTGGCAGGATTATACAGTCAGGTGATGGGCAGGATTATATAGTCAGGAGATGTGAATGTTGTACATTGAGGGGTATATAGCCATATTGCACACTCCCTTACTGTATAATCCTGCCCATCACCTGACTGTATAATCCTGCTCATCACCTGACTGTATAATCCTGTCCATCACCTGACTGTATAATCCTGTCCATCTCCTGACTGTATAATCCTGTCCATCTCCTGACTGTATAATCCTGCCCATGACCTGACTGTATAATCCTGCCCATCACCTGACTGTATCATCCTGCCCATCTCCTGACTGTATAATCCTGCCCATCACCTGACTGTATAATCCTGCCCATCACCTGACTGTATAATCCTGCCCATCACCTGACTGTATAATCCTGCCCTTCTCCTGACTGTATAATCCTGCCCATCACCTGACTGTATAATCCTGTTTATCACTTGACTGTATAATCCTGCTCATCACCTGACTGTATAATCCTGCCCATCTCCTGACTGTATAATCCTGCCCATCACCTGACTGTATAATCCTGCCCATCACCTGACTGTATAATCCTGCCCATCACCTGACTGTATAATCCTGCCCATCTCCTGACTGTATAATCCTGCCCATCACCTGACTGTATAATCCTGTTTATCACCTGACTGTATAATCCTGCCCATCTCCTGACTGTATAATCCTGCCCATCACCTGACAGTATAATCCTGCCCATCTCCTGACTGTATAATCTTGCCCATCACCTGACTGTATAATCCTGCCCTTCTCCTGACTGTATAATCCTGCCCATCCCCTGACTGTATAATCCTGCCCTTCTCCTGACTGTATAATCCTGCCCATCACCTGACTGTATAATCCTGCCCATCTCCTGACTGTATAATCCTGCCCATCACCTGACTGTACAATCCTGCCCATCTCCTGACTGTACAATCCTGCCCACCACACTCCCATTGTTAAAATTAAATTCACGCGCATATGATTTATTCCCTGAATTGTCAGGCAAACTTTAAACCCTCATATCTCAGGAACAGGAGGGTGTTTTAGGAAACGGTAAGAAGGTGTGTGATCAGGATACCCTAAGCTGTTTAATGATAATGCAATCAAATTTTTTTGGTATTATTTAAATAGACCAGGGATGCCCTGATCACACACGTTTATTTTCAGTTTCTTGATGCCCCCTTTTGTTCCTGAGATATGAGGATTTATAGTTTCTCTAACAATTCAGGGAATAAGTCAGATGGATGTGAACTTAATTTTAATAATGGGCGCAACTATCAGGTGATGGACGGGATTATAAAGTCAGGGGGTTTGAATGCTATACAGTGAGGGATGTGTTAGGAATATTTTGCCCTTCAACATTCACACCCCCGACTGTATAATCCTGCCCATTACCGCCCGTCACTCTCATTATCACAACTAAATTCACGCCTATCTGACTTATTCCCTGAATTGTCAGACAAACCATAAACCTTCATATCTCAGGAACAGAAGTACGTATCAAGAAACTGTAAAACGATGTTTGATCAAGGCAATGATAAGCTATATAATGTAAAGAAAATCTTATTTTAGGGGGTTGGCCACAGGTCCTTTTAAATACTCTATACTAGTACACATTTTAAAATATCTTTTTTTTATAAAAGAATAGTTTTATTTAAAAAAAAAAAAGTACTGTCATATTTGCCTCTATACCAATGTATAGAAGCAAATATTAGGCTGTCCGGGCATGCTGGGAGTTGTAGTTTTGCAACAGCTGGAGGCACCCTGGTTGGGAAACATTAGTAAAGAAGTAATTATAAGGTTGTCTGGGAATGTTGGGAGTTGTAGTTTTTTAACAACTGGAGGAGCCCTGGTTGGAAAACACTGGTATAAAAGAAAGTACAGTGACCCCTCGACCTGCGATGGCCCCAACATACGATAATTTCAACATGCGATGGCCTCTCAGAGGCCATCGCATGTTGAAGGCAGCATCAACATACAATGCTTTTGTATGTCGGGGCCATAATCGCATAAACGGCTATCCGACAGCGCAGACTGCTTCAGCTCCCACCGGATAGCCGTTTGCGGTGCCCCGTGAGCTCCAGTGACGGTCACTTACCTGTCCTCTGGGCTCCGGCGCGTCCTCTTGGGGATCCGCTGCATCGTCGGCGCTCTCCATCGTCGTCTTCACGTCACTGCGCACGCCGTCCTGTCATCCAATAGGAGCGGCGTGCGTAGCGACATGATGGCGGCGACGGAGAGCGAGGATGCCGGGGAAGCAGAGGCCTTACCGGAGCGTCGGGGACACCTTGGGGACGCGGCGACAGCGATGGACAGTGACATCCCGGGCAGTGGTGACGAGCGGTGACGGTCCGGAGCGGCGGGGACAGGTGAGTACAACTTCCTCTAACAGTGGTCTACAACCTGCAGACCTCCAGATGTTGCAAAACTACAACACCCAGCATGCCCAGACAGCCGTTGGCTGTCCGGGCATGCTGGGTGTTGTAGTTTTGCAACATCTGGAGGTCTGCAGGTTGTAGACCACTGTCCTATACTTTACATTGCACGGATCCCTCAACATGCGATGGTTTCAACAAACGATGGTCTGTTTGGAACGGATTACCATCGTATGTTGAGGGACCACTGTATAAGGCTGTCGGGAAATGCTGGGAGTTGATATTTTGCAACAGCTGGAGGTACCCTGGTTGGGAAACACTGGTTTAGAAGCAAATATAACAGTACTGTGTTGAACAATAAAAACTATACTTTTATACAAATATTTTTAAATGTATGAAAACAGTGTAAGGGAGTTAGTTTAAGGGGGTGATTATTATTATTATTATTATTATTATTATTATTACTGCAATAACTATTATTATTAATAATAACAACAACAACAACAACAACAACAACAACAATAATAACAATATCATTCCAATTATCAAATTCTACACTGTTCCAAGCTGTAACGTGCCTGCTACCTATATTTCATAGATTTTTCCCTAGATTTCTATATGAGAAAAATTGCCATGACAGCCGTAACAGGTGCTATTTTATGCCACTTATGGATTTGTCACCTTTACGTCCCCGGTAGCTGTCGCACAGGTCACTTGTGTATAATTAAGTTTTCGGTGACGTTTTATCTCCTTTATATTCTGTCTTGCCCATCTGTGCACTGTCCTATATAAATAGACTTGCAAATGACCCTTGCAGGCAAGACTGCCAGCTACTACGTGTATAAATAACTATCAGGCCGTAATAATTGGAACATAAATCAATAAAAATAATTAAACCAAATATATTTAAAGGAAAATAAATTTCACTCCATTTTTGCTCATTTTTATGGTCCGTAGATAATGTGCCCTGTAAATTATAGCAGTGGTTAAAATCCCCACCTGATACATTGTAATTCTTTTTTATTGATTTATTTTATTTGCACTTGACCGAATGTATTTCCTTTTTATATAGTTATTTATTATTTAAGGACAATTTTACTATTCCTTCCCTTCACTTTTTTTTTTAATACTGCCGCGCCAGGCTCAAGTCATCGGATCATATATTGCAAATCGCAGGTGCAATATTTGCTTGATATTGTTAGAACGGAGAGATTAATCTATGTCGCAGCTTAGTTTACACAGTCTGCTGAGAATGAAAAATGATCAATGCATGAACACTTTTTACTTGTTCTAAAAACTTTCAGAACTTACAGCCACAATTGGAGACTTTATTTACCATGCGGGCAACTCTTCTCAAGAGGAGCTGGACATTTTCTTCCCGGCACAATGCGATAGGATAGAGTAGAGATGGTAGAATTAATTCGCCAGGTTTAGCAGGAGATCAGAAGGATTTAGAGAATACATGAAGAATATATTTCTTACAGATTTACTCGTCTCTACAGAATAAGGGCAACCCCTCTTACTACTTGTATTATCATTTTTTTTATTGTTATTGCAGTACATGTTCATAATTTAATTATGACAATTATGACAGTTTTACTTTTCTTTACGCACCACTTGAGTATAAGGGGTTACCCCCCATTTTAAAGTTATCCCCTAACTATTGGATAACAGTTAACTAGCAGAATGCTGAGGGTCCAATCACTGGGACCCCCACTAATTATGGGAACCGAGGTGCAATGTGCCCCAGGTCATGTGTGACCAGTGCTCCATTTTTTCTAAGTTAAAGGGTTTCTAAGTTAAAGGGAACATTGAGTTCCTGAACGCTGTGTGTGGGCTTCCGTGTTCACGCCCGCCTCCTCGTGACGTCATGCCCCGTTATGTGACTTCACGTCCCGCCCCCTCAATGCAAGTCTAGGGGGTAGGCCGTGACATCACGAGGGGGCGGGCGTGAACATGGAAGCCCGCACACAGCATTCAGGAACTCAATGTGAACATTGAGTTCCTGATCGCTGGGGAGCAGAGTAACCCTTTAATTGCTTGGCAATGTTCAGAAGACCCAAAGACAGTAAGATGACCACTGGTTGCACAAGCTTGTTGCAATTAGTTCATTCTGGGGTTTCTTGTGATTACTGGGGGACCCAGCGGTCGGACCCCTACCAATCAGTTAGTTATACTGAAAATGTAGAAAAAATGCTGCGGTGGCGCTTCCAGGGAATTAACCCAAAGTCGTGGGTATAGGTATAAAGTAAATAATTTATTTTTACAGCATTAAGAAATCAAAGAAAATAAATAAAGCAAGACACGTTTCGGGAGTCATAGCTCCCTTTTTCAATTGCAGGTGGTTGCTGTGTGGCCAGGTGACAGGTGTGGGAATATAAATACAGGAAAAATCCTGTGATTGGTCGCTTTTACACTATCCCACAGCAAGTGACCAATCAGCCTCAAGAGGCTCGTCTCCATTCCAATACCTGCCGCGGCAACCTAGCACAGGGATGACAGCCTCTGCCTACTGCCCCCTGATTGTTCCCACGGATACTGTCAGCTCCCTGATTGGTCGCTACTACGGACATTTCTTGCGCTTCTATTTGAACTTCTAAATACTCCTGTAAAAGACTATATCTTTTTTTCCTATTTTACGTGGTTTTCATGCTCTTTTATTGAAAATGTTGTACTATGTAGGTCTCTCTTGCCCAGTCCACACCTGGCCTCGGCATCCATCCCACATGACGTCACCAGCTCACCTGGTTTGGCGCCATTTTTTCCTGTATTTAAATTCCCACACCTGTCACCTGGCCACACAGCAACCACCTGCAATTGAAAAAGGGAGCTGTGACTCCCGAAACGCGTCTTGCTTTATTTATTTATTTTCTTTGATTTCTTTCTGCTGTAAAAATAAATTATTTACTTTATACCTATACCCACGACTTTGGGTTAATTCCTTTGAAGCGCCACCGCAGCATTTTTTCTACATTTTCGGCATTCCACATACGGACCCACCTCTGGGTTCCGTCCTCACGCTGCAGGCCTGCATACCAAGCTACCATCACCGGCAAGGGACACGCTACCCTCCACCTGGGTACCCACCTACACCAGCTAGAGACCTACACCGCTCTCGGCACTACCTCCGCTCTTTTCCGCTATATACTGCTCTTCATTCCGGCGCTGCCCCCGGCACACCGGCAACCAGGAGATTCGAGCGACGGTGCACTACAACAACCACAACAACCTCCAGAAAACCACGATCATGGATCTGAGATCAACACGTTGGACAAAGAGAGACTGCCTCTTCAGGAACCTCGTTGATTAACCATGTGTGACCGATTCTAACAACATGGACACAGGTACCTCCAACATCACGGACTTTGAAGGAATGAGAGACTTATTTTTTGAATTTGAAAACCTGTCTAAGACAGAAACCCAGCACCATATGGACAGCCTCTTCCTATCCCTATACAAAGCGGAGAACATAATACCCCGAGGCCTCCGCACACGTACGGCAGCCACCTTCCCCAGCGACCCTGACTTCCATAGCAGATTCGAAACAGCACTCTCTATCTGCTCCAACACCATCATTGACCTGCTCATTGAGAAAAGGGATTCACTGGTCTCTGATGTGTCTACAAAAATTGACGACTGCATCATGAAACTATCGGACTATCGTGACACACCTGAATACCCCGACAGGGATAGGGGCACCTCCAACAAAATTAACAAATTTGAAAAGGAGACCACTGCCAACAAACTCAAGAAACTCAACCACGACCGCACGGATTACAACACCGGTAATGTCAAATACTGGCCACAACAAAAAGAAGAAAAGCCTACAGCACCTGCTCACCTGAAGCCGAAACAGACTGTTCCCCCTCCCCCTCGCCCACACCCACCCTCTCCCGGAGATGATATACACGTCTCATCTCCGATTGGCCACCGCCCGGACAACCCTAGCAGCGATTGGCTGACATTTTTGAAAAGACACTTTACGTCCCTCCTCTGATTGGCTCACTCGATATCACGGTCAGCCAATCAGAATCTAGCCCACTATCCCCATGCCCATCTTTGGACGACATCTCCATTTGGACTTTCGCCCATGACAGCGTAACTATACTCAGTCATGTACGGCACAATCCTGATTGGTTGCCTTTACACTATCCCACAGCAAGCTACCAATTAGCCTCAAGAGGCTCGTCTCCATTCCAATACCTGGCGTGGCAACCCAGCACAGCGATGACAGCCTCCGCCTACTGCCCCCTGATTGGTCCCACGGACACCAGCAGCTCCCTGATTGGTTGCTACTACGGACATTTCTCGCGGTTCTATTTGAACTTCTAAATACTCCTGTAAAAGACTATACCTATGCATTTTTTCATGTTTTACGTGGTTTTCATGCTCTTTTATTGAAAATGTTGTACTATGTAGGTCTCTCTTGCCCAGTCCACACCTGGCCCTGGCATCCATCCCAGAAGACGTCACCAGCTCACCTGGATTGGCGCCATTTTTTCCTGTATTTAAATTCCCACACCTGTCACCTGGTCACACAGCAACCACCTGCAATTGAAAAAGGGAGCTGTGACTCCTGAAATGCGTCTTGTTTTATTTATTTATTTTCTTTGATTTCTTTATGCTGTAAAAATAAATGATTTACTTTATACCTATACCCACGACTTTGGGTTAATTCCTTGGAAGCGCCACCGCAGCATTTTTTCTACATTTTCGGCATTCCACATACAGACCCACCTCTGGGCTCCGTCCTCACGCTACAGGCCTGCATACCAAGCTGACATCACAGGCAAGGGACACGCTACCTTCCACCCGGGTACCCACCTACACCGGCTAGAGATCTACACCGCACCCGGTGCTACCTCCACTTTTTTCCGCTATATACTGCTTATCAGTTAGTTATGTCCAATCCTATGGATTGGAGATAATTTGTAATTGTAATACAAGGCAATTTATGTTTTGTATATGCTGCCGGGCAGTATCAGAACTCCTTTCGTTGTCTATGGGGCAGCACTCAGCAATGTTCAGAAGCCAAATATTGTTGAATGTCACTTCATAGACAATGAATGGGGCGCTGGTTGCGCTTGAGAGTGTCCTGCCTCAATTATGGAGGATTTCCCTCCAGTGATTGTGTTCTTATGGTCCCCCAGCTATAGGTAAGAGATTTTAGCAGCCTGTGGCCACCAACTGGGTAAGGCAGGCAGGGGTTGGTCTTAATACCTATCACTTTAGGCAGCAAGTATTGAATGGGTACAGTTTCTCCACAAGAAGAGTGCAAAATGGGGTGTGGAGTCTTCCCGAAGTATGTCCTCGCTTGCTGGGAGTTGTAGTTTTGCAACAGCTGGAGGCACCCTGGTTGGGTAACACTGAGCTTAGTTGTAGAGGTTGCTGACTTTTTTTTTTTTACATTATTTACAGCTATTTTTTAATAGCATTAACATACAATGCGTGCACTAATGGCAACTTTTTTAACATGACGCATTATTTTGCAAAGATCCCAAAGATTCCTTGGATTATTCTTGTGGATTTCAGATGAATGTTTTTGAGGGATAATCCATCAAGTGAGCATACTCTTACCTCTTTTTTTGTTGTTTTTACTCTACCCCTCCGCCTCAGCCCAGCGCTATATAAATTAGCAGGAAGCAGCACTGGGCCCCTTCCTTTCTGGCAGCCTTCAAGTCTGACTGGGAGCACATGGTAAGTGAGCTTTTACACCTTGTTCACGCTGGTGTGGTGCTCTGCGGCGTCCGTTGCTGCCTTGGTACGGCGTCTATGGGGAGGCGCGGCCCTAGGACTGGTATGAGTGGCATTGGGACTGCTCTGCCAGTGGGTCGTTCCCCCTGTGGGCACTGGTGTTGCGGCGGTGGTGGTCGCCGCCCAGTGCTACGCCATTTTATGCTAGGGATGTTAGGGACCCACTCTAAATAGGTGGCCTTGATGTGGCGAGTGGCCTTGTATTTTTTTTATCAAAATGTATACTAACAACCTGTTAGTTTTTGAATTTATGCTGAGAAGCAAGTAGATCAAAATACAAATTGTGGATGTGCGGCCATGTCTGTTTTCTCTATATGAATTCATACTTTTACAGGAGCTTTGAAGAACGTTGCGGAATTTGGCTTCCCCAGCCAAATATAAACTGATGGGTGAAATTCCATGTAAGCAAATCTTTCTGTATTCTAAGCAATGCGCTCTGATTTATGTGGGTTGTGCCGGAGTAGATGTAAATCTCAATGTTTATACTTTCCTCCATTTACCAACAACCCTGTCGGGATCAACCCAGTCACCTCAGTTGGAGAACAATCTCAAGAACAGAACTTGATTATAACACTTCTGCTTTTTTTGTTGCAAGAAAAAATGTTAACTACAGTGTAAGAAAGAAAATTGCACAGCGATTCTTAGTTGTTTGCTATCCTAGATAACAGATGTCACGAGCACGCTTGTTAAATCTTGTTAAGCAAAGCTTTCCAACAAAACATAGAATCCAACAAGTCAATAGTTTTATAATCCTATGTACTTCTTTGTATCTAGCCAGTATAAAATCACATGACCCCTGTAACAGAGGTTATATTGAAAATAGAGATGAGAGAAATTTCGGAAAGGTTAGCTCATCGGGCTCGCCAAAGTGCTTGGTTCACGACGAACAAATTTGACACTGTTTTACATAGAAGACTTATGAATAAACTGCAGCCTTTGAGGTTGGACTCTCATATTGTAGCATGGATTACGCAGTGGCTGAGGGACAGACAACAGAGGGTTGTAGCCAATGGAGAATATTCAGAGCAAGGTCTTGTCACCAGTGGGGACCTCAGGGATCTGTAGTGGGACCAATTTTGTTTAGTATCTTTATTAGTGATTTTGTAGTATGTCTTTTTACTGATGACCCAAATATTTGTAACAGGGTTGATGTTCCTGGAGGGATATGCCAAATGGAAAAGGATTTAGGGAAACTAGAAGAATGGTCAGAGCAACTAAAAGTTAATGTGGATAGGTGCAAGATAATGCACCTGGGATGTAAAAACCCTTGGACAAAGTATATACTATGTGATACAGTCCTAACCTCAGTATCTTACAGAGGGGATGTTTGGGTCATTATTTCAGAAGAGTTAAAGGTAGACAGACAATGACATGGAGCAGCAGGAAAAGAGAGAGGTATTAGCAGTAGAAAGAGGGAAGTGCTCATGGGTGATAGGGAGAGGTATTAGCAGCAGAGCGACATGCTCATGTCACACTGATAATACCTCACTTGATGTATTTTGCATAATACTGGAGACTCTATCTTCAGAAGGGTATTGATATGTGGTGTCCCAGTACCGCATTCTATACAATACTTGTTTACTTATGGGTCCCCATAGCCAGAGTCCCTAGGACTTAGGGATCCCTCTTAGCCAGTCTACCCCTAGTCACCTCTATTCTAGTGTATGAATCTCTAATTTATGCATAGGTTAATGTAAATAGGATAGTATATGTAAATAAATGGTTAATTACTTGTTTCCATGGCGTCGCAGGGCCTTCGGGTCATGTGATGCGTTCCAAGCCTCACTATGGATGCGTTCCAGGCCTCACTTTGGTATTTCTAGCTTTGTTTTGGTTTTATATGTGTATAGGACCTGTATAGGAAGTCAGATGATCACCCAGAAGCCTGTGTGACGGTGAGTGACAGCTGACCTTGGACCTATCAAATTAGGCTCCGCCGCCTGACCATATAAGGGACGCAGCGGCCATTTTAGTTCTTTTTGTTCCTGGGTTGCCAAGCGAGCAACATCTCTCCATAGAACCTGTGCTGCTAAAAACCGTGAGTTAGGCCCAAGCCTTGCAGCAACGGCCGATCCTTAGCAAATATAGAGTGTATCAATCCCCAAACACTCTGCGGGACCACCGGACCTAATCTACCCCTAAATCCGAACGGATCCACGCACCAATTACCTTGATTCTATTAACCTGCAAAAGACGCAAGGTCCGCAGCAACTGTCAGTCATTGAAGTCTAAAGAAGTGTATTGCAGAGACTGTAACTGTATTCTCAATGTACTGCAAGTTCAAGAGTAAAGCTTACTTCAGTTCAAGTTTAACTCCAGTGTGGACCTTCAGTCATTACCTGCATACGCCTGTCGTTTCTGGGAAGGGTGGCGATAGGCCGAAGCTAAACCTCAGTAACACCAGCCCACACTCCGACAGGGTTAATATTAACCCCTCATATACCGATACCACCACCACCATACACCCCCCCAAGGGCTACCATAGATACATTAGAGAGAATTCAGAGAAGAGCTACTAAACTAGTACATGGATTACAGGATAAAACTTGATAAAGGATAAAACAGGATAAACCAGGAAAGGTTAACGGACCTTTAAAGTTGAAAGATGAGTCCGAGGGGATATTATACACATAATACATTCAATAAAATTGATAAACTTCTTTGTACATAAAGGGAATCAACACAGTAATGGAGGAAAAACTACCACAAGAGGATATAGTTTTATATTTTAGGGGAAATATTTCTGCAGTAATATCAGGAAGTATGACTTTACTGAGAGAGTAGTGGATGCATGGCATAGCCTTCCTGCAGAAGTGGTCGCTGCAAATACAGTGAAGGAGTTTAAGCATGCATGGGATGAGCATAAGGCTATCCTTCATATAAGATAGAGATAGGCATAAGGATATCCCTCATATAAGATAAACATAGGCATAAGGTTATCCTTCACATAAGATAGGGATAGGCATAAGGCTATCCTTCATATAAGATTGAGATAGGTATGAGGCTATCCTTCATATAAGATAGAGATAGGCATAAGGCTATCCTTCATATAAGATAGGGATAGGCATAAGGCTATCCTTCATAAAAGATAGAGATAGGCATAAGGCTATCCTTCATATAAGATAGAGATAGGTATGAGGCTATCCTTCATATAAGATAGGGATAGGCATAAGGCTATCCTTCATATAAGATAGAGATAGGCATAAGGCTATCCTTCATATAAGATAGAGATAGGCATAAGGCTATCCTTCATATAAGATAGAGATAGGTATGAGGCTATCCTTCATATAAGATAGGGATAGGCATAAGGCTATCCTTCATATAAGATAGAGATAGGCATAAGGCTATCCTTCATATAAGATAGAGATAGGCATAAGACTATCCTTCATATAAGATAGGGCCAGGACTATTCATAGTATTTAGAATATTGGGCAGACTAGATGGGCCAATTGGTCCTTATCTGCGGACACATTCTATGTTTCTAAGTGCAGTGCAGCTTAACTCTTTTATCCCAGTAAACAATCAATCTGTAAAGATCCCTTGTTTACAGTAAAATCTTGCTAGGCTGGGCACTATGTGCCGACCCAGTAAGGAAGCAGTTAAGTAGCAATGCTGAGGCTGTATACCCCCTCCTAAGGAGTTAACTAGCGCTGTTAATCCATTCCTTGCTGGGTCATTGCATACCGCTCAGTCCAGCAAGATGTTACAGTAAAGCAGCGATACAGATCCCTGCTTTACTGACTGCACTGCCAGGTTCAGAAAATGGCTAAATGCCCAACAAAAACAAAGTTGGCAATAGGGGAAATCCTTGTACCATGGGCAATAGTAATATGAGAAGAAAGAAACCCCCTCATATTAACCCGAGTCATAGGCCTAGAGAACAAGCTACATAGCAGATATAGGCAACGTGGGACAAACCTCATCACCTAAGACTTAAAAATAAATAATCCCAATTTAGAGAGTCAGACACCTTACAAAGAACAAACAAAAGGCAGAGATAGTAGTATTCTGCACCCATTTAGACCGAACCAGAGAAACTAAATTACTAGCCCATCTAACCTGGTCAGGCGCTTGTCTGTGAGGAGTTAACATCACATGATCAGGGTGAATGTACAAAGCAAGAAAATAATTGAGACGTATAGTCGAAATTTTAGTCAGAATTTTCATATCAACGTTAACAAGTAAAAATAAGTCTAAAATGGGTGGATGTGACATCATGTACCAGAAATTGTGCCAATATTTTGATGCAAAGTTTGGTGGAAAAGTAAGACAAATTGGTTGTCTAAGCTTTGATCAAACAGCCTGAGCCGCTGTGATACATCTAATGCAGTTTTAGACTGTCTAGTCTAAGTTAACCCTGTCTTAGTATTAGACAGGGTGTTTGACAATATTAGTTATTCTGCACACAGAGTGTTACAGACACATGAATCAGTGTTTACAAGATATACTAAGTAGGAGGCCTGCACATATATGCGCACAATCTATCGGGAATAGATACAAGACAGCGGGGAATACACTGAGCGGCTCTAAGTTATATATTGTTGAAAGACATAGGTTTGTAATGAGTGTATGAAGGTTTCTTGTACTGGAGAAAGATGGATTAAGGGAAAAAGTTTTAGAAGATTGAGGTTGTCTGTAGGGTGGTATGTGACACCTGCGGTAAAAGTAGCAGATAAGGTTACCAGGGCTGGCTAGTAGTTGTAGTTCCACCCTCGACAGGATACCGCATTTTTCGCCCTATAGGACGCTCCGGCATATAAGACGCACCCAATTTTAAATGACGAAAATCTAGAATACAATGTAAAGTATAGGTCACAGTGATCTTCAACCAGCGGACCTCCAGATGTTCCAAAACTACAACTCCCGGCATGCCCGGACAGCCGTTGGCTGTCCGGGCATGCCAGGAGTTGTAGTTTTGCAACATCTGGAGGTCTGCAGGTTGAAGAACACTGGTATAGGGGGTAATACTCACGTGTCTCCGCCGCTCCGGCCCTTCACCGCTCGTCACCGCTGCCCTGGATGTCGCCCTCCATTGCTGTCGCCTCGTCACCGGGGTGTCCCCGTCACTCCGGAACGTCTCTGCTGCCCGGTATCCTCGCTCTCCGTCACCGCCATCACGTCGCTACGCACGCCGCTCCTATTGGATGACGGGGCGGCGTGCACGACGACGTGATGACGGCAAAGGAGAGCGCCGGCCATGCAGGGGTTCCCGGCACGGAGCAGACACCGAGGAGGCAGGTAAGGTACCTCCCGGTGCAGCTGGATTAGTGTCAGCTTTGATCACCGCATCGGTGTTGTCCTGTATTAGCCCGGCTGTTGATGGCCGCAGGGACTGCCGCGATAGGTGTGTATTCGCCGTATAAGACGCACCAACTTAAGACGCACCAAGTTTTGGGGAAGAAAAAATTTGTCTTATACGGCGTAAAAAAAGGTACATTGTTCACAGTGGCTAGATTGGCATTTTGGCCTCGGGGCACTGATCTGTAAAAAAGAGGTGCTTCACTGCAGGTGTTAGTCTTAAGTCCCGGCACACACACTGGTTAAAGGGGTATTCCAGAATTATTTTTATTTGACTATGCTACAGGGGCTATAAAGTTAGTGTAGTTCATGATATAGTGTCTGTACATGGGCGTGACAGTGGTCTCGCAATTCTCATGTGATTTTCACCCCATTTTTTATTTTTAACAGCATACAAAATTACTCAGGTTTCAGGTTTTCATCACTAGTCAGGTGTGTAAAGGGAGCCTGTCCTGCTTCAATGGGTGGAGCGACCGCTGGGTGGGAGAGAGATCATTCTGCAATTAAGTGTATTTTTGCAACAGCTGGCGGCACCCTGATTAGAAAACACTGGTATTTTCAATGGAATGCAGTTCATATGTGTTTCAATGGGTGGGGTGGCTGATGTGTGTGAGGGAGGAAAGTGACCTCACGCTTGCAAACAAGAAATTACGGGATTTTTCGTTTGAGAGAACGAATTACAACTGAAAAAACACAGTTTATAAATAGATATCCATAGTATTATGGTAATCTCACAACATAGCCATTTAACCCCATGACAAGAGCAGATCCTTCCTAAGCATGTCCATTACTGTCTGCCAGGTACGTACTAAAATCACCTTATGATGGATAACCCCTTTAACAATAACCTGGTTGGTGGTAATTGAAATGCCCTTGGTAGTTCACATGCAGTTAAAAACCAAGACATCAAGAAGAGTTGCTTCACAACAAGTAACTTTATTTAAATGCTGAAAACACCATCCACAGAGTGGAGAAACACAAATTAAAGGGTTATCCAGGAATCGAAAAACAAACCTAATTTCTTTCAAAGGCTGCTCCCTGTCAGTCTCCAGGTTGGTTGTGGTATTACATCTTGGCTTCATTTACTTCAATGTATACTAACAACCTGTTAGTTTTTTAAATTATGCTGAGAAGCAAGTAGATCAAAATACAAATGGTGGATGTGCGGCTGTGTTTCTCTTTGTGTTGCACATTTGTAGTCTCTCCCTCCTTCTATGGTCAGCACTCCACTCCACCCATACGGCCCAGGCATTTTTAATTAGCAGGAAACTGCATAAGGGTTTCCTCCAACCATTCTCCCAGCCCTCTGGCAGTGAGCACATGGTAAGTGTTCACACTGGTGTGGTTCTCTGTGGCGGCCATTATTTCTGTGATGCTTTGTCTGTGGGGTAGAGTGGCCCAGAGCCAGGGACTTGGTCGGGCAGCAGTGGGGCTGCCTGGCCACTGGGTCATTCCCCCTGTGGGCTTGGTGTCTCGGAGGCAGTGGTCGCTGCCCAATGCTACACCAGTATTGGGTTAGGGACCCACTCTGACTAAGTGGCCTTGACGTGGTGAGTGGGCTTGTACTTTTTGATCAAAATGTATAATAACAACCTGTTAGTTTTTTTTAGTTATGCTGAGAAGCAAGTAGATCAAAATACAAACGGTGGATGTGCGGCTATGTTTCTCTTTGTGTTGTCCACTTCAATGGAACTGAGCTGAAGAACCACACCCAAAAGAAATCATCTCTGTTTTTCGATTTCTGGATAACCCCTTTAAATTGTTCCAATAAGTGGCACCTTTAGTGACAGGTGGTAACTGGTAACAAGGAGTCAACCTTTGTAGAGTCTGTGTGTTCAGGAGTTAGTTTCTGAAATGGATGGATGCCTGATCCCCAGTTGACTCCCGGCAGTGGAGGAGTGGCCCAGCCTGACCGGAGGACCACCAAGCCACAGCCAGCCAAAGACAAACTCTCAGACAAACTAGTCCAGCCTAGAATGTAGTGACAAAGAAAAAAAAATATACACATTGAAATGCTGTCCACAAAAGGTGGCAGCAGAGAGCGCCAATTTGTGTATGTTAATCTATATATTTAAGTCACTGTTTTAGAATCAATTACTATGTAGGTTATGCTTATCAGACCACACAGAAGTACCTGCAGTGGGATAATACAGACATATGTGATGTGAACAAGGCTTTGTTGGTAAAGTGAACATTTTTGATTGGATTATTTAGTCATTGAGCAAAGAGACTGACCCATTTGGGGTAAGGTAGATGAAGTGTGCAGAAGAGTTTAGGATAAGCTGTCGTCACTTAATAATGGTTTACCCCCAAAGGTGTAGGATGTGTAGTGCTGTCCATCCTCATGTCTATATTAAAAAAAAAACAATACAGTTCAATGTGTAGGTGGCTTCTTATCGAGAAATGATGTACAGAAACTAGTAATTTATTCATGTAAACCTCTGTTCTTTCTGGGCGTAGGAGTCCAGTGGGTGGTCCAAATCAGTGATTAATTATGTCTCTGCGCTAAGATCACCCACTGGACTCCTAAGCCCAAACCCAGCAGAGGAGGACATGAAGGGGTACTCCAGTGGAAAACATTATTTTTTGGTGCCAGAAAGTTATACAAATTTGTAAATTCCTTTTATTAAAATGCTTTAATCCTTCCAGTACTTATCAGCTGCTGTATGCTACAGAGGAAGTTGTATAGTTCTTTTTCAGTCTGACCACAGTGCTCTCTGCTGCCACCTTTTTCCCTGTCAGGAACTGTCCAGAGCAGGAGAGGTTTGGGAATTTGCTCCTACTCTGGACAGTTCCTGACATGGACAGAGGTGTCATCAGAGAGCACTGTGGTCAGACAGAAAAAAACTACTCAACTTCCTATGGAGCATACAGCTGCTGCTAAGTACTGGAGGGATTAAGATTTTTTTAATAGAAGCAATTTACCAATCTGTTTAACTTTCTGGAGCCAGTTGATATGAAAACAAAAAATTGCTTTCCACTGGAGAACCCCTTTAATAAACTACTAGTTATTCTGTACCTTTTCCCACAAATACATGTATCAATCAGCTCAACTCATTTTGCACTAAAACACTACAGTGATCCCTCAACTTCCAATGGCCTCAACATACAATAGTTTTACCATACAATGGTCTTTTCTGGACCATTGTAATTTGAAACCAGACTCAACATACAATGTACAGACAGTCCAGATCTGTGAAACCTGTCAATGGCCGGAAGAACTGACCAATCAGAATGGGCATTCACTGGTAAAACACCTGTATTACTGAAGCGTATGCACTGACTGGTGTCTGGTAGCACTCCCTACAGTACAGGGAGGTATTACATTTTCTATACTACTTTTAACCTGTGCCACGGTTAGCTGCTCCTTTGGACACCAGGTGAGGGCGGCTCCATTTTACTTTTTTAGGACATTGCGTGTACTGTACAGGACACTAAAGAAGCTCCTATCCTCTACATAGACCAGTGTTTCCCAACGAGAGTGCCTCCAGCTGTTGCAAAACTACAACTCCCAGCATGCCCGGACAGCCAAATGCTGTCCGGGCATGCTGGGAGTTGTAATTTTGCAACAGCTGGAGGTCCAAGGATTTGCTTTATCAGTTATCTACTTATTTTTCTTTAATCCTCACTTTTTTTCCTATTTTTGGATGACATTTTGGGGCTTCAGAACCAATTACCAGGTTTCCATAGAGTTATGGTCTCAACATACAATGGTCGTCCTGGAACCGATTAAAATTGTAACTTGAGGGACCACTGTAGTCTTAAAACTGTGGAGTTCAAGATGTTGCAAAACTATCACTCCCATCATGGCCGGACTGCCATTGGCTGTCCGGGCATGCTGAGAGTTGTAGTTTTGCAACATCTGGAGGTCCAAAGTTTGGAGATCACTGCTCTAAAACATGGTGCCTGCAGATTGGACTGCTTATTTTGTGTGTGACAGTTTCCCTTTAAGACCCAATCACCCGGAGTGCTGCGTTATGGTCTCTCCATAAGGCACTGTATTCTCCTATAGCAATAAAGCTTCTCAGGGATAATACCTCTGTAATACAGCATGATGTGATGGAACAAAAAAAAACCTCAGTGTTCTTTAGTATTACAGTGGAGACAAATGGAGACACGTGTCAGGCCATGGCAGGCTATAGGCACGTAATATAGATCCATACAACACAGATCCGTAACCCGGTTATGTCGGAGGCCTTATTTATTAAAATGTATTGTAGATAATAGCCCTCACAATAGCCCATCACTGTGGAGCTACAGATGGAACTACGGTATATACCTTTTTTTTTTTTCATCTCTAATTCGCCCTTGATGGACTGTTTCACCTGCTGTGCTGTTAAGCAATAAAATAGCATTGGACGCACATTAAAACTCCCTGGTGCCTTTATTAGTTCTACTCCAGAAATAAGACTGCACCAACACTTCATGCTATTCCCTCTATGTTCTTTCCATATTACTGCCATTTAATGGCTAATACTACGCTCTCGGATAAAAGCATACATAAGCGATTATATGTTATGTATGTAGATGTAGGGGCCGTTCTAAATAAAGCTGACAGATCAAATACCTACAGTATGTTTTATTTAATTAGGATGCCTATATAGTGCAGCCTAGGTCAGGGGTTCTCCACTAGGGGTACGCCAAGGGTTATGTGGGGGTACGGCAATTTACTGACAAATACCGGCCATGCATTGGTCAGTATTTGTCAGCGCAGAGCGGGGATTGGACACCGCAGTCGTCGTGGCTGCTCACTATATTGTACCACGGCCGGAGCTGTGGCCACTTTACTTGAGCTGCAGTGGCTACTGTCCCTGATGTTGCGCGGAGGTGCCGGCACAGCGCAAAAGAACGTCACCCGTCAGTGCACCTCTCCGACTCCTGCCAAACGGGATAGACACAGACCTGGTAAGCATGTTAAACTAAGTCTAACACCGCAGTATGGGAGGATGTTATTGTATGTATCTCATATATTGGCCCAGGGGGATCGGAGGGGGGAATAATGGCACAAGGGGATTAACCCCTTAACGACGCAGGACGTATATTTACGTCCTGCGCCGGCTCCCGCGATATGGAGCGGGATCGCGCCGCGATCCTGCATCATATCGCGTCGGTCCAGGCGCTCATCAACGGCCGGGACCCGCAGCTAATACCACACATCGCCGATCGCGGCGATGTGCGGTATTAACCCTTTAGAAGCGGCAGTCA
Source organism: Hyla sarda (assembly GCF_029499605.1). Lineage (NCBI taxonomy): Eukaryota > Metazoa > Chordata > Amphibia > Anura > Hylidae > Hyla > Hyla sarda. The sequence continues at coordinate 194,740,005 of NC_079195.1, read as the reverse complement.
AAGCTGACCGCCGCTTCTAAAGTGAAACTGAAAGTGACCCGGCTGCTCAGTCGGGCTGTTCGGGACTGCCGTGGTGGAATCGCGGCATCACGAACAGCTGATCGGACACCGGGAGGGCCCTTACCTGCCTCTTTTCCAGAAGTGCGACAAAATCAAACCTATATAAGTAGGGTATCATTTTAACCATATGGACCTAGAGAATAATGATAAGGTGTAATTTTTACCGAAATATGCACTGCGTAGAAACGGAAGCCCCCAAAAGTTACAAAATGGCGTTTTTTTTTCGATTTTGTCGCACAATGATTTTTTTTTTCGTTTTGCTGTGCATTTTTGGGTAAAATGACTAATGTCACTGCAAAGTAGAATTGGCGACGCAAAAAATAAGCCATAATATGGATTTTTAGGAGGAAAATTGAAAGGTAAGGATTTTTAAAAGGTAAGGAGGAAAAAAACGAAATTACAAAAACGGAAAAACCCTGAGTCCTTAAGGGGTTAAGGACCAGGGGCGCATGGATACGCCCTTGGTCGCTGGTACTTAAGGTCCAAGGGCGTACCTGTATGCCCGGGGTAATTTCAGTCCCCGCCGCGTGACGGGCGGGGACAAGACCGTGGTGACTGCTGATTTCTATCAGCAGGAACCCCGTACAAATGCCCAGGGGGGTCATTATACAACCCCCCCCCCCCCCATGTCGGCGATTGCTGCAAATCGCCGGTGACTTCACACCGGCGACTTGCACTGTTTCCGGGTCATACAGGTCTCTGGTGACCCAGAAAATTAGGTGTCTAAGACACCCACGATCCCCCTGAAGGGATAGGAGGGAGGTGGCAGGGGTGCCACTCTTCCTATCCCTGCTATTGGTCGTCCAGAAGCAACGACCAATAGCAGATTGGGGGGAGGAGGGTTAACTTTCGGTGTCCCCGTTCTGCCCACCCACAATAGGCCGAGCAGAACAGGGAAACCGAAAAACAGGGACCAGCGCCGAAGGTCCACTTACCCATCGGCTGTGGCAGCGGGCGGCGATCAGCGGCGGTGATCGGCAGCAGAAGAGGACAGCGATGCGACTCTCTGGAACCTAAGGAAGCCAGAGTGGCCTGGCAACATCTGGAGGGCTACAGTTTGAGACCACTATACAGTGGTCTCTAAACTGTAGCCCTCCAGATGTTGCAAAACTACAACTCCCAGCATGTCCAGACAGCTGTTTGCTGTGTGGGCATGCTGGGATTTGTAGTTTTGCAACAGCTGAAGGGTCACAGTTTGGAGATCACTGTGCAGTGGTCTCTAAACTGTAACCCTCTAGATCTTGCAAAACTACAACTCCTAGCATGTCCACACAGCAGTTTGTTGTCTGGGCATGCTAGGATTTGTAGTTTTGCAACATCTGGAGGGCCACAGTTTGGAGATCACAGTGCAGTGGTCTCTAAACTGTAGCCCTCCAGATGTTGCTAAACTGCAAATCTCAGCATGCCCAAACAGCCAACAGCTGTCTCGGCATGATGGGAGTTGTAGTTGCGTACCTCCAGCTGTTGCATAACTACATCTCCCAGCATGCCCTTTGGCAATCAGTACATGCGGGAGTTGTAGTTTTGCAACTGCTGGAGGCACACTGGTTGGAAAATACTGAGTTAGGTAGCAGAACCTAACTGAAGGTTTTCCAACAAGTGTGTGGTCAAAAATAGGAAAAACAGTAGTTCATCTCACCAGTATATCAGCCTTCACTAGACGCCAGCACAGCCTTCCTCATGGGAGCAGACGGACAAAATCCTGGAGCCGTGTCTATAAATTTTCACCCTGGCAAATTGATATATGGCATACTGGGAGGAGGTCGTCCTGTTCTCCCCGTCCAACCCTTTCCATACTTGGATTGGTTGGTACGGGAGATACATTGACGACCTCCTCCTATTATGGAGGGGCAGTCATGCCCAAGCGGTGGATTTTGTTACGTATATCAATACTAATGAATTTTCTTTGCAGTTTACTATGACATTCAATGATAGAAACGTTGATTTCTTTGACATTTCGTTAGAAGGTGACGAAAAAAATTGCTGCATACACACTAAAATGTAACATAAATGAAAATGTAATTTTTAATTTGCACAGCCCACTGTTCCAAAAATCTGTCAAGCGCCAGTGGGGTGTAAATACTCACTGCACCCCTTATTAAATTCTGTGAGGGGTGTAATTTCCAAAATGAGGTCACATGTGGGGGGGGGGGGGGGTTCACTGTTCTGGCACCATGGGGGGCTTTGTAAATGCACATGGCCCCTGACTTCCATTCCAAACAAATTCTCTATCCAAAAGCTCAATGGCGCTCCTCCTCTTCTGAGCATTGTAGTGCGCCAACAGAGCACTTGACTTCCACACATGGGGTATTTCCATACTCAGAAGAAATGGGGTTACAAATTTTGGGGGTCATTTTCTCCTATTACCCCTTGTAAAAATGTAAAATTTTGGGGGATAAAGCTGCATTTTAGTGAAAAAAACATTATTTTTTTTTTCATTTACACATCCAACTTTAACAAAAAGTTGTCAAACACCTGTGGGCTGTTAAGGCTCACTGTACCCCCTGTTACATTCCATGAGGGGTGTAGTTTCCAAAATAGTATGCCATGTGTTTTTTTTTTTTTTTTGCTGTTTTGGCATGATAGGGGCTTCCTAAATGCGACATGCCCCCCAAAAACCCTTTTAGCTAAATTTGCTTTCCAAAAGCCAAATGTGACTCCTTCACTTTTGAGCATTGTAGTGCGCCCGCAGTGCACTTGTCGTCCACAAATGGGGTATTTCCACACTCAGAAGAGATGGGGTTACAAATTTTGGGGGCATTTTCTCCCATTACCCTTTGTAAAAATGGTAAATTTGGGGGAAAAAACTACACTTTAGTGAAAAAAAATTATTTTTTCATTTACACATCCGACTTTAGCGAAAAGTCGTCAAACACCTGTGGGGTGTTAAGGCTCACTAGACGCCTTGTTACGTGCCTTGAGGGGTGTAGTTTCCAAAATGCCGCCCCCAAAAACCATTTCAGAAAAACTCACTCTCCAAAATCCCATTGTCGCTCCTTCCCTTCTGAGCCCTCTACCGCCCCCGCCGAACACTTGACATACACATATGAGGCATTTCCTTACTTGAGAGAAATTTGGTTACAAATTTTGGGAGGATTTTTCTCCTTTTACCCCTTGTAAAAATTCAAAAACTGGGTTACAAGAACATGTGAGTGTAAAAATGAAGATTTTGAATTTTCTCCTTCACTTTGCTGCTATTCCTGTGAAACACCTAAAGGGTTAACCCACTTTGTCATTTTGAATACTTTGAGGGGTGCAGTTTTTTTAATGGGGTAATTTATGGGGTATTTCTAATAAGAAGACCCTTCAAATCCACTTCAAACCTGAACTGGTCCGTGAAAAATTCGGATTTTGAAAACTTTGTGAAAAATTGGAAAATTGCTGCTGAACTTTGAAGCTCTCTGATGTCTTCCAAAAGTAAAAACAAGTCAACTTTATGATGCAGACATAAAATAGACATATTGTATATGTGAATCAATATATAATTTATTTGGAATGTCTATTTCCCTTACAATCAGAGAGCTTCAAAGTTAGAAAAATGCTAAATTTTCTATTTTTTCATCAAATTTTGGAATTTTTCTCCAAGAAATGATGCAAGTATGGACATAATTTTACCACTAACATAAAGTAGAATATGTCACAAAAAAGCAATCTCTGAATCAGAATGAAAAGTAAAAGCATTCCAGAGTTATTAATGCTTAAAGTGACAGTGGTCAGATGTGCAAAAAACGCTCTGGTCCTTAAGGTCAAAATAGGTTTGGTCCTTAAGGGGTTAAGATGGATGGGGGGAGGGATAACGGCAAAGGGGATTAGAGGGAGGGGGGAATAATGGCACAAAGGAATTAATATGGGGGGGGGGGGCAATCACTGCTTTTTACCATGATTTGCAGTAAATCAGGGCAAAAAACTGAAAAACTGTCTCAGAACTCCTTGCAGATGATGGGCTTTATTATAGTAGGAGCTGGTCTTTTGCAGTCAAATGGACTGAAGACTTGTCATGTGCTTCACCTAGTTGTTTGAGAAGATGTATATTTATTATGTGATGTCCCAGTACGGGATATGCTCCCACAGTCCTGTCAGGTTGAGTCCCTGAACGTCCCCAGGGCTCTCCTGCAGTGTTCCCCCATATTGTGTATAATTTGCATATTTAGTGTAAAGGACCTTTGATATGGTCACCTGACTGTTAGTCACATGATAATGGTTGTCACATGTTTAAGTCATATGTTTTGTTACCCAGAGAGCACCAGGTGAACAGATGACCTGCAGCTAGCCTATGGGCTCCCTTTATAAGAGGGGGAGGTACTACAATCTCTCTCTCTCTTTTTCCTCTTCCATCGCAGTTTCTGCTTAGTTCAAGTCCAGCCCAGACATCTCAGAGCCAGTATCTGGTACATCTGGAGGCCTCAACATAAATTGCAGCCACAAGTCAGTAAGTCAAGTCATCTTTGTCTGCTGTCACCATCTTCAGTTGGGGTGTCCCTGTACCGTATTGCATACCGTACCTTGGTAGAGGTCCCCAAAGTCAGAGTTCCTAGGAATGGTGGGGTCCCTCTTTTCTAGTTAGCCCCTCGTCACCCCTCAGTTAGTTAATATTCATCTAAATATAAATGTATATTTAAATGCCTACCTGTTAGCGTTGCAGGACCTTAGGTCATGTGACTCGGTGTTCAGAACTCTATGGTTTGTTGAAGGACCTTTGGTGGTTCTTATGTCAGGGCGCTCAGCCCCTGCCCATATAAGGGAGCTGCAGCCATTAATCGCTCTCTTGGGTTGCTGACTCTGTATGAAGTAGGACCTCAGCAACTTCCAAAGACAATTACTAGGCCTAAGCCTTGCGGCCTTGGCCTACGCAAAAGTTCTTACAATTCCCCGCTAACTCCGCAAGATCACTGGACCTAAACCTACCCCTAAATTCAGCAGATCTATGCTTACAAGGTCCCAACCACCTGTCAATCTCTGCTTCAGCTGTATATAGACTCTGTTATCTGGACTGTTGTTACTGCTGCATGTTACAGAAAATCTTCAGTAAAGTTTCTACAAGTTTTCAGCTAAGCACTGGTTGTGGACAATCCGTTATTCTGCACTCACCTATCGCTCTTGGGAAGGGTGGCGATAAGCCCAAATTCGCCATTTGAACATACCCTAAGTCTTTATAAGGATTTTGGGCATATCTCCATAATTCTTTTCAGAGTCAATGTTTAACCCTTTATTGTTAATATGTAAATGAGGCTCAAGTGCCCAGGGGGTGTTCTCCAGCACAGCATGAGTCCAGCCTCTTAATCTAATGGCTGTCTGCCAAATAAGTTAGGCAGGTGCAAGCAGGCCAGTGGGGCGGTGCTTTTGCTGTGCTGGGAACGCCCCCTGGGCACTTAAGCCTCACATGCATATTAACAAGAGGGCTTATATATCTTCAATAAAGAGATTTATGGAGATAAAAAAAAGGTATGTCCAGAATCCAGACAAGAAGCTTTATTTAGCCAAGGACATATTCACACCCATGCTTTCCTGCTGATTGGTCGGCTTTGTAGATATGCAGTATTAGATAAAAAAAAAAAAAAGATTTGTGGATTTTCATCTCTTTTATTGTTATATTGCATGTAAAGGTCAGAAACATTTGGCAAGGTACATATGTCTACATTGTATTACCATATAATTGCAAATCTTTATGTTTTATTCTCCTTACATGGCTCTTACAGGTTGCTTTTTGGAAAGATGCTTCTTTGCATTGTGGTTGTGGCAGTATTTCCAACAACTGATTGCATAAAGAAGCACTCTAGGGTTTGTTTTGCCCAAATCTTGCACACTCACCATCACTAGTCCAACAGCGCCATCTGTTATATTCCATGACAGTCCCATCGATACATTTCATTACTGTAAATGGGTCATGTGACCATAATTTAAATCACCAGAAAATATCATGTCTTTATGTGTTTTAGGAAATGGTCTGTCCTGGGTCAGCTGACTTCCTGTGAACTACATCAGATATCTCTTGGCTGGTTCCCGTACTGTACCCACCTCTCCCTTCCCAGCTAAGTGTTTGTGACGCCAGGGCATGGTTTGCCTATGTAACTAACCGAAGGTAATCCCATTTCTCCTAGGTTAGGCAGGGGTAAATAATAGTCCAAGGCCAGGTTAAGGTTAATGGTAGCTTTACTGAAGTTGAACAGGTAGAACAGTATTTACAGGGTAGTGAGGTTCCCAGAGAGGTGACCAGTAACACAGGGGACCTTTCAGCTTGCTGGGACTTGCAGTGACTTGACAGACTGTAGCACAGCCATGCTGACTACAACTGACTTGAGTTGACTGTGTGGTACGCCTTGGGGGTGTAGGGTAGCTGGGGTGTATTAACCCTTGTCACTCGTGACACCACGGTCACATCCCCTCAATGCAAAACAGATGTCACACCCCCTCCCATAGACCTGCTTTGAGGGTGTGTGGACATGACCGCAAGAGTGGGGCGTGGCCGTGACCTCATGAGTCTCCGCCCCGCATCGCCAGTCATTCGGCACAGAGCGAAGTTCGCTCCGTGCACCAGATGTCTGGGGTGCCGTAGCCGAGATCGTGGGGTGGTATGGGGGTTGAAGCAGGGCAGATGGCCTTAATCCCCTGTATTCGTGATGCTAAGGCATGGTTTATCCTTAATACCACCCGAAGGTATACTGCTGGATCCTGGGCTAGGCACGGGGGCAATAATGACTCCGACGTCAAGTTACGGACAACGGTAGCTTTACTGAGGTTAGACAGGTGTAAAAGTCTATACAGTTCAGCCAGCCCCACGGAGGTGACCAGTGATTTCATAGACCACAAGGGCTTGCTGGGACTTGTAGTAGAATGGGACAATTTAGTGCAGGCCACACTGACTTGACACATGACTTTGACTTGACTGACTTGTGACTGACAATGCTGTGACTGTGGCTTACTTGTTGACTTGTAGACTTGTGGCTGCAGACTGGACTTGAGGCCTCCTATGACTCCAGACACACTCCTAGACTCAACTGCACTGGACCTCAGCAACAAGAGCTTTAAGCTCCAAGAGAGAGAGCAGAGGCTCCACCCAGGGCTTATATGGGGGAGACTCTGGTGGTGTCCCATTGGTCACCCCTAGGTCACCTGGTCACTGATACCTCCTGGGTAACAATCACATGACAAACATGTTAAGCAGTCTTAAAGTGACAACGCTTTTGTCACACATTGCACAGTATAATACATGGTAAACAAATGTATATGGGGGTATAAGTGCAAGGGGGGCCCAGGGGATACTGAAGGGAGGCTGCCTGACAGGGCAGAATGAGTAAGGGGTATCTATTTCCGTACTGGGCCACCACAGCGGGGGTCCCCAGCGGCAAAACCCCCACGATCAGACATCTTATCCCCTATCCTTTGGATAGGGAATAAGATGTCTAGGGGTGGAGTACCCCTTTAACGACGCAGGACGTATATTTACGTCCTGCGCCGGCTCCCGCGATATGAAGTGGGGTCGCGCTGCGACCCCGCATCACATCGCGTCGGTCCCGGCGCTCATCAACGGCCAGGACCCGCGGCTAATACCACACATCGCCGATCGCGGCGATGTGCGGTATTAACCCTTTAGAAGCGGCGGTCAAAGCTGACCGCCGCTTCTAAAGCGAAAAGTGAAAGTATCCCCGCTAGTCAGTCGGGCTGTTCGGGACCGCCGCGGTGAAATCGTGGCGTCCCGAACAGCTTGCAGGACACCGGGAGGGCCCTTACCTGCCTCCTCGGTGTCCAATCGACGAATGACTGCTCCGTGCCTGAGATCCAGGCAGGAGCAGTCAAGCGCCGATAACACTGGTCACAGGCGTGTTAATACACGCCAGTGATCAGCATAGGAGATCAGTGTGTGCAGTGTTATAGGTCCCTATGGGACCTATAACACTGCAAAAAAAAAGTTAAAAAAATTTGTTAATAAAGGTAATTTAACCCCTTCCCTAATAAAAGTTTGAATCACCCCCCTTTTTCCATAAAAAAAATAAAACAGTGTAAATAAAAATAAACATATGTGGTATCGCCGCGTGCATAAATGTCCAAACTATAAAAATATATCATTAATTAAACCGCACGGTCAATGGCGTACGCGCAAAAAAATTCCAAAGTCCATAAAAGCGTATTTTGGTCACTCTTTGTACCATTAAAAAATGAATAAAAAGTGATCAAAAAGTCTGATCAAAACAAAAATCATACCGATAAAAACATCAGATAACGGCGCAAAAAATGAGCCCTCATACCGTCCTGTACGTGGAAAAATAAAAAAGTTATAGGGGTCAGAAGAGGACATTTTTAAACGTATAAATTTTCCTGCATGTAGTTATGATTTTTTCCAGAAGTACGACATAATCAAACCGATATAAGTAGGGTATCATTTTAACCATATGGACCTACAAAATAATGATAAGGTGTCATTTTTACCGAAATATACACTGCGTAGAAACGGAAGCCCCCAAAAATTACAAAATGGCGTTTTTTCTTCGATTTTGTCGCACAATGATTTTTTTTTCCGTTTCGTCATGAATTTTTGGGTAAAATGACTGATGTCACTGCAAAGTAGAATTGGTGACGCAAAAAATAAGCCATAATATGGATTTTTAGGTGGAAAATTGAAAGGGTTATGATTTTTAAAAGGTAAGGAGGAAAAAACGAAAGTGCAAAAAGGTAAAAACCCTGAGTCCTTAAGGGGTTAAATGAGATTCCACAGTCCCATTCAGACAGCAGAATTTCCGTAGCAGGCATTCTGTCACAAAAAGTTTGTTTTCTGCCTTCCGCAAAAATATAAGACCAGTCTAATATTTTGCGGAATTCCATTGAAATCAATGGGGCTTACATTTTGGTCGATTTCTTTGTTCTGAGAACACAGAGATTGCACTGCAATTCAGCCTCCCCTTTCTAGACACACATGGCAGTGCACTTCACTTACCGGATTGGCTGTTCTTGCAGGAGATAGGCTTCATTACAGTCTATGGAGTTAGTCTATGGACTGAGTGCCCAGCCAGCTGTATCTAGAGGTTGGTGGGGGGTCTCAGCACTGAGATGGCTCAGGCTAAGATTTCTGATGTGGAAATTGAGAATGGTTTTCAGATCAGTGGGTAGACAGAGCTATTCAGGGTCACTTGAAAGCTAAGTGACAACTGTCAATGCTATTACAGACTGGAACAATTCTTGTTGTTGGCCTTTACATATAAATAGAAACAACTGGCTACCCTGAACTATGGTTCTATTGTCCGCAAATGAGCTGGCAAAATTCCTTTAATTCAGCATTCCAATAATCCAGAAAGCCAGAAACTCCTGTATACAACACAACCGAGCAGATTTAGATTGCTGTCTTAATCCTGTATCTACACACAGTGGCCAGGGCAGAGTGGTTTGAGGGCATCCCTCCCTGGCACCTGCAATGCCCAATAGGGAAAGTTTTATTTCTAGATTTTGTATTGCCATTTTATTTTGCACTTTCCCTACATTAACCCCTTCCCGCAGAATGGCATATATAAACGCCGGGTTGTGCAGTGCGTTCGCGCATCCCGGCCTTTATAAATGACATTCAGTTAACCCGGCGATGCGCAGCATCGCACGGGTTAACTGGCAGAAGTCCCGCTGTTTCCAGCAGGGGACAACTTCTGCTTCACCCCCAGGACCATCCATTGATGGTCCTGGTCAGCGATCACTGTGATTGGTCCCTGTGGACCAATCACAGTGATCTGGGGTGAAAGTTCAGATCCCCCGCACTGCCCGCCCCTGGAAGTCGGGCAGAACGGGGGACGATGGCTGCGGGGGCTCGCGGGGACCTGCGGCATAGGGGGGGGGGACATCAGGGGACCTGGCAGGACCGAGGAGCAGCGGCAGGACCGGCCACGTGGACGAGCAGCGACGGGACCGGCAGGTAAGTATGTGGTCCTCAGAATCAGCAGTGAAGATCTTCACTGCTGCTTCTAGGAGTCTGAAAACTACAACTCCCAGCATGCCTAGACAGCCTTTGGCTGTCTGGGCATGCTGGGAGTTGTAGTTTTGCAACATCTGGAGGGCCCCAGTTTGGAGACTATTGTATAATGGTCTCCAATCTGTGCTCTTCCAGCTGTTGCAAAACTACAACTCCCAGTATGCACTGACTGTCCAGGCATGCTGGGAGTTTTAGTTCAGCAACATCTGGCCCTTCAGATGTTGCCGAACTACAACTCCCAGCATGCTCTTCAGCTGTCTGGGCATGCTGGGAGTTGTAGTTTTGCAACAACTGGAGACACATTGGTTGGGAAACATTGTCTGTTTCTAACTTAGTGTTTCCTAACCTGTGTGCCTCCAGCTGTTGCAAAACTATAACTCCCAGCATGCACTAACAGACCATGCATGCTGGGAGTTGTGGTTTTGCAACAGCTGGTGCACCCCCCCCCCCCCCTGTGAATGTACAGGGTACATTCACATGGGCGAGGCTTTTACAGTGGGTTTCTCGCATCTTGAGATGCAGCAAATTTTGCGCCGGGAAACTCGCTGTAATCCCCCGCCCATGTGACTGTACCCTAAAAACACTACACTACACTAACAGAAAATAAAATAAAAAGTTAAAAACACTACATATACACATACCCCTACACAGCCCCCCTCCCCCAATAAGAACGTCAGGTACGCCACTGTTTCCAAAGCAGAGCCTCCAGCTGTTGAAAAACAACAACTCCCAGTATTGCCGGACAGCCGTTGACTGTCCACGCATGCTGGGAGTTTTGCAACAGCTGGAGGCACCCTGTTTGGGAATCACTGGCGTAGAATACCCCTATGTCCACCCCTATGCAAATCCCTAATTTAGGCCTCAAATGCGCACGGCGCTCTCACTTTGGAGCCCTGTCGTATTTCAAGGCAACAGTTTAGGGCGACATATGGGGTATCGCCGTACTCGGGAGATATTGCGTTACAAGGTTTGGGGGGCTTTTTCTTCTTTAACCCTTCATGAAAAGGAAATGTTGGGGTCTACACCAGAATGTTAGTGTAAAAAAATTTAATTTTTTACACTAACATGCTGATGTTGTCCTATACTTTACATTTTCACAAGAGGTAAAAGGGAAAAAAGCCCCCAAAATTTGTAACGCAATTTCTCCTGACTACAGAGATACCCCATATGTGAGCGCAAAGTGCTCTGGGGGCGCACAACAAGGCCCAGAAGGGAGAGCGCACCATGTACATTTGAGGTGATTTGCACAGGGGTGGCTGATTGTTACAGCGGTTTTGACAAACGCAAAAAAAAAAAAACCCACATGTGACCCCATTTCGGAAACGACACCCCTCACGGAATGTAATTAGGGTTGCAGTGAGAATGTACACCCCACTGGTGTCTGACAGATCTTTGGAACAGTGGTCCGTGAAAATGAAAACTTGTACAGCCCACTGTTCCAAAGATCTGTCAGACACCAGTGGGGGGCAAATGCTCACTGTACCCCTTGTTACGTTCCTCAAGGGGTCTCGTTTCCAAAATGGTATGCCATGTGTTTTTTTTTTTTTGCTGCTCTGCACCAGAGGGGCTTCCTAAATGCGATATGCCCCCCGAGCAAAATTTGCTCTCAAAAAGCCAAATATGACTCCTTCTCTTCTGAGCATTGTAGTTCGCCCATAGTGCACTTCAGGTCAACTTATGGGGTACCTCCATACTCAGAAGAGAAGGGGTTACAAATATTGGGGGGTATTTCCTGCTATTAACCCTGGCAAAAATGTGAAATTTGGGGGGAAACACACATTTTAGTGGAAACATTTTTTTTTTTTTTTACATATGCAAAAGTCGTGAAACACCTGTGGGGTAATAAGGCTCACTTTATTCCTTATTACATTCCTCAAGGGGTCTAGTTTCCAAAATGGTATGCCATGTGTTTTTTTTTTGCTGTTCTGGCACCATAGGGGCTTCCTAAATGCGACATGCCCCCCGAGCAAAATTTGCTCTCAAGAAGCCAAATATGACTCCTTCTCTTCTGAGCATTGTAGTTCGCCCATAGTGCACTTCAGGTCAACTTATGGGATACCTCCATACTCAGAAGAGAAGGGGTTACAAATATTGGGGGGTATTTCCTGCTATTAGCCCTTGGAAAAATGTGAAATTTGGGGGGAAACACACATTTTAGTGAAAAAAAATATATATTTTTTTACATATGCAAAAGTCGTGAAACACCTGTGGGGTATTAAGGTTCACTTTATTCCTTGTTATGTTCCTCAAGGGGTCTAGTTTCCAAAATGGTATGCCATGTGAGGGTTTTTTGCTGTTCTGGCACAATAGGGGCTTCCTAAATGCAACATGCCCCCCAAAAACCATTTCAGAAAAACGTACTCTCCAAAATTCCCTTATCGCTCTTTCCCTTCTGAGCCCTCTACTGCACCCGCCGAACACTTTACATAGACATATGAGGTATGTGCTTACTCGAGAGAAATCGGGCTACAAATATAAGTATACATTTTCTCCTTTTACCCCTTGCAAAAATTCAAAAATTGGGTCTAGAAGAACATGCGAGTGTAAAAAATGAAGATTGTGAATTTTCTCCTTCACTTTGCTTCTATTCCTGTGAAACACCTAAAGGGTTAAAATGATGACTGAATGTCATTTTGAATACTTTCGGGGGTGCAGTTTTTATAATGGGGTCTTTTGTGGAGTATTTCTAATATGAAGACCCTTCAAATCCACTTCAAACCTGAACTGGTCCCTGAAAAATAGTGAGTTTGAAAATTTTGTGAAAAATTGGAAAATTGCTGCTGAACTTTGAAGCCCTCTGGTGTCTTCCAAAAGTAAAAACGAAAAAAAAACACAGGAGGTGCGCCCCTAGTGAGGACCGTTTGACAATGATAAGAGTTAACGTAAAGATGGGTTCTTACCCCTTGGTGTTGCGCTCAGAGCACAACACCTACAGTATCATCTGTGTATAGAAGATCAAGGGAAACCGCTGCCATGAGGAACAAGCCCGGTGTGACGCTCGTCAGTCCGGTAAGTAGCAATAGAGATAATACGTAGATGGGTTCCTCTCAAGAAGGAGCTGGTACCCGGGGATAAAGATGAAGTTCTTTATTGGCAACGCGTTTCGATCCCGAACCGGGATCTTCGTCAGGCATCCCTGACCTGGCAGGCCTGACGAAGATCCCGGTTCGGGATCGAAACGCGTTGCCAATAAAGAACTTCATCTTTATCCCCGGGTACCAGCGCCTTCTTGAGAGGAACCCATCTACATATTATCTCTAAAAGTAAAAACTCATCACTTTTATGATGCAAACATAAAGTAGACATATTGTATATGTGAATAAAAAATTTTTTTATTTGTAATATACATTTTCCTTACAAGCAGAGAGCTTCCAAGTTAGAAAAATGCAAAATTTTAAAATTTTTCATCAAATTTTAGGATTTTTCACAAGGAAAGGATGCAAGTTACCACAAAAATTTACCACCATGTTAAAGTAGAATATGTCACGAAAAAACAATCTCGGAATCAGAATGATAACTAAAAGCATTCCAGAGTTATTAAAGTTTAAAGTGACAGTGGTCAGATGTGCAAAAAAGGCTCTGGTCCTTAAGGCCAAAATGGGCTTGGTCCTGAAGGGGTTAAAAGTGAGTTTACATGCATTATCCATAGCCATTTTTTTTTAAACTGTAAATTTTTATTAAAGTTTTACAATTTTATACAGACAAAAATACAAACAGCATGTCAAATGCTCAAAGAGCCCACAAGGGCCAAGTATAACCAAACAATTCACAGGGTGAAAGTTCAAGATTCATACTTCCCCCAGAGAAATACGCCATTGAGGCGAAAAAAAAACTGAGTACATGCACAAAACTCAAAGGGGAAGCAGCCAAAACTGCCACAAGAAACATAAAAGCGTACATGTGGAAAAATTATAAAAATCAAACAACGACAACACATAGACAAACAACAGTACAAAAACAAGACAAAACACTAAGAAAGAAACCAAAGAAAGGGGGAAAAGAGTAAGAGAGGAACTGAAGAAAAAGCATATCAGGGGGGTAGTTGATCAGAAAAGCGGTCCCATGGGTCCCAGATAGAGAGGAACGAGGGAATAGTATTATTTAAAGAGGCTATGAGTGATTCTAGTGAAGGAATCTCACATATGCGAATCAACAGGTCAGTCTCAGACGGAGAGAGAGTCCTTGTCCAATACTTTGCATATGAAAAAACAGTTCCCAGGCCAACCCCACAGCGCCAACATTGGGGGGGAAAAGCGGGGTTCAATTTGTTAAGCAGCTCCAGGATGTGATACCATCCCATAAGCAGTTTAAACTGGGTTTCCTTATACGCAGTCCATATAGAAGCCTTAGAAGCAGAAGCCCATTCTAAAATGATATGCGAGTGAGGGAGAGTGATGGCAATCCCCAGGACATCCTCCCAGCGGTGCATATAGTGATGAGAAGGGGCAGCACCTGAGGGGTAAGCCAGAAGGACAGAGTAGATATCTGAGAAAAGTCCCCTCGTCTGAGGCCCACCACGACACAACTGTTCAAAATTCGTGGGTAAGGACACCACATTAGAACCGAACGAGGAGGTCATAAAGTGGCTAAGTTGCAGGTAGTGGAATTGCTCAGAGGAGTGGAGTCCCCAACAGGAGACTAGCTGTTCAAAGGGCAAAAGAGTATGAAAAAGAGGATCCACCACGTCAGCCCAGCAAATATGAACCCTACTCCCTCACCATACCCAGAGACAGCCCAGAGGAAAAAGCAGGGTGGTAAAGGAAGGACCGCAAAGGAGAAGAGGAGAAAAGAGTAAACTTCCTAGACCAGTAGTCACATACGTAGTGAGGAAAAGACATTGGACCCAACAAGGGACCAGAGGAGACAGTAGAAGAAGTAGGACACCAGAGGAGAGAATTAGGATGTATTGGAGCCAACCATAATTTCTCCAATTCCATCCAACGGCTCTACGCATGGTAGAAGGACCATGCCGCCAGATGACGCAAATGGCAAGCCCAATAATACTTAGAGACATCCGGGACCGCTAAACCACCCATGGATCTACTGGCCATCATCACCAACATTTGGAGGCAATGTCGTTTAGCATCCCAAATAAAACAGAAAACCGCCGACTGAAAAGACTGCAAGGCCGACAACAGGACCCGTACCGATAGGGTCTCAAAAAAGTAAAGTATCTTGGGCAAAATTGTCATTTTTAGCATCGCTATACGCCCCAAAAATTAGATATAATGGGACCGCCATTTTTCCATAAGGGCCCGGAGCTCCAAAAAAGAGAAGGAAAATTAGCAGAATAAAGGGAAGTATAGCGAGAGGAAAGTGATACACCTAAATATTTAATAGAAGAAGAGGACCACTTAAAGGAGTAGTTAGAATGCAAGAGAGCAAGCAAAGAATCAGGAAGGTTCAGAGGAAGTGCCTCCATATTGGAAAGGTTAACATTGTAGCCAGAAACCACACCAAAAAAATGAAGGACTCTGTAAAGGTTAGGAAGGGAAAGAAGTCCAGAGAAGATGCCAGAGAAGTCCGGGTCCCTCCCAGATAATATCTACGAGATCAATGCACAATGCAATGATCAGAGGGGGACATCGGGCAACCATGCCTGATGAAGGCATGCCTGATGAAGCCGCGCAAGCGCAGTGAAACACGTTGCATTGTTTGATACCTGAATAAACCTGCCTGTTTTAACCTGATACTTCTGGTCCGGGTCAGCGCCGTTAAAACCCTTCCAGTTCTTGGAAGTCTCTTCTCTGCTACAATTCTCGTGATCGGGAAGGCTGCAGACTTGGCATTGATACCAGACCCCAGTCCACCATCTGAGGGACAGGCAAGTCCAGGGCGGGGAAGAAGGAAGGCACTTCAGAGAAGGAGCATAAAACAGCATAGCATCCCTCTTTAGGGGCAGTAAGGGCAGAAGGAAAGTTCCATCTATAGGGTACCTGATGGGTCGGCAGGACAGCCAGAAGAGGTTGCAGCATTCACCATTTGCGAAGGGTGATCCAGGACAAGTCCTGATACAGCTGGATAGGTGCGCCATCAAAGTCAAAGTTCTTTAAAGAACGGGCCTTAGCCATGATTTAAGTTGGAAGTTGTGGACACAGCAGATGACATCACGTGGGCACCAGCAGAAGACTTGGGGCGAAGAGCTCCATGAGCCCTATCCAATTTGATCTTGTGAGAAGGAGGCTCACCCAGGATGAGGTTAAATATGGCTTCCAAGGACACATGGAGGTCCTCCTCTCGGGTTGCCTCTGGAAGCCCCCACACTCTGATGTTGTTCTGCCTCCCGCGGTTATCCAAGTCCTCCACATGGTCATGGGGGTCGCTGAGAAACTCTTATTGAGAGGCAATGGTACACTGCAACTGAGTGACATAGGCCCGGGTAGCATCATGGGCATCCTCCAGGCCCTCCACTCTGTCAGAAACATCACATAAATCCTGACGCAGGGAAGAAATTTCAGAACTGCAAGCATCAGTAACTTCAGTAATGAGAGAGCGAAAGTCCTCCTTGGTGGGAATTTGGGCTAAAATCTGACTCCACTCTGCAGGAACAGGAGACAGGGCCGGGGCACCCGAGGAGTCAAGATCTGCCTCCGATAAGGCAGCCCAGGAAGTTCCTTCCACCCCAGGCCGGGAAACCCCATGCGGACCCCCCCCGAGGGGCAAAGTGAGGGGCCCCAGCATCAAGCCTTGAGGCCAACATAGCCCTCTGTGGTTTAGGGGCTGGAGGTGCAGGGGGTGAGTAGGTGAGAGTCCAGCAGGGTCAGAGTGTGTAGGGCTAGACGATTCACCTGGAGTAGCCGGGGGTAGGGGGTCTTCACTAGGGACCACACCGTCAGGTGAGCCACGCCGATGGAGCGGGAGCGGAGGCCTGATGCAGGGCCTGTAATGGCGGCCGCACTGCACAGGGCCGGCGACTGGGGCTGCTGCATGTAGAGGGCTATCCCTCCGGATTGCACTGAGGACCGCCGGATAGCTGCGGGGGGCTTTTTAAGATTGCAGAAGGTCATCCCCTTCAAAAAACAGCCAGGTCACCAGGTTTGGAGCCGATATTGCACCTCAGGGAGCTGGAGCACCACACTTACAAGGCCATCTTCCTCGGCCTCACGCCACGTCCCCCCTATCCATAGCCATTTAATAATCCAGAATACTTGATAATCTAGCATTTATCAAGTCCCATTGTAGCCATATTACAGGACATTTGCTGTAACATGGTAATGGGGTTGTCCAGCATTTCTTCAAGAATCAGTGCCGTAGCTGTCCATGGTTGTGCCTGGTATTGCAGCTCAGCTCCATTGAAGTGAATGAGGTCTAGCTGCAATACCGGATGCAACCTGTGGACAGATGTTCACAGCCATGTTTTTTCAAATCCCGAATGGCCCCTTTTAAAGGGGTTATCCAGGATTAAAAATGCATAGCTGATTTCTTCCACAAACAGCACCGTATCTGTCCTAAGGTTGGTCTGGCATTGCAGCTAGGCCTCATTCACCTAAATAGAGCTAAGCTGCAATACCAATCATAGCCATGGACAGCTGCGGCACTGTTTCTGGAAGAAAGCTGTCATGTTTTTGTGCTTTTAGGTTGAATGTGATAATGTGAAACTTCTCTAAAAGAGGAGATTTATCAATGCCTGTGCAGAGGAAAAGTGGTGCAGTTGCCCATAGCAACCAATAGGATCGCTGCTTTCATTTTTCAAAGGGCTTTTTGAAAGTGAAAGAAGCAATCTAATTTGTTGCTATGGGCAACTGCACCACTCTTCCTCTCCACAAGTTTTGATAAATCTCTCCCAATCTCTTTGAGAAGACCAGCCCCATATCTAAACCAGATTCCGCATGACAGATTTTCAGACCACCATACATTATGGTGGCCATTTTCTTTGAGAACACCACCAGAAATTTAAGATTGATCTTCTTAAAGATGTTTTACTGTATTACAATTTGACTTTATGCAATTTAAGAGATCTGAGCTGCAATACCACACATAAACTGAGGACCGTAGTGGCGCTGTTTCTCTTTTCTAATCCCTGATATTTTTAAGTACAGAACTCAGGCTCCTTGTCTTAGTATATCTCCTCAAGCTTCCATGGTAGCGGCCGCACATTCCTAAACACTTCTCCATGTGCTACACAATGCAAGAAAAAATACATTCTATATATATATATATATATATATATATATATATATATATATATACACACACATTTCCCCCCCCCCTTATTTAACAGCATATGACCTTGCACTAAAAATAGTTGATGTATACAAGTCTGATGTGATGATCTTACCAATGGAAACCAATGAACAGGCGGCACTATGCCTTAAGTACAGCCTATAGATATGATAATAGCCAGTATGGAGATGGCTGAGATAGAAGACCTGACCCATCTCTGTAGAGCATTTTTCACCAATGGCGCATCTGTCTAATTATGCGCTTAAAAAAAAAAAATCAATATGCTTTATGGAATAAATGTTTGTTTTCAACATAAATTTATTTCATCCACCTACATAGATCAACAGTCAAGATGTTTTGACTAAGACAATCTCCGACTTGTGGTCGCCACGGTGGCTGTTCGGGCATGCTGGGAGTTGTAGTTTTGCAACAGCTGGAGGTCCATAGTTTGGAGACCACTGCCTTAGACCAGTGTTTCCCAACCTCCAGCTGTTGCAAGAACTCCCAGCATGCCCGGACAGCCACAGTTTGGAGACCACAGAAGCACCTTGAGACAATTGGAGGTCCACAGTTTAGAGACGACAGCCTTAGACCCAGGAATGAGTGGGCGCCACCATGAAAGCCTGAGGAGATGTACTAAGACATGGAGCCTGTGTTCTATACCTAAAGTTATCCGGGATTAGAAAAAAACAATGCTGCTTTCTCAAAGAAACAGTGCCACCATGGCCCTCAGTTTATGTGTGGTA
The DNA here is from genome assembly GCF_029499605.1 of Hyla sarda. Classification (NCBI taxonomy): domain Eukaryota; kingdom Metazoa; phylum Chordata; class Amphibia; order Anura; family Hylidae; genus Hyla; species Hyla sarda. The sequence goes on along the minus strand of NC_079195.1, from coordinate 194,721,090 downwards.
TTGCAACTCAGATCCATTGAATTGAATGGAGCTGAGTTGTAATACAGTGAAACTTCCTTAAGAAGACCACCTACGATTGTTTCCCAACCAGGATGCCTCCAACTGTTGGCTTTCCGGGCATGCTGGGATTTGTAGCAACAGCTGGAGGTCCACAGTTTGGAGACCACTGCCCTTAGACCAGCGTTTCTACAACAGAGTGCCTCCAGTTGTTGCAAAACAACAACTCTCAGCATGCCCTGCTGTTTTGCCACAGCTGGAGGTCCACAGTTTAGAGACCACTGCCTTAGACCATACAGTGTTTTCCAACCAGGATGCCTCCAGATGTGCAAAACTGCAACTCCCTGCAAGGCTGTCCGAGAATGCTGGGAGGTGTAGTTTAGAAACATCCGGCGGTCCACAGTTTGGAGACCACTGCCTTAGACCAGTGTTTCCTAACCAGGGTGCCTCCAGCTGTTGCAAAACTACAATTCCCAGCATGTCTGGACAGCCTTTGGCTGTCCGGGCATGCTGGGCGTTGTAGTTTCGCAACAGCTGGAGGTCTATAATTTTCAGACCACAGCCTTAGACCAGTGTTTCCCAATCAGGGTGCCTCCAGCTGTAACCAAAGACTGTCCGGGCATGCGGGGAGTCGTAGTTTTGCAACAGCTGGAGGCTCCCTGGTTGGGAAACACCACCTTAGACTACTCCTCCTGGAATCTTTTCTATTGGCTATTAAAAGGCATTGAATTAGGTCCACGTGCAAGGTGCCAGAATGCTGATTTACCACTCCGGCAATAACACTTTCTCCATGATAAGTACATCCTCAGCCCATTACCGACGCACAATCCGACGACAGCCCAATCCAGAAACATTACATGATGGGCAGTCTAATTATCCTAAAACGGAATGTTTACCATCGCAAAAAAAAAAAAAAAAAAGCGAGAAAAAGAAGGAATAGAGGAAAGAACTACATAATGGAAGCAGCTGTCTTAAACCCAAAGGAAATGCTTATTGTCTGTTCTTATTCCTCGCAGCTTAAGTACTTTTCCATATATAAAAAAAATAAAAATGACGCCAATTCAACAGCTAGAACGAAACGACTAATATTTTTGCATACTGTTAGGAAAGGCACTTACATACCGGGAGTTAAAGCAAATGTACTTTTTGTAGAAGAAGAAAATAAAAAATAAAAAGAAAGAAAAATTTGGCATCTTAAAGAACAGTAACGATCGGCAATGTAGGATTTGGGCACAACAACGCCTAATATCTCTATTGTGAGGAAGCGTGCCCATGCTAAATGTCCTTGGAAAGCAAAAAATGTGCACCTTCCCACCACCTCTGCATCTCCCAGTACAAGGTGTGGGAGGAAATCAACCGGGGGAATAAACACTTTATATTCTCCGTAACCGCGCAGGCAGACGGTGATCACAGATAACTCACTTCTTTTTGCATCAATATTTCATCCGAAAAGGGTATTACGGAAATAATTGTAATTCTACTTTACGGCCCCTGTCCCTCTTTTTTTTTTCTTCTTACCACTACAACCTGTGTCGAGCAAGAAATTGCTGCTCTGAATTGTTATTACATGATATACTATCTCCTGGGTGTCTTATTACATTAAGGATCAGGGATTGTAGAACAATTGGTTTCAAACTCAGCTACTTTAAGTGGAAATAAGAGACTTAATAGATTTGTAAATCCAGGCAGCTGCAAGCCCTAACTCCCCCCTGCTGCAATTCTCTATAAGATATTGTGTCGAGGATGATGCTGAAAGAGCGAGCAGCGAGAGGGTTAAAGCACGGAGCCTGAAGTCATCCAATGGAGTGTCACCCCAGGGACGGACGAAGCCAATGGCGGCGCGGCGGAGGCGTAGCTTTCGGTGCCATTGGCTGCGGTGGGACAGGCATGGAATGGGGGAAAAAGGATGGGAGAGAGTTTTCACACTGACTTGGTGCTGAACTGGTGCTTGTGAATCCTGCAGGTAACAACACACTTAGAAGCTGAGAAGAGAGAGAGAGAGAGAGGGACACACAAGGAAGAGAGGAGGAGAAAGAAGAAGAAAAAAGGATATAAAGAAAAGGAGACACAGAAGGTGGGAGGGATTGATCCATAAATATACAGAAGAATCTGCATCACATCAGTGACAGATCATCTCCATGGCAAGACAATGGGAAGCAGACAGACCTTGATAAAAAGCGAAGGAAAAGCAGGATGTGCACAGTGACCTTATAGAAGGATTTGCACGCTGTGCTCCATACATTCCACAGAATGATTGACATCTAGCCAGACACAGGACATGCTCAGCTGTAGACATCCATTCGTGAGCACACAGCTTATCGCCTTGCAGGGGGTGCAGGGGTGCTGGGAACATCATCCTCTGTCCCCAGGTGACTTTTTGACCCAGGGAACCTCCACGTTGGTCCCAAGGATTGATCTGACGCCTGTTTTGGGGATTTTTTTCCATGGACAAAGACGAAAGGCAAGTGGACTGATACGCAGCTAATCTGCAGTTGCCCAACTTTCAGTCTGGCAATTGGGAAAGTATAAGGAACCAAGGACCAGGCGTAAAGCCTCTCCTACCCACAGTGAGCTCCTACTGCTGGATCCCATTTTATATGATTTTTTTTTCTTACTGTGTGTGATCAAGGCTCAAGCTGTTCTGGACATTTGATTGGCAGTGCCAAGGTGGTGTGTGGGGCCCCCTTTGATATTGCCCTTTGGGTAAGCTATTCTTATTCTTCTACCAGATCAGACCTTGAATGCATTGAAATATGATATGAGATATAAGAGCTTTCATTGCTGGAAGTAAAGTGGACAGCTTCCAGTTGTAACCCAGATGATTGGCTGGAAGAATGCTCCATAGGAAGACCCAGGCATGTATATATTCATTATGTTTGTGCGCCACTGCATGGGTATTATCGATAGCAGGCTGAAGTCATCTTTGCAAAGGTATAGACTAGTCCTTGTCCCTAATAACCCTTGGGAATTTGTCGTCTGTACAACCCTATAGCTGGACCTTGAAGGGGTTAAACTTCTTTCCCTGCAATAATGCTGTAGGGCACCACTCCATTGACCTGTTCCTTGCTAAAGAGACCCACAAGGCATTGCTCCATTAATCACTTTATCTCCGGGTTTTATGTTGTCTCAGTGCACTGCAGAAAATCTAATAACCCTCTTGAATTGAGGTTGTGTTACCCCCCATAAGTGCTAGAGGGGCCAGCAGTGCGGAGTCTGCCTTCTATAGCTGCACAGGGGTGTTCTCAGACTTGGTGAAGATCCACCTCAAGCTCAGTTAGCTAGCAGGCCATAGGCACCAATGCAAGTCAGATTTTTACATCTAGGCAGGGCTAGAGATAGACGCTGTCTGCAGGCAAGGTAGCTGCACTTAGGAACATAATTGCATTTTGAATTGGTTCTTCAGGAGCTCAAGCATAGTACATAAAAAAGTGGTCCTTGTCATCAGTATTGCAAATATAACACACCACTCCCCAGTCACCCAACACCTTACTGTACGGAACTAGGGAATTGACAAACTCCAGAACCACCCCATGACAACCCAACTCCAAGTTGAGGCAATAAGTGAATAATTGTTATCGTTAATATAACCACTTAGCCAGCGCCATTACTCCAAGGAAGTTTTTTTTATCCCCCCCCCAGGCTGAAAAATTTCCAGTCTACTCTATAGTGCACAATGCAATTGGTCACCCCTCAGGAATGTCCATTGCTGTGAAGTATGAATAACGCTCTACATTTCCCAACCAGGGAGGAAGAAGGAAACACAACAGAATCCTTCTGAAAAGGTCTACAGAATATTTTTTGCACATATTTTGTCTAAACTAAAATTCTTCCTGGCTCAAGGTCCCTCAGGGCATTGCAGGCCATTCAAACTAAAAGGGATAAAAGAAAAGAAAAATAAAACAAGGAGAAAATAATTGAATGAACATTGAGATGAGTTAATGGTAGCTATGAATGGCAGACGATATAGAACCACAGCTGTGCTGTCACGCTCCTATAGGCAAATTAGAGTTTCCCTCATGCCCTCCGGCCCCATAACAGGTTGTTTATGGAAAATTATAAAAGCACCAGGGCCCACTTAAATGCCGCAGCTAAGTCCTGCTGTGAGGCTCGGGGCTGGCTGACATGGCTGGACGGGGGGGGGTAAAAGCAAAATACCGATATAAATATTCCTCACAACCTCCTTTTAATTTGCTATTGTCATTTCCTTTAAATCACTGGAAATGTATAAGGCAGCTGCAGTATCATCCGGCTGCTCCCGGTACACTACAGCCAGTGGTTTTGGAGTCTGGGCAGACTATTTCTTTTCATTATGCCACATTTTGCATGAGAACGATCACTTGCAGTCCTTCAGTCCTCGCAGCTGTCTGAGCTGTGGATGCTGACTCTGGAGGTGCAGTGTAGGCACAATCGGTGTTGCTCGCTTTTTTTTTTCTTCCTTGCGGTATTGATTGCATTAAAACAGTGATGTATTTGCTAGGCAAGAAAAGGGACAAAAAAAAAAAAAAAAAGCTCCATTTATCCAAAATCAAAAAGAGCTTGAATGTGAGATGCGGAGAAGTCACAGGTTTTCCTAGCAGCGGTTATTATACATGGCGTGTCATCTATGACTTGTGGACATGATTGATACTGGCCCGTATGGCTTTCACTAACCCTCACATTTCCAGTAAAGGGCTGAACTCAACTCTACGCCTATGACATAATACGCCAGATTCATTCTCAGTCTGTCTGAGAGGTTCTGTTCTCTAGTAAACATGCCATGAAAGCTAAGTGACAACTGTGGGTGAGAAATGCAAAACGTTCACTCTGAAGTTGTTGCTTTTTTTTTTTCTTTTTTTTTTGCCGGGGTGGAGAGTATTGAAGATCCCAGTTTGATTGACTGCGTTGGCTTCGATATAATAATAACAGTTATTAAAGTACCAGGTTTTCTCCCGGCCTGCTGGCACTGCCTACATTTCTAATGCCAAAGCAGCCTTCACCCTGTCATTACTAAGCAAGGAAAACAAACAGCAAACAAACTCCGGATTCTTAGGCTAGAAATATTTAAGACATTATTTTTGAGACCCAGACATCCTCTTTTTCTCCTTCTACACCTGCCGTGTTTGTGTTCTCAGTGTTTCCTGCAGTTCGGTAGCAGACTGCTTGCCTTGCCTGCCTCTAAAGTCTCCCAAATCTGCCTCTCCCATCCCACAGCGGACATTGTGGGTGCCCCTGCTCTTACTCTCACTGCACAACTCTCTCGTTCCCTCTGTGCTCTGACGTGCACCTCAAAGATGACAGAATTTGTCAATCGATTGTGTTGTGTGCCAAGAAGGAACGCCTCTCAATGCAAAGCAACCACTGTTCTTCATGCCAAGCTTACTACCCGTAGGCCAGGATGTAAACATCTGGTACCACTGGATAACCTTCTACGCTGACCCTTTGAGCTCAGTTCCCAATATACTATATATATATATATATATATATATATATATATATACTGGTCTCTCATGTTAAAGAGAATAGGTACATATATGACATACCAATCATGAGGATAGCCTCATATAGGTGATGAGGAACCTATCAGGTTCCAGTGAAGACAATTTAAGTAGACTTGAAGATATTGGGTTCTGTTTGGTAGATTCTGTCTTTTATTTGTGAGATACTATCCTACATTCTGGTAAGTTTGACCTGGACGAATGAAAGAAACCAACCTGACTCTAACACAACATGGGTACAACTTTTCAGCATAAAGACTATGGCTCCGAAACATTGTCCATGAGTCAGGTTAAAAGTAGAAGCCCACCACAGTCATGTAAAGAACTAAGGACTTAAGTTGGGTTCTGCATATGGTTTTGGTCAGTACTTAATCAGCATTTTTAGCTAAAACCAGGAGTTTGTCCAAAAGCCAGAAAAAGGTGCAACATTTTTATCTCTGTTTGTTTAACACTTGGCTTTGGCTAAAAATACTGACCTAAGTGCTAAAGTACATGTAAGACCAGCCTAAATGTATCTGTACTAGGGCAATAACTCTAGGCCTGATTGTAGGTCTGATGACCCCAATGGACAGTAGTCAACTCAGGTCATCAGATGTGGCCATAATACAACTATGTGTGGGGGACCATAAGGCTTCTTAGGGTAAATGTCATAAAAAGAGCTGCCTATATCTTCACGAGTACATACATGAGGGTCCTCAGAACAAAAGATATGGGAGATAATGTAGAGGTCATGGGGGCCGACATTTTTCTGTCAGTAAGCCAAGTAAAGATTACTACAGTCATTCTCCTCCTTGCTTGAATTGGTTGATAACAGGGAGTAATAGATTTAATTAATCTGAAGGTAAAGTCATACGTGGGTTTATCATCATTTTATTAGGTTGCAGATATCACATTTAGTCAAAAGTTCTATCTAGGAATCAATGGTCTTGAGATTGTTGGGGTGGAGATAACAACTTACAGCTAAAGGTCAACTTTGTAGGACATTATTAGCATACAAGCCATAAGAATAGCTATGCTATTGAGTAATACTACATTTAGTACAGCAACACTACATCAGACTATTTAGTAAGCCGTAAAATAGAGGTCAATATTTATTGACCTACAAAACAAGAACACTTACATTAGTGATGTATACAAACTGTGATCTCTTACATGGGTCCGAGTGGGGCTTTACAGACTAAATTCCTTATTTTATACACACTGGGGCCAGTTCCATAAGAAGCCAATGACTTTGGAGAGTGGGGGAGAAATGGACAACGTATGGGTAACCCATTGAGAACATACATTCCGATGTAACATCTCCATTAGACACCCACTAGAGCCAATTTATAGGATAATGTATCAACATGATTAGGGTGTAGGATGGGAATGGAGCATTCAGTGGGTTACTAACTAAAATGCAGGAAGACCATGTAAGCTTAATGTTGTCATTGGTCAGATATGACCCTAGGGCCCCAGTACTTTAAAAACCCATGCTAGCCATATAAAAAAATATGTTAACTTTTTTTTTAAGTCTTGGTGATGTATTTTAATCAACTATCAACTAGTAAATCACTTATTTAAACACCAATAAGGCTTGATTAAAACATAACTTTTACTTGATTCGATAAGAACTTAATAATCATAAAGAGGTACACACATAAACAAAGGGGGGGGGGGGGGGCATGAGAAAATGGGGGAAACAGGTGAGGCCCTAATCTTATAGTCCCTAACAAATGAATCTCCTAATTAAGGTGTGGAAATAGGGAAAGGGGATATATTAAAAAGTATGGTACAATGTAAACTATTATTGTGGTAGGTCTCTTTAGCCTACGCGTTTCGCCCCCAATGGTGTTGGGGGCTCATCAGGGATGAGAGATCCACAACAAATTACAATGTTAATAAACTATCAACTAGTGCCAGAAAGTTAAGCAGATTTGTAAATCTTCTGTCTAAAAAAAAACTTCTGTCTAAAAATCTTAACCCTTATCAGCTGCTGTATGTTCCATAGGAAGTGCTTTTTTTTTTGAATTTGCTGTCTGTCTGACCACAGTGCTCTCCGCTGACACCTCTGTCCATTTTAGGAACTGTCCAGAGCAGAAGCATTTTCTATAATAGACAGAGGTCTCAGCAGAGAGTACTGTGGTCAGACAGAAAGGAAATAAAAAAAAACAAAAACAAAAAAAAACTTCCTGTGGAGCATATAACAGCTGATAAGTACTGGAAGGATTAAGATTTTTATATAGAAGTAATTTACAAATCTGTTTAACTTTCTGGCACCAGTTGATAAAATAAAAAATAAAAATAAAAAGTTTTCCAGTGGAGTACCCCTTTCAAAGAAAACTGTCAGATATTTTCTCCTGCACTATCCACAGGTACTGGTGGATAGTGCGGGAGACGCTGATTCCTATGAGCCCTACCTTACCCGGATCCGCCTGGCCGTTCGCCCGCAATTGTAGTTTTAGTCTATGGGTATATCTTGCTGTTACTGGCACGGGCGGGGCTTCTGCAGCTTAACTGGCACTGACGTCAGCGCCGCTTATGAATATTCATACCCCCTCCCTCCAGTTAGGAGCGGCAAAGAGAGGGAGAACTGTAAGGAGGGGGGATGAATATTCATAAGTGGCGCTGATGTCAGTGCCAGTTAACCTGCAGAAGCCCCGCCCGTGCCAGTTACAGCAAGATATACCCATAGAATAAAAGTACAATTGCGGGCGAACGGCCGGGCGGATCCGGACAAGGTAGGGCTCATAGGAATCAGCGTCTCCCGCACTATCCACCAGTACTGTGGATAGTGAGGGAGAAAATATCTGACAGTTTTCCTTTAAACTTATCGGGTAGAGATAAAAAGAATAGGAAAGACCATATAAAATTCACATAACCCCTTCTATTCAAATACATATTTTTTGTGATAATCTCATGGGCAAACAACGACTCTACTGCTCAGGGATGGTGAAAAATATGATTTCACGTTTCATCACATTAGATGTTCTCACCCTTTGCCACCGACATTAATATTACACTACCCATAGGCACCTTTGCTGCAGAGTGTTCATATCATGTCCGCCCGTTGAAAGCCTGAGGTGGATAGAGATTGAGGTAAATATATGGCCATGTCTTGGAGTAGGGACTTGTGCTCTTATCAGTTTCAGTGCCATAGGGGTCAGCAGTCTATTGCATTGTAAATCACTGTAGGCCCCATCAAGATTAAAAGTGTATCCTCCAGCAATGAGCAAGATACAATGTTTGTTTTCGCCCTCTACCTAACCTTGTGCTTTTATAAAAGAGATCACCTCGGTGCCATACCTTACCGTATTGGCAGATGCTCCATTTATACGCGGGGACATTATCACTGACTTATAAAATAAAAGTGCCTTTATCTTACATTAAAGTTACCACCTGGCTCCTGTTCACATGAACAGATTATGCTATGAAATGTGTGAGCCTGGATTGACTCTAACTACTGGACAATCCGAAGAGACCTACGGCTTTATCCATTCAAATACCCTGTTTTCTAGAAGAAATAGAAAGATCGCTCAGACACATAGGGACTATTTGTAATGCACATTTATAATGTAAATGGGCACTTTCATGTTGCCGCGCGTGTCGACTCGTGATGGATTGGGGAGACGGATTACGATAATATATGTATATGCTCTTGTAAAAGTGGTAACGCTGATGATGTCATTGTTTACTAACCATGAAGTCATAGGATCATATATCACTAGGACATTTATAAGGGCATCTGTACCTTAGAGCAGTGTTTCCCAACCAGGGTGCCTCCAGCTGTTGCAAAACTACAACTCCCAGCATGCCTGGACAGCCGAAGGCTGTCCAGGCATGCTGGGAGTTGTAGTTTTGCAACAGCTGGAGGCACCCTGGTTGGGAAACACTTCCTTAGAGGCAGGGTAGCTGCTATAGGGGACCACGAAGTAATAGGCCTCTAAATACTTTTGCCCCTGGACTTAGCCCCCTCTTTGAAATAAACAATGATATCAGACAAGTAAGGGAGTAACAAACCAAGGGTGGACTTATCACATGCACAGCCTATAGTCAAGGGGGTCTTCTCCCTGCTGACCATTACCTTGTCCCGCAGTTCCAGCTACAACTCCCATCGTGCCCTGACAGCCAAAGTCAGAGTTGTGATTCTGCAACAACTGGAGAGCCACATGTTGGGGAACACTGTTTACATTGCATGGAAAAGATTGTGCTAGTGATCCAGTGGCACACACCTACTGGTGGACTGGCACCATGGTGAATAATATTTTGAGGAGCCCTGAGGCAGGTGCACTAAAGATAGCCACACACGTGATAATTGTTGGCTCATTGGACTAAAAGACATCTTTCCTAATCCTCCCACACACCTAAATACTTGGCCAAGTGTTCTTGCTTTTGGAATGGGGGGGGGGGGGGGGGAGGGTAAGCCACTGCCAGTGTGATTGGCGAGTGAAATCCAACATCATTCTTTCCCTTGACATTGTCTGTTGGGGGAGAGTCGGGAGCAGGGAAGCAACTACAGGGGGTGCAGAGGGTGCGGTTAAGGAGCCCAGGAGCTTAGGGGGCCTATAAGGCCTCTCTTTCATTTATGAGTGTGGTGGCCCAGTACGGGAGGTGTTACCCCGTGCTCCTGCTGTCCTGTCAGGCAGCCTCCTTCAGTGTGCCCAAGGCCCCCTGCACTTGTTTCCCCATTGTAAATATGTTTTACTATGTAAAGTGTTATAAAATGTAATGTTGCTTTAAAAATTATACCATGTGATATGTCATGTGATTGTTACCCAGGAGGTATCAGTGACCAGGTGATCCCAAGAGTGACCTATGGGATCCCTGCTAGTCTCCCCCATATAAGCCCTGGGTGGAGCTTCTCTCTCTCTTTTAGCTCTGCTCTTCTGCTAAGCTAAGGTCCTGTGCAATCGCCTAGTATGTGTGTCCAGAGTGTTGGAGAGCTCAAAGTCCAGTCCTGCAGCCACCATCAATTCAAGTAACTAAAGTCACAGCTTTATGAGTCAAGTCAAGTCAGTCCCTGTCATCTTTCTAGTCAGCGTGGTCTACATTCAATTGTCCAGTCCTACTACAAGTCCCAGAAAGCCCTTAAAGGGGTACTCCTCCCCTGGCATCTTATCCCCTATCCAAAGGATAGGGGATAAGATGTTAGATCGCCATGGTCCCGCTGCTGGGGACCCCGGGGATCACCACTGCGGCACCCCCCCATCATTACTGCACAGAGCGAGTTCGCTCTGTGCGTAATGACGGGTGATACAGGGGCCGGAGCAGCGTGACGTCATGGCTCCGCCCCTCATGACATCACGGCCCGTCCCCTTAATGCAAGTCTATGGCAGGGGGTGTGACGACCGCCACGCCCCCTTCCCATAGACTTGTATTGACGGGGCGGGCCGTGACGTCACGAGGGGCGGAGCCGTGATGTAACGATGCTCTGGCCCCTGTATTGCCCGTCATTATGTGCAGAGCGATCTCGCTCTGCGCAGTAATGATAGCGGGGTGCTGCAACAGCGATCCCTGGGGTCCCCAGTAGCGGGACCCTGGCGATCTGACATCTTATCCCCTATCCTTTGAATAGGGGATGAGATGTCTAGGGGCGGAGTACCCCTTTAAGGTCTCTGAGTCATTGGTCACCTCCTTGGGCCCTGGCTGAACTGTATAGACTTTACCAACTGTCTACCCTCAGTAAAGCTACCGTTGTCCGTAATTTGGCGTCGGAGTCTTTATTGCCCCCGTGCCTAGCCCTGGCTCTAGCGGTATACCTTCGGCTAGTTATAGGCTAAACCACACCCTGGCGTCACAAATACAAGGGGATAATGCCATCTGCCCCTAGGGTAACAACATCTGCCCTGCACCACACACCCCGCCACCACATGAGTAGACCAGTACTTTAAATGAAAAAGGATTATAGAAGGGGCCCTGTTACAGATTTTCCAATGGGGCCCAACATCTTCAAGGTATGTCACTGGTCAGGAAGCCTCCATACACACTAGATGGTTGGACAGTCCTGACAATATTTTCAGGTTTAGCTAATCTGTATGGGGGTCTTAGGACTACTACCTCAGCTTCATCACATTAACAGTTGGAAAGCAAGGGGTCACATACTATCCTTGCTCAAGTGGTCACATTTGTCTTCTCTATTATTCATATTGTAAACAGTGAAGGGTATGATGATTTATAGTACTCAACATTGCTTTGCCCCATTTTGGTGTTCTTTTTATATGCCCATAATTGTTTTATCAGCAATAAATTTTCAGGTGTTAGGGCACTGTTTCCCAACCAGGGTGCCTCCAGCTGTTGCAAAACTACAAATCCCAGCATGCCCGGACAGCCGAAGGCTGTCCGGGAATGCTGGGAGTTGTAGTTTTGCAACAGCTGGAGGCACCCTGGTTAGGAAACAGTGTTTTAGGCCATAAATAATACATTGTATATCTACTGCATGCTCCCCTGACCAGCTGCATCTGAAACACTTAGAATCCACCGGTATGTTATATATATATATATATATATATATATATATATATATATATATATATATATGTATATAGGTATTTGGCTTTAGTATATGTGTCAACGTGAATAAAATGCTACAAATTTTGTTATAAACTTAAATTGGTATTCCAATACCAACATTTTATCCACTATCCACAGAATAGGGTATAGCTTGCTAATCATGGGAGAAGGGGGGAACCACCAAAAAACATGTAGAATAGAGGGAAATAGAACTTGCCAGCACACCATTCGTTCTCTATGGGGCTTCCAAACAATGCCGAGGGCTGAGCTCAACCATGTTTGGAAGCCCCATAAAGAGTTGAAGAAGTGCTGGCTGCACATGGGTGGTAAACTCTGTTTATTTTGGGGACATTTCACTTCCATTTTAGAGATTGGTAGGGTTCTCAGTGGTCAGACCACTACCATTCAGTATATTAGAGGATAGCATGCAGAGATGGGTATAACAATTTAAAGGGGTACTCCGGTGGAAAACACATTTTTAGAATCAATTGGTGCCAGAGAGTTAAACAGATTTGTTAATTACTTCTATTTAAAAATCGTAATCCTTCCAGTACTTATCAGCTGCTGTATGCTCCACAGGAAGTTGTATTTCTTTCTACAGTTCTTTTCAGTTTGACCACAGTGCTCTCTGCTGACATCTCTGTCCGTATCAGGAACTGTCCAGAGCAGCATTTGCTATGGGGATTTGCTTGTACTCTGGACAGTTCCTGACATGGACAGAGGTGACACCAGAGAGCACTGTGGTCAGACAGAAAAGAAATTCAAAAAGAAAAGAACTTCCTCTGTAGTATACAGCAGCTGATAAGTACTGGAAGGATTAACATTTTTAAATAGAAGTAATTTACAAACTTTAACTTTCTGTCACCAGTTGATTTAAAAAAAAAATAAAATATTCCGCCGGAGTATCCCTTTAAATCAGTAGTTGTGGCCAATTCCTCAATCCATGTTGTATGTAATGCTCATGACTTTCCTAGCAGTACCTGTAAGTCATTCTGTTAAGCAGTGAAAAAATTAGTTTCACCCCATCCAGAAATAGCTGATAACAGAGAACACTAGTTCATGCTGAACTGAACTGTGAATGTAGATAAGGTAGACTTAAAGGGGTACTCCGGTGGAAAATATATATATATATATATATATATATTTTTTTTTTAAATCATCTGGTGCCCGAAAGTTAAACAGATTTGTAAATTGCTTCTATTAAAAAATCTTAATCCTTCCAGTACTTATTAGCTGCTGAATACTACAGAGGAAATTATTTTCTTTTTGGAACACAGAGCTCTCTGCTGACATCACGAGCACACTGCTCTCTGCTGACATCTCTGTCCATTTTAAGAACTGTCCAGAGTAGGAGAAAATCGCCATAGCAAACATATGCTGCTCTGGACAGTTCCTAAAATGGACAGAGATGTCAGCAGAGAGCACTGTGCTTGTGATGCCAGCAGAGAGCACTGTGTTCCAAAAAGAAAAGAATTTCCTCTGTAGTATTCAGCAGCTAATAAGTAATGGAAGGATTAAGATGTTTTAATAGAAGTCATTTACTAATCTGTTTAACTTTCTGGCACCAGTTGATTTAAAAAAAAAAAAAAAAAAAAAAGTTTTCCTGTGGAGTACCCCTTTAAAGTTTAAGGGTTCCTTTAGAAAAGAAAAAAACATCCCTGCGGCAGAAGAAAAACATAATAATCCAGTGCTAAACCATGTAAAACCTGCTTTTTAAAAATATCTTGTATTGGTGGGCTCTAATCCCGAGTCTGAACTATTTAGGTAATCTTGTAGAATGTATTTCCTTTCTTCAGCCTAATGTCGGACTATTATTTATTTATAATTTTTATTGTGAGCCGCCTTGGTCCCTGATAATTATAAGCTGCAGGCCATAATCCAGGACCATTACTAATGCATATTACATTCCACGGGGCTCGTGTAACCGGGAGCTAATGCTTTGCTCGTTTCTCATTGATTTAATTTTGGCCAAGTTAAGAAATGTTAATAAAAGCCACATTTTACCACTAGTGTCTTAATTCCACCTACTGTTGTATTGTAGAAAGAAAAAAAGAAAAAAATACATTGGAAAATGAGATCCAGGGTAGATTAAAAAACAAAACAAAAAGAAACAAAAAACTCTAAAAAAAAGGCCTGTCCGCTAAATACCCTACAAAATAACAATGCTATCTATTGTGTGAACTCTGTTGGGCTGTTCCTCTGTTTCTCCTCTTGGAAATGTATGCATAAACTGATAACTGTGACATTCTATTTGTCAATAGGGTGTCCCTGTCTATTATCAGTGCTGATTTGACCATGTCAGACTTTGTATGGGTGCATGCCCAATTGACAAGGGAAAGAATAAGCAAGGAAAAAGTAACCTATACCCAGGGCTCAGAAGTCCAGAGAGATCTCACAGCCAAGTCATGGAAGGGGATTAAAGTTAAAGCTTTATTGGTTCACAACAACAATAACGCGTTTCGGGGTTTGCATACCCCTTCTTCAGATTGATAAATCTGTCAATCTGAAGAAGGCGTATGCTGACCCCGAAATGCGTTATTGTTGTGGTGAACCAATAAAGCTTGAACTTTAATTCACTTCCATGACTTGGCTGTGAGATCTCTCTGGACTTCTGAGAGCCTGGGTGAAGGTTATTTTTTCCTTGCTATCGAGTTTACCTTCAGGATTCCCATCTGGACCTATCCTGAGACCTGCGGGACTGCACAGAGTCCTCCTTCTTTACCTCAGATTGAGGGTATTTAATATGGTGAGCGACCATCCATTTGAAACCCCTCACCTATCCCCACTTTTTGTGGGGTGCGACTTGCTTCCTATGGTAATGCACTAGGCGCCTCCTTGGGCCTTTTCTCTTTTTCTCTCCATTTAAAGGGAAACAGTAAGGCTGGGTTCACATATGTAAAACAAAATCCAGCTCACCTTTCCTGGCTCGGTGCACGGACTGGTACCCAGCTAGGCACCAAACAATACTGAAGAAAAAGCAGGAGGTCCAGCACTTCGACGATTAGCAGCTTTATTGAAGTAGAAAACACACGGCAAAAAGCGACAGGCAGACGCGTTTCGAGCGCATGCACTCGAAACGCGCCTGATGCTCGCTGTGGCCGTGTGTTTTGTACTTCAATAAAGCTGCTAATCTTCGAGGTGCTGAACCTCCTGCTTTTTCTTCAGCTGGGTTCACATATGTCCGGCATAGTTTCCCATCTGGCGCTCACCAGAGGGAAACTGATGCTAGAACTGATCCCATTCATTTGAATGAGACAGTTCACAATCATCCAGCGTCTCAATTTTAACTCCGGATTGTTGGATACGCCGGACAGCACCGTACAGGGAAACGCAGCTTGTGCCATTCCCCTGTCCGGCATTCAGAAACAATGGACACCGGATGCCATACAACTGTTGATAATGGATGCATGTTGTCATCAGTTGGGTCGAGATCTAGGCTGAGTTCTCCTTTGCCGGATGCTGGACATATGTAAACCTAGCTAACACCCAGTTGTCAGTTTATTCAAACTTCTCCAAAAGTAAAAAACATAGGAAAGGTGCTAAATGTGCTAAGAAAAGATGAACTCAATTTTTTTAAAACAGACAGGTCAAGAGTGCAGACATGTCTGCTTTAAACGGTACCTAAAGTTTAAAAAAAAATCTGACATGTCATAGCAATGTGTCAGAGATTTTGATCGGGGGGGTTGGGGGGTCCTGGGGTTGAGAATTTTGTGAATATATAGACGAATATTCATCTTATATTTGCAAATTTCGCGTATTTGTTATATTTGCATATGCGAATATTCACGTATTCGAGGAAGAAAACAGTGAGGGGGTGGGCAACTTTACTATTGGTTGCTAGGGAAGTTGTTGATAACCTCTGACAAGTGTATTTGCATCAATCTAATTGGCCCACAAGTGAAAAGAAGGAATATGCAAATATTCACATATGCGAATATGCAGAAAAAAAGTCAATATTCATAATTTCGAATATATAGCAAATATATTTGCAATATTCGCGAATTTTGGACATTCACGATAAAAATTTGAAATGCGAATATTCGCACCCCACACTAGTCACCAACCAATTATAAAAACGCCTCATTCAAACAGTTACATTTATATATGTGTCCCACTAAAATTTGTTAACAATCTGTTTGCTTTAATATTGACGCTGTGTTGCTTTTTCTGAGTCCAATCTCAAATATAGTGGATCCCAAGAGGTAGAGGGAGTTGGTTGAGAACTGTCAGACCATCATTAATCACGGATGCTAAAGATAGGTCATCAATGTTAAATCCTACAAATTCACTGTAAATGGCCATCTGGAGATTTCATGACAGATCCAACAATAATGTTTCAAAGAGTGAATGGCAGAAAGTCCTTATTGTACTTTAGGGGATTGTTTAGCGTGTGACCACTTGTTAAGTTTTCATTGGGCATTGTATATTTGCATTTTAAGGAGTACTCTGGTGGAAAACTTATTATTTTTTTTTTTAATCAACTGGTGTCAGAAAGTTAAACAGATTTGTAAATTATTTCTATTAAAAAATCTTAATCCTTCCAGTACTTATTAGCTGCTGAATACTACATAGGAAATTATTTTCTTTTTGGAACACAGTGCTCTCTGCTGACATCTCTGTCCATTTTGGGAACTGTCCAGAGCAGCATATGTTTGCTATGGGGATTTTCTCCTACTGTGGACAGTTCTTAAAATGGACAGAGGTGTCAGCAGAGAGCACTTTGCTCGTGATGTCAGCAGAGAGCTCTGTGTTCCAAAAAGAAAATAATTTCCTCTGTAGAATTCAGCAGCTAATAAGTACTGGAAGGATAAAGATTTTTTAATAGAAGTAATTTCCAAATCTGTTTAACTTTCTGGCACCAGTTGATTCTCCATGCTTCAGTGGGTGGAAAGGGGGGTGGAATGGATTAAAGGGGTACTCCACTTCCCCAGTGTCCGGAAGTTTTAGCATCGAAGGTTGGGTACGGGCTGTGGGGGTCGTGACGTCATGGCCACACTCCTCGAAATGACCCGCCATGCCCCCTCAATGCAAGTCTATAGGAGGGGGCGTGACAGCATTGAGGGGGCGTTGAGGGGGCGTTGCATGACATCACGAGGAGCATGGCTGTGACGTCACGACCCTTGCAGCCTGCACCCAGCCTTCAAAACTAAATGTTCCGGCCTCTGGGGCAGTGGAGTACCCCTTTAAGTAAAGTAATGCTATCCACCGACTCACTGCAGCATAGCCACGCCCCCAGAGGCCATGTGACTTATGACATATTGTCTCTAGCCGCATGGAATGCTGGAAAGGTCAGAGACAACAGTAAAATAAAAAGACAAACTACAGCATAAAAACAGAACAAAGCAGCTGACTGAGGTAAGAGAACCACACTAAACAATATTATAAATTGACATCATGGCCTAAAAGGGGTGATCCAGGAAAAAAAACTTTATATATATATATATATATATATATATATATATATATATATATATATATCAACTGGCTCCATAAAGTTAAACAGATTTGTAAATTACTTCTATTAAAAAATATTAATCCTTTCAGTACTTATGAGCTTCTGAAGTTGAGTTGTTCTTTTCTGTCTAAGTGCTCTCTGATGACACGTGTCTCGGGAACCGCCCCTTTTAGAAGAGGTTTGCTATGGGGATTTGCTTCTAAACTGGGCGTTTCCCGAGACACGTGTCATCAGAGAGCACTTAGACAGAAAAGAACAGCTCAACTTCAGAAGCTCATAAGTACAGAAATGATTAAGATTTTTTAATAGAAGTAATTTACATATCTGTTTAACTTTCTGGAGCCAGTTGATATATATATAAATAGGTTTTGCCTGGAATACCCCTTTAACCTCTTAAGGACAATGGACGTACTCTTACACCCCCTTTTCCGAGTCCTTAAGGACCGAGGACGTAGGAGTACGTCCTGTCCAATCCCGGCCCCCCGCCGCTAGCCGGAGGGGAGCCGGTGCCCGATGCCTGCTGAAATAGTTCAGCAGGCATCGCGGCATATCGCCCAGGGGGGTCATTATGCCCCCCCCCATGTCGGCGATGGCCGCAGATCACTGGACAATTCAGTCCAGCGATCTGCGGTGATCCCGGGTCAATCGGGTCTCCAGTGACCCGGTGACCCGGAATTACTGGCTGATCGGGGCCGTCAGAGATGGCCCCGAACAGCCATAGCCAGCAGGGGTGAGGTGGGACTGGTGCCACCTCACGATCGCCCTGATTCGTCGGCCGACCAATCAGGGCGCCTGCTGCGGGTGTCACTCCCGCAACCGGCTCCGCCCCTCTTCCGGAGGACGTGAGCGGGTGCGGGACGTGCACCCCGGGTGCTGGGGACCCCGATCCCCGGCGTTAATGTTGGGATCGGGGCCCCAGGAACAGCGGCGGTGGCGGGACTGACATGCGCGGCGTGGATAAGCAGCAGCAGGAGGTGAGTGACAGCCTCCTGCTGTTGCTTAGCAACAGCTCCCAGCATGCAAAAAGGGCATGCTGGGAGCTGTAGTTATGCAACAGGAGAAGCCAGACCACCACAACTCCCAGCATTCCCTTATGGGCATGCTGGAACTTATGGTTTTGCAACAGCTGGAGGCACATTTTTACTATGGAAAAGTGTACCTTCAGCTGTTGTATAACTACAACTCCCAGCTTGCACAATCAGCTAAAGTGCATGCTGGGAGTTGTAGTGGTGCATCTGGTGGTTGCATAACTACAACTCCCAGCATGCCCCTTGGCTGTCGGTGACTGCTGAGAGTTGTAGTTTTGCAACAGCTGAAGGCACACTGAGTTAAATATCAAACCAGTGTGTCTCCAGCTGTTGCATAACTACAATCCCCAGCATCCCCAGCCAAAGTAGTATGCCTTCAGCTGTTGCATAACTACAAGACCCAGCATGCCCTTCTGCTGTCCGTACATGCTGGGGGTTGTAGCTTTTGCAACAGCTGAAGGCACACTGGTTGCAAAACACTGAGTTTGTTACCAAACTCGGTGTTTCACAACCAGTGTGCCTCCAGCTGTTGCAAAACTACAACTCCCAGCATGCACTGATAGACTGTACATGCTGGGAATTGTAGTTTTGCAACAGCTGGATGTTTCTCCCCCCCCCCCCCAATGTGAACGTACAGGGTACACTCACATGGGCGGAGGATTACAGTAAGTATCCGGCTGCAAGTTTGAGCTGCGGCAAATTTTCTGCCACAGCTCAAACTGCCAGCGAGAAACTACTGTGAACCCCCCGCCCGTGCGACTGTACCCTAAAAACACTACACTAACAAAAAATAAAATAAAAAATAAAAAAAACTACATATACACATACCCCTACACAGCCCCCCTCCCCAATAAAAATGAAAAACGTCTGGTACGCCACTATTTCCAAAACGGAGCCTCCAGCTGTTGCAAAACTACAACTCCCAGCATGCACTTATAGACCCTACATGCTGGGAGTTGTAGTTTTTCAACAGCTGGATGTTCCCCCCTCCCCAATGTGAACGTACAGGGTACACTCACATGGGCAGAGGTTTACAGTAAGTATCCGGCTGCAAGTTTGAGCTGCTGCAAATTTTCTGCCGCAGCTCAAACTGCCAGCGAGAAACTACTGTGAACCGCCCGCCTGTGCGACTATACCCTAAAAACACTACACTACCACAAAATAAAATAAAAAGTAAAAAACACTACATATACACATACCCCTACACAGCCCCCCTCCCCAATAAAAATGAAAAACGTCTGGTACGCCACTGTTTCCAAAACGGAGCCTCCAGCTGTTGCAAAACAACTACTCCCAGTATTGCCAGATAGCCGTTGACTGTCCAGGCATGCTGGGAGTTTTACAACAGCTGGAGGCACCCTATTTGGGAATCACTGGCGTAGAATATCCCTATGTCCACCCCTATGCAAGTCCCTAATTTAGGCCTCAAATGCGCATGGCGCTCTCACTTTGGAGCCCTGTCGTATTTCGAGGCAACAGTTTAGGGTCACATATGGGGTATCGCCGTACTCGGGAGAAATTGTGTTACAAATTTTGGGGGGTATTTTCTGCTATTACCCTTTTTAAAAATGTAAAATTTTTGGGAAACCAAGCATTTTAGGTAAAAAAAATGTTTTTTTTTTACATATGCAAAAGTCGTGAAACACCTGTAGGGTATTAAGGTTCACATTACCCCTTGTTACGTTCCCCGAGGGGTCTAGTTTCCAAAATGGTATGCCATGTGTTTTTTTTTTGCTGTTATGGCACCATAGGGGCTTCCTAAATGCGGCATGCCCCCAGAGCAAAATTTGCTTTCAAAAAGCCAAATGTGACTCCTTCTCTTCTGAGACCTGTAGTGCGCCAGCAGAGCACTTTTCATCCCCATATGGGGTGTTTTCAGAATCGCGAGAAATTGGGCTTAAAATTTTGGGGGTTATTTTCTGCTATTACCCTTTTTAAAAATGTAAAAATTTTGGGAAACCAAGCATTTTAGGTTAAATTTTTTTTTTTTTTTTTTACATATGCAAAAGTCGTGAAACACCTGTAGGGTATTAAGGTTCACTTTACCCCTTGTTACGTTCCCCCAGGGGTCTAGTTTCCAAAATGGTATGCCATGTGTTTTTTTTGCTGTTCTGGCACCATAGGGGCTTCCTAAATGCGGCATGCCCCCAGAGCAAAATTTTCTTTCAAAAAGCCAAATGTGACTCCTTCTCTTCTGAGACCTGTAGTGCGCCAGCAGAGCACTTTTCACCCCCATATGGGGTGTTTTCTGAATCGGGAGAAAATGGGCTTCAAATTTTGTGGGGTATTTTCTGCTATTATCCTTTTTAAAAATGCAAAAATTTTGGGAAACCAAGCATTTTAGGTTAAATTTTTTTTTTTTTTTTACATATGCAAAAGTCGTGAAACACCTGTAGGGTATTAAGGTTCACATTACCCCTTGTTATGTTTCCCGAGGGGTCTAGTTTCCAAAATGGTATGCCATGTGTTTTTTTTTTTTGCTGTCCTCGCACCATAGGGGCTTCCTAAAGGTGACATGCCCCCTAAAAACCATTTCTGAACCCTCTACTGCACCCGCTGAACACTTTACATAGACATATGAGGTATGTGCTTACTCGAGAGAAATTGGGCTACAAATACAAGTAAAAATTTTCTCCTGTTACCCCTTGTAAAAATTCAAAAATTGGGTCTACAAGAATTTGCGAGTGTAAAAAATGAAGATTGTGAATTTTCTCCTTCACTTTGCTGCTATTCCTGTGAAACACCTAAAGGGTTAATACACTTATTGAATGTCATTTTGAATACTTTGGGGAGTGCAGTTTTTATAATGGGGTCATTTATGGGGAATTTCTAATATGAAGACCCTTCAAATCCACTTCAAACCTGAACTGGTCCATGAAAAATAACGAGTTTGAAAATTTTGTGAAAAATTTCAAAATTGCTGCTGAACTTTGAAGCCCTCTGGTGTCTTCCAAAAGTAAAAACTCATACATTTTATGATGCAAACATAAAGTGGACATATTGTATATGTGAACCCAAAAAAATGTGTTTTGAATATCCATTTTTCTTACAAACAGAGAGCTTCAAAGTTAGAAAAATGCAAAATTTTCTTTTTTTTCATCAAATTTTGGGATTTTTCACCAAGAAAGGATGCAAGTTACCATAAAATTTTACCACTAAGTTAAAGTAGAATATGTCACGAAAAAACAATCTCAGAATCAGAATGATAACTAAAAGCATTCCAGAGTTATTAATGTTTAAAGTGACAGTGGTCAGAATTGCAAAAAACGCTCTGGTCCTTAAGGTGTAAAATGGCCTGGTCCTTAAGGGGTTAAGTCTGCAGGGTATGGGGAACAACATGGCATCAATATTTTGCGAATATATATATATATATATATATATATATAAGTTTTTTTTCCTGGATAACCCCTTTAAAGGCTGAAGAAAAAAATCATGTATACCCCTTTAAAGATCAAGTTTTATTTTAATTTATTTTTTAAAGCACTAGTGCCCTTCTTGTCCATGGACTGTATCTGATATTACAGGTCAGCTCCATTTAGGGGGATATGGATGAGCTGCAATACCAGATATAACCTATTCAGAGCATGGGAATATTTTGGATAAGGGAAAAAAAACAAAACAAAAAAAAAAAAAACAGTTTTCTTATATCACATACTTCAATAGCCTTTTCTATGGATGGTACTTTTAGAATTTTAGACCAGTTGAAATAACAGTGCCACCTATATGTGGGTATACAGCATGTACGATTTTTGCTTTAATACATGGACCCGCTGCACTGGCGGATATTTAGTCATTATTGTGTTGGTCAAGCACAGCACTTCATAGAACATCACATTTGTGGATGTTTTTCTCTTTAAAGTACCTTCTCAGATGTGCTAATGGCTTCCACCTATTAATGAGCTCCGCCATGATGAATAAAAACAAAACACTAAATATTTGAAAGTGTTTTTTTATAAGCTCATACTATCATTTTGTGTACCTAATACCCATTTCATTGAGAAGCGCACTACCTACAGGTAAATTGATTTTCTTTGCCCTTTCCGTTTTTTTCACATAATGGTCTAATTATGTGATTTCCAGACAAAGGGATAAGTGCAATAACACCGGATGAAAATAGGATACTTCATACATAAAATTATAGGCCATTAAGCTTTCAAATTTTTATAGTTTATGTTTCCAGCGTATTGTTCGTAAAGTGGAAACCGATAAGGATTACTATATGAAACCCGTTAATGCGCTACCACTGAACGCCATGGCCACCTACACCAACTCTTTAATTTCACGTCGTCTAGACCTGTATTCTGATGGAACGGAAGTTTAATGAACCCAAAGAACACAGTAAAACGCTTTTCTTTTTTTTTTGCCGGGCGTAGTAAGCGATTAACTGAAAATTTTAATTTAAAGGTGACTGAACGTTCATAAGAAAACTAATAAGATTAAATTCACCAAATTTTTCCTCATCCGAACTTGTTTTTGTAGCTGCGACCAACAGTTGCCGTAGTAACCGTGCTGTTGATTTAATGAGTGTTAATGGCGGGTATTTTAACTTCCCGGGGAAAACAAATTCTGAGCTATCGGTATTGTCAATTTTTGATTATGGAAAGTAAACACAACAGAATGTTTAGTATATGAAGATGGTAATAGGGTTTATTAGAGTTGACTGCTGATAACCGCGATTTTCTCTCTGCTGATTTTCCTGTTTTTTCTCTTTTTTGTTTGTTTCCATACAGGGAGAGAGGGCGTGAGGGGGAGAATGAAGCATTTTGCTGCGTCCGAGAAGCATGAGGTGGCACCTGTACACCCGCTCTGACTGGGCATGGCTGGTGCTGACTTGGTTGTCTGTAATGTTGTGTTTGGCAACCGCTACAGCCACACTTTCTAGGCAACATGGCTCGGCCGCTTCATCCGGTCAGGCGTCACTGGACTGGTTGCTTAGTAACAGGGGCCCATTCCATGGGGCCCAGCAATACATGGACTTTGCTGAGAGGTACCAACAAGGATATACCACCAGGTATCACGTTCACAGGTAAGAATGACGCCATTGCTTACTTTCTTACGTGATTTCTATGTTTATTTTTTATTGTATTTAAAGTCACACAGTGATTGTATGTTGCCTGGTTTAAAGGGGTACTCCAACCCTAGACATCTTATCTCCTTTCCAAAGGATAGGGGATAAGATGTCTGACTGCGGGGGTCCCGCCGCTGGGGACCCTCGCAATATAGCATGCTGCACCCACCTGTATCTGCTTTCGGCAATGCTGCAGGTTCGACTCTGCCCTTGTGTGATATCACGCCCCGCCCCCTCAATGCAAGTCTAAGGGAAGGGGCGTGACGGCTGTCACACCCCTTCCCATAGACTTGCATTGAGGGGGCGGGGCGTGATGTCACACGGGGGCGGAGTTGTGACATCACGATCTTCCGTACCCATGGTCAGGAGCCAGAACCTCCAGCGTTGCCGGAAGCAGATACAGGTGAGTGCTGCATGCTATATTGTGAGGTCCCCAGCGGCGGGACCCCCGCGATCAGACATCTTATCCCCTATCCTTTGGATAGGGGATAAGATGTCTAGGGGTGGAGTACTCCTTTAAAGGAAATCTGTCTGTAGTATCCCTGCTTGTAGTGTGGGTGATGCTGATTAAAATGGTGCTCACATTGTTCAGAATCGCCCAGGCGTTCCGCCGCAAATTGCATTTTTTGGTTTATGCCAATGAGGGCCTTGGGGCATGGGCGGAGCCAGATTCGTCAATGTTCATAACCCACCTCCCTGCTCCTTCACCCGTTTTAGTGTACGGCGCATGCTTACTGTGTGCTCCCGGAAGCGGCGCTTCTCCCCCCGGCTTCATACTTATCAAAGATGGCTGCAGCAGTGAAGCTGGGAGTACACAGTAAGCAGCGATAACTTTTAAGGAAATTGAGATAACCGTAAACGAAATTCTCAGCTGATGTGGTGGCGGGGTCATCTGTCTAGTATCTTTATATCTTGGTCAGAATGGAGAGCAGCGACAAAAAGCATTGCATGCCCTAGAGGACCTGTGCTCTCCTGCATTACACAGACAACCAATTATTAGAATGTATACTGTGTAATGCTTATTTTCTCCTGGGGTGGCGCTGCAGAGAAACTATTACAGTTGATTGCCAGAGATCCCAGAGAGGAGCCACTTTTTGATCAGCTTTTTGTCAAGACATATTTCTTACATGTAGGCATTATTGCACCCAATGACTGTCCAATATAAGTTTATTGGGGGTCTCCATTGTGGTAATAATAAGTATGGATAGCAGATAGCCTTCCTTTAACGATTCCTCATGACCATTCTGCAATGCCTAAAGGACTTATATTACCTGCTCCAAAGTTTCAGTTCAAAGGACATTTTTTATTATTTTATGATATGATTATTATTTTTATGATGATGTTTATTATTATTATTATTATTATTATTATTACATGGTCTTTAATATATTATTATTATTATTATTATTATTATTATTATTTATAATTATATTTATATAAAGCCAACCTATTCCACAACACTTTACAATACAGAGGTTACATACACATATGAAAAATTACATAATAGAAAAGTAGCAATTTAAACAGAGGAATAGGGGCCCTACTCACAAGAGCTTACAATCTATGAGGAAGTAGCAGTGACTTAAATGGTAAAAGTACTTGTATACAATGGTCGTTGTATTAAAAGATATCAGGGTGCAAGGAGTTTGGGGGGACACTGCTGACTGAAAGGATTAGGTTCTGAGGAAAATTGCAGAAGGGAAGGAGGGATGGGTAGTAGAAAAGGGGTCAGATTATGGGCTTTGATAGCACTGCATGAAATGATGTGCTTTATGGCACATTTAAAACTGTGGATGTTAGGAATTAAAGCGGTACTCTGGTGGAAAGCAAATGCTTTCAGATCAACTGGTGCCAGAAAGCTAAACAGATTTGTAAATTACTTCTATTTAAAAATCTTCATTCTTGCAGTACTTATCAGCTGCTGTATGCTCCATATAATCCCCTTAGAAAACCTCTCCTGTTCTGGACAGTTCCTGACACAGACAAAGGTGGCAGCAGAGAGCACTGTGGTCAGACTAGAAAGAACTACACAAGTTCCTCTGGAGCATACAGAAGCTGATAAGTACTGGAAGGATGACAATTTTTATCTAAAAGTAATTTGCAAATTTGTTTAACTTTATGCCACAAGTTGATTTGAAAGCATGTATTTCCTCTGGAGTACTCCTTTAACCACTTAAGAATACCGGGCGTACCTGTACGCCCGTGGGAATTCTGGTCCCCCCCCACCCATGTCGGTGATCGCCGCAGATCGCAGGTGAATTCACACCGCCGATTTGCGGCGATTCCGGTCATATGGGTCCCGATGACCTGGAATTAGAAGGTGATTGGCGATGTACTATACACCGCCAATCACCTCCTGTTGCTTGGGCAAGGTGGCGATCACTTCACCTCCCCAGGAGCGCTGCTATTAATCGGATGATCGTCCGACCAATAGCAGCTGGCAGAGGAGGAGGTTAATGCCCCCTTCTCTCAGCTCTGCCAGCCCACCGATCTCAGTCAGTAGGCAGAGCTGAGAGAAGTTACCAGGGACAACCCCCCCTCCCCCTCTGTGAAGAAAGTGGCCTCCTGCCACCCTTAGTGCAGGGACAGATAATGTGAGGGAAAGGTAGGTGCAGGTGTTAAGGAAAAAAAAGGGGAAAAAAAACTCCCTGACCCCCTAATAGGTTCCCAAGTGTCTGCTACCCATTTTTTTATGTGACCTTGGCCCTATTTGTCACCCTTTTTTTTGGGCCGCAGTGTTTTTTTTCCTGATGAAATTTATGTGACTTACAATCACACACCGTTATGTAGTTTGCACCCAAGCACACACACATACACACTCCCCCCCCCTCGCACACATCCCCTCCCTGCCCCCCCCCCCCCAAAGTGATCCTGCGTATTACCCTCTACCACATTTTTGAAGTCCCACGTACCCCTCAGGGAGCTCTCTGTAGATGAGTCACATCAGTTTTAAGAGGATACTCATCTTCCGCCAGTATATTCCCTCGAAGCGGGTGCGGTATAGAGTTTCCCGCCATACCGCAAAATTGCCAAGACAAACCTAAATTGCCCAGACAAACCTGAAAAAACTGATAAGACCTCTTGGGGGGGGGGGGGGGGGGGCTGGTTGGGGGGTTTATCTTATCTACCAAATGGTTAGGGATGGCCACACACATCACATTCCCAGAATAAATGGCATGTCAGTAGTAAAATTGTAATTTTCATTTTCCCCATAGTTCACTTCATCCATTCCTGGAAAATAAATTTCGGGAACACCCGTCCGTTACAAATGTCACCCCTCCGTTCCAAATGTCAAGTCCCCCCTATACACCTTCCTGGGGGGGGGAGGTACTGTCTGTAATGGGGTCACATGTGGGAGTTTCTTCTTGTTATTTTCCGCTGAATATATGTAACCGTCAGCTACTGATATGCCATAGGCCTTCAAATGCAAACATAGCTCTATGACTCTTGAGCCCTGTAGTGCGCCCCCACAGCATTTTATGTCCACATATGGGGTATTTCCATACTCAGAAGCAATGGGGTTACAAAATTTGGGGGACATTTTCACCTATTACCTTTTGTGCAAATGAAAAATTTGGGGTAACACCAGCATTTTTGTGAAAAAAAGAAACTGTTTGTCGTTTTACGGCCCACTGTTCAAAACACCTGTGAGGTGTAAATACTCACTGTACCCCTTGTTACATTCCCTGAGGGGAGTTGTTTCCACAATGATGGCACTTGAGGGGAGGTCCCACTGTTCCAGCACAATGGTAGCTCTGTAAACGCTAGCATTTTAGTGTAAAAAAATCGAATTCTCCTGTCCAGAGTAGGAGAAAATCTCTATAGCAAACCTGTCCTGTCCTGCTCTGGACAGTTCTTGACATGTCAGCAGAAAGCTCTGTGGTCAAACAGAAAGGAAATTCAAAAAAAAAAAACTCCCTGAGGAGCATACAGCCGCTAAGTACTGGAAGGATAAAGATCTTTTAATAAAAGTAATTTACAAATCTGTTTAACTTTCTGGCACCAGTTGATTAAAAAAAAAAAAATGTTTTCCATGAGGAAAACATTTGAGGAATGAGGAAGGAAAGATGAATATTATTACCATAAATAATAAATATTACTACCATACTGTTACTGACCAAATCCTGTATACTGAGTAGGAAATACACTGCAGTAACATCTACTGACTCACAGGGGACATCTTTCTTGAAGTCATTCTCTTTCCTTTTCTTCTCTGTCTTGCTCAAACCGTTATAAAGTCTTCTTTCAACCATGACTCGTATTCACA